>NC_079909.1:18778880-19143880 GCF_024868665.1 Triplophysa rosa
TGAGGCATTTTTCCCCATGTAAACAAACATTTACAGTGTAAACCAAGTGAAATATGTTCATAATCTTGAGCTGTACTTGACTCTTATTTCAGACTGAATTTATAGAAGGCAAGATGCAGTACAGTATGGAGAAGTTCGCACCAGCCATTGAGCACTTTGAGGCGGCCGTTGAAGAATATTTCACTGCTTATGAGGAGTGCAGGGTTCTCTGTGAGGGAGCGTTCAGCTACGACAATTACATGGAGTATAACGCCGACCTCTTTCAGGCAATGACAGGTAGGTGCATTTCTCTTCGATCGCACCTAAGAAAGTTATGTATTTTCATTGCTTCATGCCACACTTATATTATTGCATTCATGTGTTTTTATGTGCTTTGATTCCAGATCATTATCTTCATGCTTTGAACTGTAAACAGAACTGCGCTGTAGATTTGGCTTCAAACGTTGGAAGAGAGAAACCTTTCGAAGATTTTCTCCCATCGCACTTTAACTACCTTCAGTTCTCCTACTATAACAGTACGACACATTCTGCGCCCGACCCATATATCAGTTTGGGAGACATTCCCCAACATTTCTCAAATGGGAGACATTTAAATTCGCTCTCTGTTTGTTTCTGTCCCAGGTGAAAAATATGAACAAGCCATTGAATGTGCCAAAACGTACCTGCTGTTTCACCCTGAGGATGAGGTGATGGTGCAGAACTTGGCGTACTATTCTGCTGTGCTGGGAGAAGATAAAGCCGCAAACATCTCAGCCAGAGAGGTACACACCACACACTGTCCTGATGCATGAGCGTGCTTGTCTTTCACAGCCAAACGGACACTAAACACAGTTTACGAGTCATTTCAACAATTCTAACCAGACGATTAGATGAAGAAAGTTAAGACCCAAACAACAATAAAATGCATCTTATACATCGTAGACCGTGTCACCTTAGAATGCTCACCAACATCTGACGGTGTATACAAACTGTAATGTAAAAGATTGAAAGGGATTCACCCCAAATAAGAAAAATGTGACATTTTTTCATCCTCACGTCATTCGAAACAAGTTTTAGATGGTCAGAAACGTCACAATATCAGTTTAACATAGAAATTCATCATGAGTGTTTCTTCTCGTTTCAGATTGTAAAGCAGTACATTAATAGGTCTGTGTTGGAAAAAGAGCTTCTTTATTTCGGCTATGAAATATTTGGTAAACCCTTTGTTGATCCGGTAAGTATCTCAATGTGTGTCCCAGCATTTAACATACGTATTTGTTTTTATTCACAAGTGATAATCTCATCTTTATCTCATTCTGTCTCAGGACACGTGGACTCCAGAAAACATCATGCCTAAGAAACTTAAAGACAAACAAAAGTAAAATACACGTTTCTTTCAGACAGTACGATTTCCCACGGTGAAACCCTCGTCTGACTCGTCGTTGTGTCTCTTGCAGGGCAGATAAAGAAACCGCCGCGAGGATTACAGAAGAGATCGGAAATCTGATGAAAGAGATCGAGACGCTTGTGGAGGAGAAGAGTAAAGAATCATTCGACATCGGCAGGACGGTGAAAGACGGTAGACAAAAAAAAAAAACACGAGACGCAATAAAATTATCAATGTATATGGAAGGAAGAATTTCTTTTCAGTTTCATGTGCCTGTCCTAATTCAACAATAAATTCCCGTCTGGTTTCATTCAGAAATCAAATCAGCACCTACATCAGCTAGCAACAGTCTCCCGTTTGATGACATCACAATATCCATGACATCCGCAGCCCTGAACGGTTCACAGCGAGTCGTTCTGGATGGTGTGACCACGTACGATGAGTGTCAGGAGCTTCACAGCCTCTCCAAAGTGTGTTTTAAAACCTCTTCAACCCTCTCCTTTCGTCGAAAGAGAACGTTTCTTTAGTAAATCTGTTAAAGCGGTCATATTTCCTAGTGTTTTAGTTCAAAATATTACATCTTACAGGCGGCAGCTCTTCAAGGGGATGAATATAAAGCGAAACCTTCGCCTCTTTCTCAGAATGAAATGTTCCAGGAACTCCCAGTTCTTAAAGCTCTGCAGGTACGATCACGTTCATTTACTTTTAAATGATTTACAACTGTACTGTACAAATTAAAATGATGAGTTTTTGTCTTATAGTTTGGACGGGAGGGTGTGGTTCCTCTGAAGAGTGCTCAGGGTTTCTTTAACCTCACTGAGAAGATCCGGAAGGTTCTGGAGTCTCACTTCGGTCTGCAATCGCCTCTTTATTTCTCCAGTTCAAATCTGGTGTGCCGGTCCGTCGTTGTAGGTACAAATATACCGAAATTCGACTTGCATGATACTCTTGATTTAAAGGTGCAATGTGGAGATTTTAGTCTAGTGGTGAGGTTGCGAATTGCAAGCGACGGCTCACTCCACCCCTCCCTTTCAAAGCACTACGGTGGCTAACACAGGAAAAGATTTCACGGTTTTAGCTTCTTTGCCGAAGGACATAACGTATTTATGAAACGCGTTCTGTAGAGCAGTTTGTCCCTTTAGGGCTACTGTAGAAACAACATGGCGAATTCCATGTAAGGGGACCCGCGGTGTATGTAGATAGAAATAACTCATTCTAAGGTAATAAAAACAAAGTAACGCTTCATTATGTGAGGTCTTCATACACCTCTGAACACATAGTTATGTGTATTATATTGCATTTCTGTCGATAGATCCTGCTAAATATTACACACAGCACATTAAACAACACTTTTTGTACTGTCATGAAAATTCCTATTTACATTTAGAATATTGTTTTTATGAAAAGCAGACATTGTTTTAGCTTCTTAAGGCCCAATTCACATTTCGCGTCTAAAAATGCGAGCCACGCCGCTTTCTCTCTTCAAATGACCCGCGGTGCCTATTTGCGCGGGAAAAGATGCGAAATGTGAATCGGGCCTTATGAGTATTTTTTTAATTATTTTCGTCTCTCTTCATGTGCAGGGAAACAAGAAGGCCATGAGAACGGCTGTCTGCTCGTCTCAGAGCTCAACGAGTGCATTAAAGACCCATCAGCATTCTCACATGGTGACTACAGGTACTCTGCCCACAGAACACCTGATGCATTATGGGTATGCAGTTTGTAGTGTTTTTACTAATGTTTAATTTGGCTTTCAGTGCCGTTTTGTACCTGAATCAAGATTTTGAAGGGGGAGATTTCTTCTTCACTGGGCCGGACGCTAAAACTGTCACTGTAAGATTTCTATTTTTGTTCAAACTATATATAACTAACCTAAAGTAGTAACTAACTTGTATCTTAACTGCACTTTTTTGTCTTTTTTAGTATTTATACGGTATCACTTTAGCTTTTTCGACAACTATGTAATACATTTTTCAACACTGTTCTTCTACAGCAAATGTGAATGTGAAATGCATTGTTTTTTGAGATTGGTTAGAAACTGGTCATATTTTCTTTCATCGTGTGTCCAGGCTGTGGTGAAACCTCAGTGTGGAAGAGTCGTGGCGTTTGGAGCCGGACAGGAGAATCTTCATGGAGTGACATCACTAACTAAAGGTCAGAGGTGTGCTGTAGCGATTCGCTTCACTCTGGATCCTCACAGCAGTGAAAAGGCAAGTACACTTTAACAGTTTGTTTCAATGCAGTTTTGTAAGTGATATATTAAAGACCTCATGACATAAAGGTTGAAGTTTTCTTTTAGTAAATGTTTGTCTTTTACCAGACATATGCACATAACATCCCTTACAAAAAAGAAGTTTATTCAAGTGAGCTATTTGTATACTTCCTTTAAACTTAAAATACGTTTATTTTTTTGTACTTTTTCAGAACACAGTTGTGCACTAAACGTTTACTACTGTTACACTTAAAAGTACACTTTTGTAAACTAAAACGTGGGCCAATTTAGTCCTAAGCAGAGGTGGAAATTACTTAAGTATTTTCACTCCCAAGTACATGTTTACATATGTGTACTTTATTGTGAGTGTTTTTTACTTCACTACATTATTAAGCATATCAAATACTTTGTACTCCATTACATTTCATAAATAAATGTTGTTTTTTACCTAATAATACTTGAGTGCAATCTCAAATCTAGTACTTTCTTTTGCTCAAGTATTTTTACTTTTTTTACTTATAAAAGTCTGGAAGTACAATGTACTTAAATTACTGTTTAAAGTAGAAAAAACGTTAAAAATGTATTTATGAAATGTAGTAGAGTACAAGTATGATAGATGATTTAAAATTCAGTGAGGTATAAAAACACTCTCATAAAAATACTATAAATGTTCCACCTCTGGTCCCAAGCAATACTGAAACAGTACACTTACAAGTACTAGTACTTGAGTGTACTTAATAATATATTTTAACTTTGCTCAACATAATTAAGTAAGGGGTATCTGTTTTGGGGTTGAAAATTAAGCCCTTTGTTATGCTATTGATATTAAACTTTTTGTTTCAATACATTAATACAAGAGAGAAAACTCTACTTGTCAAAACGCTTCATGAGGTCTTTAATTCTTGAGGAAAAGGTCTGTTTTGTTATGATCATAAAATGTGTCTACAGTTACTAACCTTAGTATTTTGGGACATCCATAGGAACGTTTACAAGCGGAAGAGCTTCTAAAAACACTTTCCAACCCAGCAACACCTGACATCCAGAAAACAGAAGACAACAATGAGACGAAAACCTCAGAACCAGAAGTAGTAGTGACACCTGCTGAAACATCAGAGCAAGACGATAAGACAAGCAAACCTGCAGAAACCAGCGAAACTACTGGTGAACAGAACACCAAAGCCGCTGAGAAAAAGACTAACAACAAAGCGGACAAAAAAAGTGAAAAACCAAAGGCCAAAGCATCCAAAAAGCCAGCCAAAACAGAAGGCCAGACGAAAGTTAAAGCAGTCAAAACGAAAAGCACAGCAACAAAGAAAAAGAAGTCAAAAACAGCAAACAAAACAAAACCCAAGACGACAGAGGAGAAACCGCCTGCAAAAAAGAAGGCAACTGGGAAAAATACCTCAAATGACCAGAAGACAAAATCAAAGAGCACAGAGCCTCAAAACTCCAAAGCAGAGGAAGACAAAGATGAACTATGAGCTTTATGACATTTTTACAGTGATGGTGAACTGTTTTTATAACGTTTTTAAAGACTATTGAAATGAAAAGCGTAACGCAGGATCATTACCTTGTGGGTGACAATCAAGCCGGGTGTCATATTTTCTCTTTTTTTGTTGTTTGAATTCTCAGGAACAGACCTAATGCAGCTTTTAGACATTTCATGTGTCACTTGGCATTTCCATATCAATTCCCCAATAAAAATGACATGTTACATTAAATCAGTGAACTAAATTATTACAAAGAGTTTTGTTTATGAAGAAAATGTGGGTGGTTCCGAGATGTGTCTGGAGTGGTTGAATGTGGCATCTACATATACATATCTACATCTATCAGCAGTTATAATTGTTTTTCAATTATACCTAAAAACAATCAAACCCATGAGATTACTGTTCTTGAACATGCACTGCTGTAACTCTGCACTAGGTGGCAGCAGAGAGCTGAGAGGCTATTCCATATATCCCAAGTGGACAAATAACAGGACAAGCTGTTTTTTCTTGTAGTGCTACTTTTTTATATAAAATAGGAATTCTAAATGGGCACAAAATGGTGATTTATTTTCTTCTTCGATTTGAAGGGTTTTGTTTGCTCTTTATGCCTGAACCACCCGAAACAATTTTCTGGACAAATGCGCTGCGCACTATATTCAAGGGCTCACGACAGCTAGTATTACTCCTTACTTGAGAGTCACCTCTTCTGTCTAATCGAAAGTCATTTACTGCTGCCAATAGATGTGAAGAAAGCATTCGAGTTCTTATGTTAACTGAACAGAAATAAGCAGGACAACAGAGCGACCACAGCACGTCTGTGTGGGTGCTGTATGCTGTAATGATGCCAGGCAGCTGTTTGGATTTTGTATGTGAAATTAAGACCCCAATTCAATGTTTTATGCACTTATTTTCTTATTTCACTATAAGTGTTCACAATAAGTGTTAATGACAACCCCTAAAAAGTATCTTCTTAAAAACATGAAGTTCATTGTATCAAGTATACTAATATCCATGTACTAGTACACTGTAAAAAAAACTTTACTTCAAAAGCTGCCTTAAATGTTTGAAGTTAAATCAAATTGGCAATTGGAATTTACTATTCAGATGAACTTATTAAACTGACTTTAAAAATCGAGTTGCATTTCGAAATATTACTAGATTTTTAAGGCAGTTCTATGTAATGTAAGCCAATTTGATTTAATTTATACATTCAAGGCAGCTTTCCTTTTTAGGTTGAAAGAGGTTAATTGTATAGGCCTACCTGTAAGTGTACTATTTAAATACCTATTGGTCCACTTTTTTAGCAAAAAAGAATACTTGTAGTCTAGTGTAACAGTAGTCTAACAATATTAAACTACAAGTTAATCTACTGTATACATATACTGACTTAGTTTAGTTCAATACTTGTTACACATTTTGTTTGTTTAAAAGGTACACTATACTTTCACAGTTTTATACTGCAAGACTTCTTGTTGTTTTTCTATAAGAGAACTTAAAATCATACTTATAGTTTACTCTTTATATAGTTTAGTATGCATTCTAATGCAAACACAAGGCCACATCCACAGAATGATGCTGGGTTTCTGTAGGGACCACCTGGACCGTGTTGGCGGGTGAATAGTGGAGGTGAGAGTGAAGGGTGACCCGTGGCAGCTGCAGCGAGACCCCTCGTGTATGTCTGCTGCTACAAACGGGTCCTTTTGTGCACCTCCCACTGGTGAGAGGTGGGCAGAACCAGCCATGAACAGAATGCCAGAGACTGGTGGGGACAATGACTCCCACAATGCTCCTCTACAGGCCTGTAAGCCGTTTTCAACTAAAATTTTGGCTTTTCATTTACACGAAAACGGCGTTTTCGGGGACTGAAAACGCAAACTTTTGAAAACGACAGCATTAGCATTAAACTCTGAAAGCGGCGTTTTCCAAAAGCAATGACCTCATTCGCATGCGTATTACGCATTCAGTCTGTAGGCATGCGCGAGTATTCCCCAAACAATAATGGCGGCCTCCGTGCTGCATGTTTGTGCCGCGTGACGTACTTATTATCATTTCTCCAGCAAAACGTAGTTTTACTGCACCACTACAACCAGCGGAGACATAGTATTTATATGCACACTACTATAAAAACACATACACGCCGACAAAGTGTGTTAAAAGCGCTTTTAGATTAAAACAGTGTGTGCGGATGTGCGCAAGCACGTAGGGTTGCTTTATAGCGCAACAGCGCCATCCACTGGCCTGACATGCACAATACAGCGTTTTTATTCGTTTTCCCGGATCTATATAAATGCAGATCGTTTGATAACGCTGTCGTGTGTACGTGAAACTTTTCGAAAACGCAAAGGAAAAACGTTTCCGTTTTTATCGTGTAAACGTATTAGGCCTAGTCCACACGTACACGGTATTTTTATAAACTGAGTTTTTCCTTCGTTTAAAAAAACCCCGCGTCCACACAAAAACATGCTATAAAGTGTTGTCAAAAGCATGCCAAACCAACAGGTGGCGCTATAACCCTAACCATAAAGCCGTGTTGGCCAATCAGAAGCCTGGAATCTGACGTCAAAAAACGGAGATAGCGGCACGCATTCAACGTCATACGCTAAATCTCCTTTTTCTAAAAATCTTCACCCTGGCTTGTTTTATTGTTAATTCAATTTTTTTTCTTTGTAAATTTTATATACATAAATGTAAATTCGCAAATAATAAGACATTATATAAGATCTTCCGAAAAGATCTTAAGTTATACCTGGATTCTATTTCACCTTCTTTAAATAAGAAAGCCATTAAGACGATTTCAGTTTGTAAACACTTTAATTTATATACTGTAACTGATGTATAATTTAATTTCTTACCCTCGTGTTTGGTTTGTTTTAATTTTTATTTATTTTACTTTTTTCTTATCTTTTACTTTTGTACACTTCTCAACTCAACTCAACTCAACTTTATTTATATAGCGCTTTTACAATTTTCATTGTTACAAAGCAGCTGTACATGAGACACATTGACTACAAGCAAAACAATCAAAGTTGTACCTGCAAAAACAAGAAAAGGTTGAAAACACAGAAGACAGACACACCCACACACAAAACACTCCACACACACAACACGCACCAACACACACACCCACACACAAAACACTCCACACACACAACACGCACCAACACACACAGACACAGAGACACACACACACACGGATGCGCACGCACACACACACACACACAACACACACACACACGTACGTACACAGACAAGTACGCACACACACACACGCTCAGTGAGAGCACACATTTAGGATAAAGGAGAGAGAAGCACAGGTCAAATATAACAGACTATAAATTCCTATATGCAATATTAATTAAGTAAAACTTTAAAATTCTAAAGCAGCCCCCCCGGTCAGGCAGATAGTGCAAAAACAGTATGCAAACGGTGGCGAGGAACCCAAAACTCTAATCGAGAAAAAAAACCTCAGGAGAACCCAGGCCCAACCAGGGGATTCCAGTTCCCCTCTGGCAAAAGCTGCTGCCTCTGCACAAGCTCCAGAGAACTTGCACAACAAGGCTAAATAAAATAAATAAACTTAATAATAAAATAAATTATAGTTTAAGATTATCATTAATAATCTAATAGCATTTGAAGTTTTGTGGTGAAGACATGTCAAGAGACCGCGTCCTTCTTTATCCAGCTCTATCATCTCAGCTCTTGTCAGGTCCCCACTTCCCATTCTCCGCTCTACCATCAGGTCAGGCCATGAACTGCATCCTGCTCGCTGTGGTAACCTTGGAACAATGAGACAAGACTGGCTGAGAGTAGAGTACTGTTCTGTACTCTTTGATGCAACAAGTACATCAGTTGTGTTTTTGGTTCCGGTTGATCTAACTAATGCAGCCTAAACCCTCTGAAGATTTATATTATGGAAGAGTAGTGTATGCAAGATTAAAAAGATGCGTCTTTAGTCTAGATTTAAACTGACAGAGTGTGTCTGCCTCCCGGACAGTGCAGGGAAGACTATTCCAAAGTTTAGGCGCTAGATAGGAAAAGGATCTACCACCTGCACTTGATTTTGAAATTCTAGGTATTACCAACTGACAGGACGCCTGAGAGCGTAATGCACGTGAAGGACTGTAATACAAAAGGAGTTCATTCAAGTACTGAGGAGCTAAACCATGTAAGGCTTTATAGGTAATAAGCAAGATTTTAAAGTTAACGCGATGCTTTATAGGTAACCAGTGCAAGGTTGACAGAACCGGGCTAATATGTTCATACTTTTTTGTACGTGTAAGAACTCGAGCTGCCGCGTTTTGGACCAATTGGAGTTTTTGTAATAAGCCTGCAGGGCAACCACCTAACAGTGCATTACTTCAATCTTTTTCTATGTTCTATGGTGATGATATGGAACATACTTTTTACATCCTTAATGCATCGTATACTTTGCATGTGAAAATGTTTACTTAAGTTTACCTGTATGTGAACATGTCTTGTATTTATTTGAAGTTCAATAAAAAGAAAAAAAAATCTTCACCCTGGCAGTTTTCAAAAAAGTTCGGTTTCAGTGACCGGGTACTGCGTTTGCGTGTGGACGAATGGCCAAACCGCATAGAAAAAAAACTTGTTTTGACCGTGTTCGTGTGGACAGGGCCGAAGATATTTCAATACAGGAATAACCCCTTAAACATGAGTCATGTTTTTCTATCTTGACATTCGTGTTTGGGTTTCAGAAACAAAATATCAGCGATACATGATCTAATTGTTACAAGTAGCCTATATGGTTTAGATTTTATGTTAACATTTTTTTTACCACTTTAAGCTTGCAATAGCTGTGTTTTTAAAACACAAGCAAATTAGTATTACATTTAAATAAATTGAGTTAATGTATTCAAAGACTATCTTATACTTTCATATTTGGCATGCTTAGCATTTTTATGCTAGCCACTAATAGTAACCATCAGCCTACGTTTTGTGGCAAGCGGTCGGCTAGCAAACCACCTACTACATTGTTTTGAAAGTTTGTCTTATAAGAAACACACAAGGTTATACACAGTGTGTCACTATACAGTCTTTTGTTCGCATTCGGCAGAAACTAAAGTACTGACTTTAGTTTCTGTAACTGCAGATGAGCCATTAGCAAGAAATACTTGCTTGTGTTATGACTGACTGCTGAGTGCTCGGTGTAGATCTTAACTGTTACAACTCATCCATTGTCTTTTGTTTGAGCTGATGAGATGTAAAACAAATGCAAAACAATTCAGAGTTCCATGTAAGTGGCTTCTGTAATGTTACATCTTTAGTCATCTGCATACCTCACATGTGTCCATCTGACCCTGTATGTGAGGACAGACAGTCAGTGTGCCAAAGGGCTTGCCAGGGTTGGTTGGCATCACCGCTCAGCTCAAACTGTGGCATGCATCACTTTCCATAACATTTGTGATCAAACTGTGTTTTAACTGAAGTTTATTTGCATTTTATAAAGCATCACGGTGGCCCAGAGACATTTACTGTCCTTCTCTCAGGGCGTGTCGGTGCTGTATGGCATCTTTGTGTGGGGCCGCCTGCCGTGTTGTATAAACTCTGTTTAACGCTGAGACACACAGAGCACATTGTCCGCTTCAGGGATTGTGGTGTATGTAACTTGCTATTGTTCAAACAGAAAAGCAAAGCATTAATACTGTGGCTTGAATACAATACAGGACTGCATAAATCCACGCCTTTACAGAAGAAATCAGTGCCATGTACCAAGCAGTATGAAACATGTTCTGTTGTCTACATACAAACGCTTTTGTCTCGGTTTATTATTTGACGTTTATAAAGGCAATCGCCCCCTTTGCCTTGCACGACATAAAGTGTCAACAGGTTTCCTGTTTAAAAGATCTTGCTCAGTTCGTTATGTTTTTTTTTACAGTAAGACAATATTAAAAAATAATTAGACATTCATTTATATCTGTATACAGACCAACTATTAAAATATTAATCAAATATTGGAAAGAAACTGAACTGATATGAGAAAGATATCTGTCAAACAATGAGTTTAAATACTATTTGGGAGCTTTTCTCTGCAAACTTTGATAAATGTGATAAAAATTTAAATAATTGACATGACATGCAATTAATTCAATCAAAAATTGAATAGATTGACATTTATGGTTGTACTGCAAGCTGTAGGGCATTGGGGTAAACAGTCATTAACGTAGTCATCTCAAATCGCTTAAAAAGAAGTATAGAATAACACTTTTTTTCCCACAAAGCCAATGATGTGAAACGTGTCAGTTAAACCGATAACGTTCCTCCCGTGTTCCCAGAAGAAACATTAGATGAAAGTGAGGAGGCTTAAAGAATCCATCAGCCGTTTCCACGGAGACCGACTCAGCACGTCTTCGGCGGGGCAGGATTTAGCTGGACGCAGCAGGACGCGCCCTGACCAAATTAATTCCAACTCTCCGGCTTGAAAAGGTGGACGGGAAGGCAAAGCAGCAGGATAACAAGACCTGACATGAAATCAGCCAAAGTTTCCATGAGGCCGGAGCAACAGGAGCAAAAGTTCGATTTTTCATTGTAATCACATCATTTTCCAACTGGAAATCACATAAAAGCTCTCCAGTGTCCCCAGAGCATTTATAAGAGTTTTTGAACCAGTCAAAAACATTGTACTTGTCAGATCTTCACCACTTTCCTCTTGACCGTTTTCATTTTACCCAAAAGATTATCAAATGGTTAATATTTTACAGCTTTATCAAACCTGAGACTAAATCAACAAAAAATTACTATCAACATGTGAAATTCCATGTTCATAATAATAAACTATAAGGCTATAAACACAAAGAAGGCCATTGCACAAATACATATGTGAAACTGTTTAATAGAAAGCTGAAATACACAAAGGACATCATCAAACTTGTATAAACTTTGTAAAAAATGTTATTTCAATAACACATTGTCAGCTTGACTGTAAATGGCCGTCTAAACAGCTCGACATTACAAATCATGTATCATAAATACACTTAAACAAACACCGAAACAGTGGTTATAATGTCAATACTATCTTTTTTAATTGAGTTGTCACATTCCTAATCAAATCTGGTTATAACGTGAACACAGGCTGGTGTTGTTGGTGTACTTTGATGGATGCCTGAATGACGACTTCAGCCGTTACCGCAATGAACTGTCTTCTTATAAGACTTGGATCATTCCGGTGCCGGGCCGGGACAGACTCCAAGTCACTTTGATTGTGCTCGGGCTTGAGGGAAGCGTGTGAAGCTCATCCTTACTGGCTGGGCAAGCTCCTGGAGACGATAACTTCAAACAAGCCGCTGGTAGGTGAGAATCAAGAGAAGGAAGAGACCTATGAGTTATGACATCATTGATAACAAAATTGGAAAAAAACGGAGATGAGCCAAATCATTACGTAGCATCGCTTGAGTTGCTGTGTTGAGACAGACGTGGGTCTACAACAAAATAAAGTTCTACCACCTCATTGCTTCCACAGTATTTACGACGGCAGAATGTCCTTTTTGTCTTTGAGGTTACTAAAGACACGAGTGGAGCAGCATAATGGTGGATTAGCTCAACACATTCCCCTCCTAATCTACCCCACTTTTCTGTGTCCAATTTAGCTGCTCTGCCCAGGGGCTTGGCCCCCTCAATAGGGGCATGTTGATGTTGGCTACTCTCCCTCCCGTCCCTCTTCATCTGTGGGGGCCGTGTGCCTCTCTTTGGCCCAGGTGGAAACTCTTCAGGAAAACTTTCTATAGGTCAGGTGGAAGAGGCAATTCAGGGGCCACAGATAACAAAGACCTCATCCGGATTTCGGTAAGTGCAGAGAGGGCCTCCTGTTGTGCTAGCTTTGAGTGCACTCCGACGTACCAGGAAGTACACGCAACGCAGACCCTCCAAATGTACAGTACATTATGGAAAGGGGGTGAAAGACGAATGCGAGTACAATAAAAGGAGGAAAACTTTGTGATGAGAATGAGAAAAGCCATTATAGAATCTGTAATGGGGCTCTCCATGGCCAACAAAAGTCACTCTTTTCCCATGTCAGAGCGCACCGCGTCCCCGTCCTCTGGGAGGTCTCCTCCATGCATCTTTTCTTGTAGCTGGAATATGACTTGGTATCTTTGATCATGTCAGCTGACTTGTAAGCTCAGTTTAGCGTTGTAAGCACCTGGAAAAATCTGTGGACAGAAGAGTGGAAAAACGGACGGGGTACGACCACCTTCACTAATGCAAGGAAGGATTTTGTGCGCGAACGTCAAGGGCAGGTCTGGAATTGGGTCATGCGGCTACATAAGGAAGAGTTTTAAAACGATGATGAGATGAGACACTTTCACATGAGATGGCCTCTTTGATCATGTTCTCTTTTCAACAACACGGTTTATGCTTCATTGACCATTGTTTCCAGTACACCAGTTTTACTACGCTCGGCATTACTGTGTTTTTAACCAATCCACAGCAAACAATATACAGCGTTGTTGGTTTGGCTCATTCGACAATCACATTGAAACTTAAACTTCAGACTCTGGGAGAGTCCCTTGGCAGTTTGGCTTTTGGCAAAGAAAATCCTCTTGGGGCTGTTTTTGGTTTGTTTCAAAGTCTGACAGCTCAAAGCAAAGAACAGTTTAAACTTATAACAGGTTTTAATACCCAATTCTGCTGTCATATTATGTGTCTCTTTATACAATATAAACAACAAACAGAAATAAAACTGAGTATACAGGAATCTTTCATCGTACCAGACAGCTGTAAACATCCCAACATCCAGTATAAACACATCATTCCCAGTGGATTCCCACGCTTCTTACCACAAGAAAACAACAACACTTGAGCAAACTGTGCTTGTGTACAATTTGATAACAACCTAATGTACTTAGTTCATCAACCTTATTAAACAGTTTCCTGTTTGGATGCTTGGTCATGTGATACTTCGTACAATGCGTTCAACATTCAATGTGTTACATCTGTCGACATCTTTCTTTTAAAAAGCCCCATGACATCTATGTACAGTAAATGCTTTGAAATGAAAACACACACACACACACACACACACACACACACACACACACACACACACATTTAAGTCAATGTCAACAAAAGTTGACTTTATCTAAAGCAATCTTAGGTTTAGGTTTACTACTACCGTTACATTGGACAAAATAAAAGTTGTCATGTACTGTACTGTATGAATTACCATGAATTCTGTAGTACACATTGTTGGCGTTTACATAAAAAACAAGTTTTGAACTTAACAGTTGCACAATTTCATGTGAAGTTCCAGTAATTACGAGTCTGTTGATATCAGAGATAAAAAAAAACCGCATGAATGTCTCATCGCTAATTAGCCAGCCGTGAACTTGACCAGATGGTCTTTTCAATGGACAAAGTTTCCCAGTGAGCTCCTAAGCCGCTGAAGTTTGGGCCATGAGGGGGGAGCTTTTACCTCAATCCACTTAAGTCTCTTCACTGTGTTCTTCTGTCTGATATCTATCTATCTGTCTGTCTGTCCGTCCGTCCGTCCGTCCGTCCGTCCGTCCGTCCGTCCGTCCGTCCGTCCGTCCGTCCGTCCGTCCGTCTATCTATCTATCTATCTATCTATCCATTTATCCATCCATCCATCCATCCCAATGCAGACCAATGATCTTCGGTTCTATCTGGCCGCTCATTGTGGGTTTTGTGCAGCTGCACACAAGCATGCTTGCGTGGTATTTTAATCCATGCAGGGAGATGGACTGATGAGATGTTTGAAAAAGGCTTTCAATGAGACGCACTTGAATGTAAACAGCACCCCTGTGGCGCTCTGCGTTACAGACACGGGGCTCGGATTATAAATTCATCGTTATGTGCGTTTACTGTGTATTACAGGATAAATTGTGCATGAATGGAATGGTCTTGTGGTCTCAAAAAAACCCGGAAGGTTCAATGATATCTACATAATTAACCCCTCTCCCTGTAAAAACACCAATCCCTGGGGCTCCCGAGTGCGTGTTCGACCCCTGACTCAACGCGAGGATGGACCGTGGGGGCTAATCCTGTTTTGAGAGGTTGCTTCAAAGAAAAACCTAATGAGACGTTTTGGAAAACACAGAAGTGCTCCACCTCTCTGAGGTCAATGAAATAATGACTTGTTTCTCATAAGTCCCTGTTCACAGCCTTGCAACAAGCTTTTTAAGACGCCAGATTAATTACCTAATTAAAAAAGTTGATTACAGATTTTTTTGTAGTTCGCCTTTGTTGTAATTCGCCCTTTCAATTAGCCAAAATATTATCGACCGAATAACAGCCTTCTGAGATACACCCCAGCGTTGTGGAATTGTGTTATGCATGGGAAAAAACAAACAAATAAAAAATATTATCAAATAAAAAATATAAACCTGCTACTCATACAAGATCATACATGTTGATTTAAATATATTTCCTAAATGCACTTTTTTCAACCCGTGGTTGAGTAAATGGACAAACCCAATCATTCGGTGTAAATGTATCTATGCTGGGACAAATATGGACACTTTCTAGATAAAATTAAACCAAATTGTCCCAACCATGGGGCATTTAAGAAATACTTTAATATCAACATGTATGCTAAATGAGTTTTATATTTATATTTTTTGGCCCATGCATAACTCAATTCCACAATTTTTTGGATAAGTATCTATCCAATGAATAAATAAATGTGTTTTATTTGCATAGTTTCATTTGCTACTAGTTTCACTACGGTTGGTCCTTCATGAGACCAAACCCGAAAGGCGCCTCCATTCGACGCAGTAAGACTCGCTGTGAGTGATTAAACTGAGCAGGTTCCCATGGAGATCCTTCAAGCTGTCACCAGCCGACCCCTAAATCTCCACCAGAAGTAAAAGTTTTTTGTGTGAGGGTGACACCTCCTTTCAGATGAGCACAGTTTAAACGCTGATTTATGTGCCTCTCTACTGCTTCCAAGCATCTTCAAAAGGGTGGATCTAGAAACACATTCAAACGAGAAAAACAATTTTACCCAACAGCAGATGCCACACCGCCGACACAGTGCAATGACTTCAAACGTCTGTGCCTGCGGTTGCCTTACCTTTCAATGACTCCACGAGACGTGCGGATGTTCAGACACTCATAGTTGAGAATTTGATAGAATTTGGGGTTTGTGGCACATTGCACGTCTCAGTTTGCAGGTCAACTCCAAAAGTGACATCTGGGCTTAATTAGTCCCTCCCGCAATGTTTTCAGGAGGGGGCGTCGCTCTCAGCTCAAGCACCAATCGGAGAGTAATCACAGGCCTGAAACTCCACCCTCCCACTCTGTTCAGCATGTCAAGGCTTTTTTGTCTCTGAAGTATTCTCCTCTTTTCACCCTTTCCCTCTGCTCTGCCCCCCGAGCACCGTCCAGACGCACTGGTGTGTGACAAGAACAGCTATGCGGTCCGTTAAACAGCCCTCAGCCACATCCTAACATCCATTCCAAGATCTCCTTCCACCTCCAGAAGCTGAAGAAGACTGAAGAACTGTTGCTGATCACGAATCTGGGAAAACCAAGGTCTGCGTAATTTCGGACAGGATCGAGGGATGTCACTGGAAGCCTCCAAATGAAAGACGCTGAAGTAGCCGTGAGCAATAAGAGGATACAGCAAGTGAGAAACAGAGAGACTTTATTGACTGATTACTTGTTAGATTCATTCTGAAGAACGTTGAGGACCGTTTTGGCAGGGTGGAAAGTTTGCACCGGGAGGATTTCTTCTTGAGGGAATTGCAACAGGTGGTTTTGAACCCCAACCCAAGTTTGCATCCTGATTGGAGAACTTTCATTTAACTCCTAATTCTAGACTAAAGCAAACATTTGAAAACGATGGCTAACTCTGGGTTTCAGCTGCTTGGCTACTTTCTTGCTTTGGGTGGATGGATTGGTATCATCTCCACCACGGTGCTTCCCCAATGGAAGCAGTCGTCGTACGCCGGGGACGCCATCATCATGGCCGTGGGTTTGTACGAGGGCCTCTGGATGTCCTGTGCGTCTCAAAGTACAGGCCAGGTGCAGTGCAAGATCTTTGACTCCTTGCTTTCCCTGGATAGTAAGTACCAAACCGCAAAACACTTCACACAAAACAGGTCCACAACTCTTGTCGGGATCCTTAACAGCAGAGTGTAATAGCCATTGTATGGATCCGCAATATTAACAAGGCTTAATTTCAACCATTAAAGCTTCCAAAGTTTGATCTATGACTCAAATTAAAAACGACTTAGATTCTCTGGCTAGAAGTTGGGCGCAAAACGACGCACTCGACTGCACGAGCTGCTGTGTACATATGGATTTAATCAACGGGTTTAATCGATCAAATTAAAATATGTGAGTTTTGACATGGTAATTAAAGTCTTATGTGACACAAACCACGTGGAGGCGCGGAGCGTATCGGACTGATTCCAATGCTGTGGAATGCTGTCACATAGCGTTTAATCAACATTTAGCACCACTGTCACTGTCGATTTTGTGGTTTCTTGTTACGTCTAATGACAGGCAGTCACTTCTGGTTTATTTCTGTCTGCTGAGACATCCTTAAAATGATGAATGCCGCGTGATGATTGTGCGTTCGGTTTAATTCATTTCTTTTTTTTGGCAACGCATCCACATCTGTCAATGATTTGTGGTCAGAACTCCCAACACTGCATGCAAAAACAAAAAACGGTTTTCAAAATAACAATGCCACCCACAATCATAATATAGATCATAGTAATATACTGTACGTCATAAGTGAAAGGAGTTTTCAGAGTTTTTATATCTCTAATAACAGTGTATTGTGTTGAGGTGATGAATGGCAGTTGTGTTGAGAATAAAAGGCCAGTGTTTGGACAAACACTAGAGAAATGTTCAGAATGCACATCCCCACACAAAACACAACTCTTAACGCTGGTTAGTGGAGATCAGAAAAGCAAATTTTTGCTTATAGCTGTCATGAGTGCATTTAAAGACAAATACATTTACTTTCTTATTTGTTACAGGCGAATATCTGAGTTGACTCACTATCCTATACCTCTTCATAAAACAATTTACTGTTGCTTTAAACACTCAAAACCGATCAACTAAACTGAGGAATTGACAATATAATATCAAAATGTTTATGAACCTCTTATGCAATATATATCTAACACACAAGGCTCAACCTAAGTTACCACAGGCATTTCTCATTTAAAAGCATCCATCGTGTCTACACAGGCTCTGTTCAATCACCAAGAACAAGCAACGTACCGTGAAATATTGTTTTACAGACATGTGCTCCTATGTGTCTTAGTAACTTTGACAGAGCGTCCTAGCCGAGTGCTGAAAGTAAAGTTCACCAGACTACCCTCTGACGGCAGATTTAAGATAGATTTATGCAGAAAACATGCTTAACCTCAGCTCCCACTTCACGCTTCATCACTGTGAGTTTTGCCGAATATCATTTGGCTTTCGTCCAGTAGCGTGTCCATGTCTCGTACAAAGACGGCTCTGAGAGAACTGTACTGCACATGGAGGAATCTGTAACCCTCTGCCCACAACGGGTGACGGTACCATCTGATTCCACTGTCCCCCACCCCCCTCAGTCTTAGGTCATCTGCTCGGATAGTGACCGCAATGTTCTAGCTTATGTATGTACAGACGGCCTCCCACAAGCTCGCATTGTTTGCTGTTTCTGCAGTGGCTCTGATGTCTTTGGCTGAATAACTGTTATTAGATTATGTGCTAAACACGGTCAACAAACCAATTAAAGAAACAGTTCACCCAAAAATGAAACATTATTTACACTTCTTTCCAAACTCGTATGACATTCTTCTAGAAGATATTTTGAAGAATGTCGGTGACCAAACAACACTGGTCACTTTTCTTAAAATATCTTCTTTTGTGTTTCACAGAAGAAAGAGTCAAGTACAGGTTTTAAATGACATCAGGGTGAATAAATGAAGAATTTTTATGTTTGGGTGAACTATCCCTTTAAGACCACAACATTAAGTTAGTTAAGTTAAGTTAGTTTTTTAATTCTGCACTGTTGCAATGCAGTAAAGACACAAGACAAAAATATATAAAAAGAAACAGGAATATTATAAAAGATACATGGTATTATTCCAACAAAAAACAACCCTGTAACTATTGTAAATTATAGCCAAAATTATTGACTCATTTTCTATTATATAATAATAATACTGTATATAAAATATATAATAATAAAAAATATACTGTATATATATATTTTATAAGCTCAAATTTTTAACGTATGGCCATCTCTGTACCTCGTTTTAAAACATTGCACTGCATGATTTGAACATACTATGGCTGATAAGGGTTTCAGAAAAAGAAAATTCCTCGAAAAATCATTGAGGGCGTCAAAAACGATTATGACGTCATAAATAACTAATCTGTGTGAGGAATGCATTGAGAGATGTTTTCAATGACGCGCGAAACATCCCACAAGCGTGCAAACAATAGACAATGGCCGTGCCTCACATGCAGCCTCGTTTGAAAATGTCCTCCACCACTGTGCACACGCTCGCTTTCTCTTCCGTCGTGCCAGGCACTGCCAACCTTGGCTCTGGGTAAAGGACTGTAGGAGGACACCGCTCCACCCCGAGTCTAACTACCCTCATTCACTCATGACCTGGGGTTCACAGCGGACCTCCGTAAGCGCTTCTATTCGCTCGCCTCGTAAATCAAGAAATAAAGCAAAACAAGGATGAAAGACGAGAAAATAAGACCTCTCTTATAAAGCCATAAAAACTCTTCAAAGCCGACTCCTTCGCACATAAATCATACATCAAAAGTCATTAGATAATCTCTTCTTGGTTCTCGCCTGCTTTGATTCGCTGTTAAATGTATTTTATGGCTTTGATTCATGTTTGATGCCACACGGTTTCAAAGCTCTGGTTGAAATAGTGTGGATTGTACTTTGGTGTTTGAAGAGAAGCAGAAAATCGGTGTACAAAAGGTGATTCATGCGGAAAACGTGAATTACCTTTTGTAAATATCGCATGTTGAACCTTAAGGAGGTGGGCAGAAGAGTGCATGGAGAGTTTAAAACAAAGTTGGTGGTCTGTCGCTGTCTCTGAAGTGTGAATTTGAGCACAAGTTTTTGTCATTCTATTGACCAAAACTAGCATGTAACAGTTAGCATATTAGCATGTTGCCATTACACAAAAGCAAAGACAGGCATTGAAAACAATTCTTCTTTGTGGATAAAGCCACACTGATTCCTTCTGTATGGAACATGTACAACTGTCCCTCCTACAGCATTATGCATGAAGTGAACATTGTGTGGGTTATCTTTGGAATTCTGATGTAGTAGAGCCGCTCCAAATCAACACCAAGTGATGCTAAAACAATGCAAATTATTCTAGATGTCCTGAAGATATGAGGATGAATCGGATGAAAACACGTCTAGGTCACATTTCACCCTAAAATTAAAGTTTGCTGTATTGCTGATACAGTATTTCTTTAAGACAAAACTATTATCATGGTCTATCAATGTTTTACGGTTCAAGCGGACATTATTCCGTTCACATATTAATCAGGATGGAAATATGCTTGACTGTCATAAAATAATTTTACAATCAAACTAAAACCCAAACATTTTAATTTGGGGGTGAAAGTCAACACCATCAGTTTTGACTGTTCTCAAATCACACAGAAAACAAGAGCTGAATGAGTTGTAAACCCAGCACCTTCATGTGTGTTTTCTCAGTGCACATTCAGACGTGTCGAGCTCTGATGATCATCTCGGTGCTGATGGGATTCATCGCGATCATTGTGAGTGTCGTCGGGATGAAGTGCACGAAAGTGGGTGACAACAACCCATCTACCAAGAGCAAGATCGCCATCTCTGGTGGAAGCCTCTTCCTGCTCTCAGGTGAGTCCTGTGCGACCAGATCCAACACAAACACTAAAAACGCCCTATTACAGTCCTGTATGCCGAAGAAAGTTACAGTTTGTTAGGTATTGTATTGTGAATTTCTCACCAGTCAACGTGCAACTTTAGCGCTGTAGCTGATCTCATTTATCTAGATTACTGTCATTGAGCAAAGAATAAGCACATAATGGTGTCTAGGTCGAACTTGCCAAACCTCAGCACTGTAAATCATTTCGTGTAAATTAAATTTGGTAAATAACATTCACCGTCTTTCATTAGTCTCCACATTCTTCTTCTTCTGACCCATTTAAACGTGCAGGAGTAAACATGAAATGGCTATTTCCTTTGTCCTGATAAACAAGCTGAAAGGTTTTTACCTGGACCGTGTGATCTTTATAATCTTCAGGTTTGTGCACGCTGGTGTCTGTGTCGTGGTACGCCACGCAGGTGTCCTCCCATTTCTTCGACCCAAATACGCCACTTAACGCCAGGTAGGACGATAAACGCATGACAAAAACTAGAAACATTTTCACCAGTTTCATCACCAACTCATCGTATAACTGATGCTGATTCAAATGATTGAATGATGTGATACCCTCAAATGTCTAGACACATTATAGCAATGAGCATCTGTAGAGGAAATGTGCTTCGATGTCAATTAAAGATCTAAATGGTTTGTCAAAGAGGCTTTATTTTTCATTTGGGAAGAAGCGTGATCTGAACATGTCTTTGTGGAATTTCCCACTGTCTTCTGAAACAGTATAAAGAAGGTGTGGCTTCTCTTTTAGATATGAGTTTGGCCCCGCCCTGTTTATAGGATGGGCGGCAGCCATCTTGATGATGCTGGGCGGGTCATTCCTCTGTTGCTCCTGCGTGAACGATGAAAGAAGAGGACAACAGTTCTACCGGCAATCTCAACCCTCTACAGCCAGGGAGTACGTCTAAATACAAACAATAACAGCACAGCAGATGTGAAGACTGTAACTGTAAAGAACAGCAAACACGAGAGACAGAGCACATCCCACCATGAGTACACCTCACTCGCACTGACCGATTATCAAGGGCAAACAAACAAAAACTAAACATGGACAAATGCTTACATTTTCTATGCTTATAAAAATGAGTTTTTCATCATTTTGAGAGAAGCAAGCTTGTGTTTTCATCGAGAACGTGGAAAATGTGTATGTTTTTTTCCGACATGCCATAATAATCTTTCAACAAATCGACAGCTATCAAGAGCATTTACACTGGACTTTTTGATTTTGTGATACTGTACAATCAAACAGAAAGGCAAAAGCAACAAAAATAGAAAGATTTAATGTGGTAGACACTGGCTGTGTTCAGAATAACAAACTTCCATACTAGTATTTCTGCAGTATAAAGCATGTATACTGCGCAAAGTATGCAGGTTTCTTGCACAGAAAATGTGCAATGTACACAAAGAGCACGCTGACTGGAATATCATTTCCCATAATGCAATGCACTTGACTTTCATTTGACATATTCAATTTAAAAAAAGAATGCCATTTGTTGATTTAAATATGCGATGTGACGCAGTCATGTGACAGCACTGTAGCATGCAACTGGCCCGGTTTCACAGACAAGCCTTAAAGGAAAAGTTCACCTCAAAATCAAAATTGTGTTATTTTTTACATGTTTTAAGACCTCGCGGCGTGTTCGGAACACAAATAAGGATATTTAGGTGACACCCGAGAGATTTCCAGGCCTCCTCATAGACATCATGGTTATAGTTGTCGTCAAGGTCCAGAAAAGTACTAAAGCCATCGTTAAATTGGTCCATCCGCTCATAGTGGCTCAATTGAATTATTCTGAAGCGACGACAATACTTTATGTCCGAAAAAACAAACCAAAATAACAACTTTAATCGATATATTCTCAAACCGAATGCGCATGCGCCGAAGTGCTCTCGTGAATGCGCACCATAGACTGACAAGACAGTTTTTCGTCATTCGAGGTGAATTTGAGGTGAACTTTTCCTTTAAGGCTAGTCCCAGACTAAAATGAATGTTTTGCCCTGAAATATCTTAAAATATATCAGTGCCATTGTTTTGTCACAAGATGCACACCAGTAAGCCGTGTCTGTGAAACCGGGCCTTTGACTTGTCAACTTTATGATACACTGTTACACAATCTATAAAAAAACATAAACTACACAGAATTCAGTGGTAAGCTAGTATCCCATTCTGAACACAGCCTATAGGTCAGAACTCTGGTACGGCTCACCTGATTGGCTGGACCGTTCTGCATGGTGGGAGCTCTGTTTGCCAGCTTTGTGTGTTCCTGACCGCTGTGGCCGTACTAACATCGCATCGAGGAGACCATGAGTTATGAGACGTCCACCGTCCACCGGAATACAAAGAATTCCCCTAAAAAACCACAGAGAACTGTATTTAAAACCATCTTGACCAATGTGGCCATTGGCTGACTTCAACAAATATTTTTAGATCGAGCTGTAAACATGTTATTTAAACACCTTCGAGGGAAAGTCCGACACTGGCTTTAGACTAAAACACGTGACGTGCATCGTACGCCCCGCTTGTTCTGAACTGGTGGACCTTGAAAGATTCATCTCCGGTCTCCAAAACGTTCCTCATTCAGCTGAAATGTTCATCGTTTTAACACAAACTAACAATCGCTTTATTGTGCATGCATGGAAAACGTAACTCAAGACTCATCTTTTGTACGTTTCCTTTCAAACACATTTGATATTACTCGTATCACGTAATATCGAAACCCTTTTAATTCATTTCCATGTCACCTAACATGCACAAGAACCGCACGACGCAAAAACCTCTTGTGAATTGTCTCTGTCCTCTGACTGTCTTCTTCTCTCTCTAATTCAGGGATGAGTTGTTGAGTGAGACTAGTTTCCCTGACTGACCAACCCTCCTCCCTGCCTTTACTCGAGGACTGTTCAAGCTCCGCCCTCTGTATCTATGTCCTTCACTCCCACCTAGAATCCAAATTCGGACACTTGTCTCTCTGATCGGACAAATGTCTCTACACCCTACATTCTTAAAATCTGTGTCTGTTTTTCAACGTCTGATCAATAAATGTGTTGTCACCCAATATCTGTTGTGTGCTTGACCTATGTCTGTGACCCCATAAATCACCCCCGGCCTGTACAAAGTCAGTCGACACGGTGCTTCTCTCTTTTCAGTTCCCGTTTAACTCAAACCTGTTTTGTTTTTCTTTTAAATTGCAGAGCAAATGTTAAAAGTTCTCCACCAGACAAAGGGGAGCAGTACTTGTAGTTTGGGATTGGGCGACTTCGTGGGTCACGAGCTGTTAGATTTTGGCAACAGACAAGACACTCTCTTTAGGTAAAAACGCAGTAAAGAAAATGACATTTAGTCAAATGAATCACCTATGACGGCCAGCTGAAATGTTTCTCTATAAAACAGACAATGTTAAGAGATCCATGAAGCCAAGCAACATGACTTTGTACTGTAGTAAATAACCTTCAGAAAATACATGTCAGAAATTTGATGAGGTCCAGTGAGCCACAACAGTTTTGTCGAATACCGTTCCTTTTTTGTTGATGTTGGAGTTTATTATTCTTGCCAAAAATGGTTTCACTCATCTGTAAAGCATTGATTCAGGGTACGTTATAAATGCGTTTAAATAATTATGCAAATCTTCAACATTTGCAGTGTAGTATACGTTGAGCTATAACTGTGTTTTGACTCACTCATGTCATTTAGTTTGCTAATAGAAGTTAAAAGCATATTTTACCTTTCCGTATGTGAAATGAATATCATTGTAAACAAAAGCCTCTTGTAAAATCCAATTCTCTTTTTTCCTCTTTTCATATTTTGGTTTGTAAACCGTATAGAAATCGTGACGGATTTTGGCTTCTAATTTTGCTTTGAGGAAACACTAGTAGAAAGAGACCCACACGTGAAGCAGTTCAACTCTTTAGTGCACTATGATTTGTCTTGGTGAATTGTATTCAGCATGCATTGAAAGGCACTGTATCACAAATATTGTTTTAAAAGTGGTTACAGAGCTAATGGCCAGTCGCTAGGGTGTTATTATTAGAAATATTTTAGTTCATGTTCCACTGGTTATGTTACCTAATATTCGACTATGTATCATCTCATGACCTTTCTGTTTAAGTTTTCAAATAAAATAAACTATACAGAAGACTCCACGTTTCCTGTGTGTAAATTAGAAACGTGATGTTTGCATGCAATCTGTGTTAGTTGCAAAAGTAGGAAAACATCTCGTTGGAGCCATTTCAGCAGGGGATGCACGTCCATATCATAAGATGTGCTTTCCTCTGTGTGTCATTCTAATACTTAAAACAAAGGGCCAAATAGCAAATTCAAGCCCACCTCACAGGCTTGATGTCACAGACGAATCAAGCCACGTGAAACCAAGTTAACCATCCAGACGAGAAATCTCAACGTGATTCAGACCTCTTCTTTACACCTGGATGATTTCTTCCTCGTGGATGCTGTGCTTGACCAGGCGTCTGGACCCCCGATGCTGCTCAATTATAGCCAAGGCGGATCGTCCATTTCGTTTGGATGGGCTTGGCGTGAATTCAGAGTCATTATTGTGTTTCTGCAGACTCCTGTTTGCATGTCAGTCTCATTAAGGATAGTACCAAACTGTCATGGGTCATGAGGTCTGTTAGCCTCTGTGACTGACTCGTGCGCGCTGACCACTGCACGACATCGTATCTGGATCATCACTAGTCTACTCTGCACACGTGTGAATTCAATTCTCACAACTTTCCGCAGCAGTTGGTGGATTGCTGATCCAGCATGTTTAATTATAGCTGATGAGTCGGAATTTTGAAAGACCCCGTCAACAAACAAGACGATGGGGTAAATTTCAGCACATGATGATGGATGTCGAGGAGAAAAGGGGTGAAACCTCAACTATTCTGGAACTATTCTGGTGAGAAGGGGAGTTACTACTAAAACTATTTGCTCCAGATAAGGAGCAAGGTACCTATTTAAACACGCCATTAGGACAGAATGAGCTTACTGTACATGAGCCTTGCAGATGAGGTTGGGTCTGCGCTGCACCCTAGTGGTCATTAACAGATGACAGTATTATTGCTTGTGACTGTCTTCTTTAAATATAGTTTCAACCTTTGGTTAAAAATATTTGTTGTGCGAGTACAATCCTACCTTGCTCCATTCTATAAATATTATTTATAATTTGAGCTCCCGGGTATAATTTGGGCAGAATTGTCAGTTTGATGTAATTTGACTTCAATTTACGTAAGATAAGCACATGAAGTAACTTGCAGTTTCATGTTTTAAACAGAGATGGTGGTGAAGAAGAAAACGTTACAGATCGTCCAATAAAAAGAAAGACACACATTTTATGCCAAATTAAACTTAAGTGCTTACTTTTTTTTTAATAAGAATGCAATTAAGCTAAGTATGATATTACTATCATTTATTTATTAGCCTGTATACTGTACATTTGACTTATCCTTTTTCAAATTGATCTGACAATACTAATAACAATTCTTTGTTGAAATAATAATAAGGCCAGTGATGGGTCATTAAAATCACATTCAGAATCACAAACAAGCGATTTTAAACATAATGTTTAGTGCATTAAGGTGGCGTGTGCACACACTTCACTTCTTTCAGTAAACAACAGCCTTGTCAACAGCCAACGATAACCGGCGGTCCATAATCCATTTTAATATTTGACATTCAAGTGTTTTCTTGTCTCTTGAAAATGGATCTTAAATTATGGCATCGGCAGGGAGTCTGGCTTGAAAGTATAGCGTGTGCACCAAACACATTAGCCATGCTTGAACTCTGCTTTGTTTTTTTCTTCTTTTCCTTTGGTTTGTGTTGTTGCCAATCCATCTGTGTGAGCACCCCCTCCTGTTAAGAGTAATGACTGAATGAGTGTTTGGCTTTCTGTCGCCCGGAGCCGGTCGGCAGCGTAACGCGGTTCCATTACTGCCGTGTTTTGTGGGGCAGAACTTTAAGAGTCAACTTCCTACGAATAAAATGAACGAATGAACACCCAGAAGCGTTCCATTATGTGGCTAATAGATGACATTAGTGATGTTTAGTAACAGTGGTAACAATTAGTAGATTTAATTGGATCATAATTCTCACACAATTTTCATTACTGCTGCATTGGTTCATATTTAAAACCTCACTGATACTGTTAAAATATTGAACCGTTTCCCAATAATTCAACTTAATAAACTAGAAGGTTGATAAATTGCAATCTCTTAAATTCTAAATTTAAATAAGTTCCTGCAATAGTCTCTAGGGGGCAGCACTTTCCTACTTCTTCAGCACAGTGTGTGGATTATTCATGGCATAAAAAGAGACAGAAAGAAAGACATCAAGTCTGTATAAAATGACAGTAGTCATTTTTAGAATTGGCTTGGGATAAAGTTTGCACAGTCTGTGGAGGTTAACCTTTAAAATGCCCCATTTCCCAGAGCTGAGAAGCAAGACGGCTTTTGCAGATCACAATAATTTAAGGCGAACGGCAGTCAGACAGTCGGCAGCTGCTCATTTTGACAAATGAGAGAGACGAGAGTTTAATTAAGCATTTCATTACTGTGCTCTCAGAAATGAGAAAATGCTTACGAAATATGGGCCGTAGTCGATGATGTAGAGATGTTTCGATAATTGCTGTCTGTTATCCGATAAAATATGAATAACATAAAAGTTAGTTGTTTCTAAAATGACATGCATTTACAAAGTTTTATATGTCTGCCATATTCATGTCTATATGATCAACCCTCACAAATTGCTCATATTCAACTTACCGTTCCGGACATGAACGGAAGCTCATGAGAAGAGAAAATACTATTAACATACAATTACCCGCGAGGTTCTATTTCAAATCGTATGTTTCCTTTAAAAAGCAGCTGTCAATGTGAGCAGAAAACAGCACATCAGCTCACTTGTCTTTAAGGCGCATGTTTCATAAACTTGATTTTGAAATGTTATTCAAAGCCAGCAAAACCTACAGAAAATCTTCCACAATACGCCTTCTGTGTGTCTGGCCTCACACGCTCACCCACACTCTCAAAACAGAACTCTTTACACTGAATGAAAAGAAGTTGAAATCCTATTAGCGCTCATACCCTTAAATCTCCTCTTCCCGTTCTGAGACTCGTCTGAGTTTAGTGCTGATAGCATGTCTGTGACCCCCGCACGACCCCGGTTGCATCGTTAACCTGTTTGTGCTTGGACAACAGCGTGAAACGTAAAGAAATTTGCCCCTACGGCATCCACAGACAGTCCCGATACCCCAAGTTTCTATCCGGTGGGGTTTGTTTCGTCACACTTAAAAACCAAGCTGTGGTCTGGAGGCTCCCGCGTGTAAATCGCAACCCGAGGCGTTACAGCGGGAGTCATGAACTCTGTCTCACATCGGTATAAAGAGACCGTGCTAACTCTTAAGCAGGTGAGGTTGAAATGAGGTTGTCAGACTTCTGCCTCCTCTCATCCTGTGTGACTCATGAGTGGGTAGGAGGCACTTCTGAGCCGGTGCCAGTCAAGAGAGGCATCGTGCCACTTGGTTGAGGCAGAAATGGGTCACAGAGCGTCTGCTGCGGAGATAAACCAGCATCGCAGGCGTTCTTTGCTCACTTAAAAATCATTGCCGACTTATGAATATTAAAAGTGTATTGTTCTAGCATGTTACACCCAAAATTCTGTACTAAAGTAAAACAAATGCTGCGATCAGTCATACCGTACCAGATGTATGGGTTCCTCTACACATATTTCAATCCACCATACTGTTTTCTTTTAGTTGTTGCCTGATGCACTTTTTTGCATACTGTATGGAGGTGAATGAATGTATACTATTAATAAAACATTTCCATGAACAACAAACCTGCACATGGATCTATTCTGACATTGCCTTGACAACGAACAGCTTCTTTGTGGCATCTCCAAGTCATCTCATAATTAAAATGATACAGCATTAAACAATAGGTTTGTTCTTAAGTGCTCTCTCCAGTTTATACAGGCGTGGACTAATAAGTGAACGAAACATTCATGATGCCTAATTTGGAACACTCTAAAATAACAGCTACATGTTTCTAAGACAAAACTAAGCATCTAATTCAACAGCTAAACACAAAGATATGTTGGTTGAAATAATCTATTACGATATTTTATTTAAAGGTACAGTATGTGATTTTTTGGAGGATCTCTAGAGTTTGTTAATCGACGTCATGCCACGTTGAATGTTGCGCCATCTTGGGAGGATGGCTGCTAGTGCGTTCAAAGCAGTGTTTTGTTTATATTATAGGATTATAGGACTTAATTATATAATTTATTAAGCTGTGTTAAAAACTGCAATAGCATTACGTAGTCATTCAGAAAAAGCCTGTGGTTCTTTCACTTACGATTTCTCCATATATCAAACAAAACAAGTAACGGTACATATCAAAACAGTAATAGCAGTGGCGTATTATCCTCCCAAGATGGCGGTGCCACCGCAACATGCAACATAGGGCGTGATGTCAGCTTCACATTCTCTATTGATAGAAATGCAATTTAATATATAAAACTATGTCATCAGAGGTGTATAAAGACTTATGAGATAAAGACGTAATGAAGCGTTATGTTTTATTACCATAGAATGAGCTTTTTCCATCTCCATACACCGCGGGTCCCCTTACATGGAACTCGACATGTTATTTCAACAGTAGCCCTAAACGGACAAACGTCTCCACATAACATGTTATCTCCTTCGGCAAAGAAGTGAAAACATGCCAACATGTCTGTCCTTAGAAAGGAAGGGGGAGATGTCGATAGAGCCGTGGTTGCATTTCGCAACCTCACCACTAGATGCCTCTAAAATCTCCACATTGCTCCTTTAAATAACAAACATATATATATATATATACAGTATATATATATACTGTATATATATATTTTTTTTTTTAATAACACCTTAGTCATCTTGTGTAACACCATGGCTGACACCACACACCATGTGTCCTAGGGTCCGACAGCAAAAGTGTAGAAACAAACTGTTATTAATATATTATTTTTTATTATTAATATTTAAATTCATAACATAAAATAGTATAAGAAAGTTTTGTTTTTTGCTGTCACACTATAGGACACATGTACGGTATACTTGTCAACTACCTACTAGTAAATTATCAAATAAATAAAGCATGTTGACTTGGATGTGACAATGCCAATTTGCCATAATTAAAAAACAACGTTGCTTCTGCTGTAGTTAACAATAACTGAATGCATTTGAACAAACTGTCAGGGTGTTTGTCCAATGCACTTATTGCCTTTAAATTCATGAATTTAAGCAAGTAAAATTCAGTACCTGGAATACTAAAAACATCAAAGTGTGCCTAACTAGCACCTTCAACTCCTACTTTCAGTTGTATTTAATTAATTACTTCCCTCCTTTCAAGATTTAAAGCTTATGGTATGCGAGCAAATGAGCATGGGAAAAGAGCACAGGACGCCTGACTGCAAGCTAAAGGCGAAAGAGGGTCACATCACTTGCATATTAATCTGCAGGGAAGCCGTATTGATTATCCAAGAATATCAAAGCTTTTCTCACTGCTCATGTTCGCTGAACACTGACATAGCATACACACTGACAAAACACAGGTTGGAAAGAACATCTGTGGCGGCCCACAGTAATCGTACAGTAAACAGCTGTGAACGGCTAACTCAAAACTCACTGGAGAGGAGCGCGCTCGCTACCAAAGGCAGTTGGAAATTTGATTGCTGTTGGCTGGATTTAGACTGAAATATCGCTGGGATTTTTTCCATAATCCCTAATGCCTGAATACATGAGTGTTACGGATGTGTTTTGAATGTTTACTTGCTGTATTCAGAAAACAAGCAAGGATACAAATGCAGTATTAAAAAACACTAAATATACATTTTCTGACTTTAACAACCCTGTTAAAGGGATACTTCACCCAAAAATGAAAATGCTGTCATCATTTACCCACCTTCGAGTTGTTCCAAATATGTATAAATGTATTTGTTCTGATGAACAGAGAGAAAGATATTTGGAAGAATGCTTATAACCAGACATATCTTGTCCCCCATTGACTCCCATAAATTTTTTTGTTCTGTTTAAAATAGAAATTAAAATGAAGTCAATAGGACATCACTTGACCAACATCTGACATTTCCATTAAATTACCATTTGGATGGAAATCCCATAACAGCTAAACTTATTTAGAAAATCTTATACTGTTTATATATAACTGTCTTTATTTTTGACATATTTTTCCCGACCGGCATCTAAAACCAGGAACCATATTTCAGCCCAGTTTGAACGAATCTGGCATTTAATGACGTTTGCTGTATTATTGTGTGCCATTTTTCAGAGCTGTAGGTTTTGTGCTTGATCTCGGTGCGGGCTTCATTAATCAAGAAGTCCGGAGAGAAACTGCTCACCTGCTTGCCGAGGCGTTTATCTTTAGCTAATTTCCTGGCGGGATGCCTGTCAAGCTGTGTTTAAAACCTGGAACCGGTGTAAACAAAACAGGGCCAGGTTCTCAGGACTGTTCCTACATATATATTCCTCTTTGTATCAACACACCTGTCTCATAGTTTTAAACAAATTTGCAAATAATTTCTTTGTGGCACCTGTGCGATGTGTGAGCTGTCGTTTTGCACCAAGTTAAACTTTATGTCCAAGAAACAGTACAGTAGGTGTGCTAAAAATGCAATCATATATCCATATAATTATGTACATGAAGTCATATACAGGTGAATCTCCCAAAACATGTTAAGAACATGTCTGGGTCATATTTTACCCAAGACCATTAAGATATTTTGCTTTGTGATATTCAAGTCACATTAATGTAATGTGAAAAAGGTATAGTAGTATTTATTGTGCTTTATTAAATTTATGCTGAATTTACAATCATACTGTATTACAGGAACGAGAAACTAATGAGGATCATCATTGAGAATACAAAAGAAATACACCCATAAAAAAAAGAAATGTATGATGCCCTGATGAATTAGGGAATTTTAGAGGACAATGAGCTAAACTATCCAAAATACTAGTCTGAAAACAGGTTTAAAGGTCCAGTGTATGAAATTTAGTGGCATCTAGTGGTGAGGTTGAGAATTGCAACCAATGGCTCACTCCACTGCTCCCCTTCCCTTTCGAAGCACTGCGGTGGCTGACACAAAACTAAGATGTCGTCACATTTTCGCTTCTTTGTCGAAGAAAATAAGGTATTTACGAAACGTGTTCTGTAGAGCAGTTTGTCCGTTTAGGGCTACTGTAGAAACAACATGGCAAATTTCATGTAAGGGGACCCACGGTGTATGTAGATAGAAATAGCTCATTCTTAGGTAATGAAAACATAAAGCTTCAATATGCAAGGTCTTACACACCTCTGAACACATAGTTATGTGTATTACATTGCATTTTTGTTAATAGATCCTCAAAAAATTACACATTGGACCTTTAAGTATTCCCTCTTTTTAAGGTATAATATGTCCCAGACATGTTCTCACCAGATTCACCCTTATTTAATAAAACACAAGCTTTTAGATTTGTAGTGTAGACAGGGCTGTAGCCTGAAACATCTGCCACATTCATCGCGGGGCTTTACACTAAAATTATTTGTCAATCATTTCAAGTCAAGCATCTTGTCTACAACGGCGAGCGCAATGCAAACAGGAAAAAAAACATAATTATACATCGCCCTGTGATGAAAATAAACATTTGTAATTAACAAGCAGCGCAGACGTCGCCCAAATGTGAGAAAGACAATGCAGCACGAGATGCTAGTTATGCATCTGTGAGAATAACTGCGGCTTCCAGGCACTATCGACAGAAAAACCTCGGCAGCTCAGGCCCAGAGCGGCTCGCGGCAGCTGGAGCCAAACCCCACAGCTGACAGCTGGTTCGAGCGCAGGCGCGTCTACGTGACCCGGCTAGTTCCAGCTCCGTTGACAAGGATGTACACAGACAGAAACGCAAAGACAATATGGTATTCAAATACCCATCACAGAAGAGAGCAGCGGAATAGCCGGGTTTGGGTCGAAAATGTGACTTTTTTGTTGGAAAACACAAGGAAGTGATATTTACATATCAATATGAACAATGGTCATTGTTTGATTGCAGATTTTTCATTGTACAGTATTGTTTTAGAGTCATCACAGAAAGCAGCAATCACATTATCCATACCCCCAAAACACTCCCCCCGTCACCCCAGGACCAACCCACCTGACTGTCTCTTTGATGTAGGTGTACCTTTGTTTCTCAAAGCATGAAATTAGTGAACAAAAGGAGGAACGCATCTATCTATCTGTAAGAATGTGCCAGTGAAAAACATTATAAGCCTTAAATTAGACAACACTGCTCTGAATATCATATTAGCCGTCTTATACGTGTTATTAATTCAAAGCGATGCAGTAGGTGACAATGTGTTTTTTTCCAGACCACAGGATGTAGTTTTGTTCTTTGCCCTCAATTATCTGGTTATTTCATAACACTGCGGGTGTTTTGAATATATTATACGATAATTCGCCTCGCAAAATCTAGCTTTAACAAACAACCCACTGCGTCTCGGAATGATGAGGTCTTTGTAGCAGATGGCTGCACTGCAAGGCACTTACTTGAAAAAGGACAGTTCTGTCACACACTGGGGTACGAAAGAAAAGACTGTAAAAACTTGAAAACATTTTTACAGGACACTTGGATCACCGAATCCATGATCCAGTATGTGGATTGGTGGGCAGGGATCTGGGCTGGTAACTTAAAGGTTGATATTGATAGTTGTTGGTACTTAAAGTGATAGCTCACCCAAAAATGGAAATTCTGTCATCATTTACTCACCATCTTGTCATTTCAAGAAGAAATTTCGAAGAACTGACCAATGTTGGGAACAGCACCCGACACCCATTCACTTCTATTGTATGGACACAAATCCAATGCAAGTGAATGGGTGCTGGTTAAAGCGGAAGTAACACACGCAGTTTCTGCCATCTGCTATTAATCTTGAGTATCTATAGAGTAGTACTGCATACTTCATATCTTTGAAGAGTATTTAGTTAGATTTAAGCCATATCACGAAGAAAACAAAGTTTTGTGGTGAAAGGAGGAAACATCCGGATTTATTTGAACGAGTTCAAGTGGTAAGTTTCAAATTCTGTTAGCGGTTGCATTATGAATGTTGTACATTAAAGTAAACGTCCCTGTTTGCGTGTTAATTTCTTAGCGCCAACGCTAATCGAGTCAAGTGTCCTTATTAACCATTTAATGCTTTTATAACTGTAATGGGGTCAAATAAATGGGAGGACTTACAGTAGGCCTACTTATTTTATACATCAGAAATCTATGTGCTTGAAAAAAATCGATGTATGTGTATGCTGTTAACATCATTAAGTCAGAAAAATATATATTCTTGGATAGATTTGAAAAAACCTATGGCTTTTTAAACCTATTAAAAGCCAAATTTAAACCAAAGAAAAATCTATCTGTTGCATTTATTATTTTAATATACAGTTACCTTAATGTAAGGAATCTTGTGTAAATGCATGTTTAGTTGCCTTGTCTTTACAGCAGCAGACTGAGGAAGATGTTCATCAGCATGAAAGATCCCAGTGAGCACACAACAGTATAAGCAACAATTAACTTGTATACTTCATGTATACAAAATGGCATTGCTTTTTATACATTTATATTGTTGTATTGTTATATATACATTTACATTTATATTGTGTTTTGCTTTGGTACCAAAACTGGTACCGAGAACCGTGGAGATTTACCGACTACTTACGTTTTGGTACCGTGACAACACTAGCGTGCAGTTGGGGGAAATTAAAGCTTGAGCACACAATACATCATCGCATTATCCCTGCATAAGTGTCTGTACGTCTGTCAAAGATATGATACTACTAACTTTGCAAATCTACTGAACAGTTCTTCTTCAAAGGTGCTCACTGTAAAACTTTCTACCTTATTTAAACTCAGCTTGGTTTATAGATAACCTGCTAAAAATGTATTGCAATGTTTGCCAAGATTTAAGATTAGAGCACAATTTCTGCAATATATAAAATAAACAGCAAATGGACCATGTATTAAACTGCACCTGATATCCATGGCCTCCACGTGACCCTGTTCTCTTAACATCTCTGTCTGTCTATTCCGCTAACCGCAGTTTTGACTTCAATGCGCCAAGCTTTGTTTTTGCTCCTGACCTGTGGTCCAGTCTTTGATCACGGTTCTGCCCTGAAGGCAGCCTGCCAAAGCCAAACTCATCCGTGTGAGTTTTTCTCACCTCCAAAAGCACCGAAAAACCGACCAGCATTTCAACCAGGTTTAACAAAACAAGTTTATTCTCTTTTGACTCAACCTGCCCTCTAAAGAAAAGAATGGATGGAAAGACGAACCCCTGGCGAACGTGAGTAAATTTGAGGTTAGTCAAGGAGCGGTCTTCAGTAAGCCATAATTTCGCTCATCCTCGAATGGAGACTGACTTCAGCTGCCCTTCCTCTCGGCTCAGATAAACAGAGAAAAGACAGAAAAAGCGAGAGAAAGACAAACTGCTAGGTCACCAAAGGTCCCGTATGACTTGATCTAAGAGGGCGTCCAACTGTGATAATCACCGTTTCCATCGCAGCCCCGGCTGGCTGTGGCCAGCTTAACACAACCTCAGACCAGCAGATGGATGGTTGAACAGCACACTGATTACGCACGAGAGAAAGAAAGAGAAAAGAGAGAGAGAGAAGCGCTATAAATATTGAGAAAGAGCTTTACCATCAAACATGTTTTGTTAAAGCATGTCAAAAAAATTGCCTGACTTGCCAAGTCTTTTACATGCTTTGTGTCATGTTCATCACCACATAAAAAGGCCATTTAAGGACGGCCATTTCTGCATAACAATAAAAGAGTTTATTTCATATTTTATTTTAGAAGAATCTATGTTGCTTGTCAATGAAAGCAGAACAACCATTACCCATACCCAAGTCACTAACGAACAAACGCTCTCTTTATCTGCTTTATAACAGCTCTGAACATTGCACACATCTGATCAGACTTTACATCAGATCTATGTAAGTGTACAAAGTGTTTATCTGAATACGTGTGTCGCTGCATTGAAGAGAGCTCCTGCATAAAGAGACGGACAGAGTCCTCCTGACCCTCGCTCCATTAGAGGCGTCTCTGCACTTTGTTAATGGAAGAATGAATGTTTGGACAATTAAACTTCATTGGCCACTTCAGATGTTACCGTGCTAGTCGCTACAAGGTGGTAAAGGTCAGCCATTTTCCAAAGCGGTCAACCCACACTAATCTGTTTTTGAGGAGTCAATTCCAGGGACGCGAGCTTCACTGCACATGAGGAACATTATAAACACCACTGAAAATCTCTGAGGCAGTCCCCTTCATTTCAGGGGTTAAGCTGGTTTCTCATGCCATAAACGTGACAAAAGAATCTAGACATTTTGTATTTCTAAACCTTCTGAAGACGCTATCTTGTATGCAGTACTTACTGTAGCATTATATATGAAGAGTTTGGTTCCAAAATGAGATAACTTTTACAATTTTTCAAAAATCATGTTTTCTATTGTGTTGTCATGTTTTTGTTATGTTTTATTGTGTTAGTTAGCTGTATTTTCTGTTATTATGGCTTAAATCAAAACAAACCAACTGCAGTTTGATTGATATTAATTGGAATGCACAATAAAAAATCTTAAAATGTAAAAAAAAAAATCTCACTTTGGAACCAAATCAAATGCACGTACAATATAATGTTTGTTAAAGTTTCGTAAAGCATGCCCATTGCACCTTTTTCTGGGCATAGTGCTTCTATGCAAATGACATTTGTCACAGAAAAAAATGTTTTTTTGACGTCACTTCCCCAACAGAACACTCCCCTCATTCAAAACACCCTACGTCACTGACAAAACGTGATTAAAAACAAACTAGATTTGGAGACGGTGTTACTTCAGAATACACATCCAGTCGTTTAGTTTACATTTAACCTAAATCTGTATTAACCTTCACGCGTCACGTCAGTGCCACGTTGACGTAAATTAGCAAAAAAGTTCAAAAACATTAAATGCAAATACGAATACAAATGTTTCAAAGCAACTTACCTCATAAATGTGTGATTTTGCTGATTTACGGTGACTTAAAGACCTTTACGAACGGCTGAATGCTTAAAATATACGGAGACAGAAACACCTGCACGCCAGAAGCTCTCCTCAGTCCTCACCTAACCGGGCCGTTGCCTTGACAACCTGTTGCCTTCACATGATTATTTTAAAAATATTTATTTTAAACGTTTCGTTAAAAATGTCGATATTTGAATGTCTAAAAGATTAAAATAATGTTACTCTAAAATTGTGTTATGATTAAATTCGTTTCATTTTTGTCAGACGTTGTATGTTGTTCACGTGATGCGGAAGAATTGGCTCGGTTGCGCAATGCGCATGCTCGGAGTGTGATATACAGAAGGTGATTCTTTATTTTAAATTCTCGTTTATTCAGGTAAATTTCACTAAAGATAAAAGCCAAACTATATAAATTACATGATTTTGTTTGTTTTGAGTGTAATCTTATCTGCATTTTAAGGTTAGTTTTTTTGCATTGCTTAAAATGTCAATTTTATGATTGTCAGTGTGAGTGCGTTAAATAACGTAGATAAGATAGAACACAAACGGATAGGGATATTATTTCTGCTAACTTTTATTTGAAGGGTGTGACATTAGTCACATGTCATTTAATTGACATTAGTCACATTTCAAGTCAGGCATGTCATTTAAACCTTCCCTTCCTATTAAATTATAGAATATAAAATATTAAATCTCTTATATTGTTAAATGATATAAAATAATATATAATTAAATGAATAACTATGCTTCTGTTTTAGGTCTTTAAACTCGCCCTTTAACGACATTATAATAACCAAGACACATTTCAGCACATCTTAAAAGAAGCAAATATTTTATGTACCAACACAGTCTGGAATGCTATTCCTCACCTGGTTTGGATGAAAAAAAGACAGTCGGCTTTTGAGATGTCAAGGAGCGACCTTGAACCACCTCTGCTAACCGTTAAAGAGTGACAGTCTGCCTTGCCCTTCTCCGTGCAATAGAGATTTTCACGCAGCTTTTTACTTCAAACACTTGACCTCTGACTCTCGCTCAAACCAAGCAGGGAGCCAGAGCTTCTTTTATTATGACATTGAGAGAGTTACACAGCAAAAACCTCTAGGGTCCAAATCATTAGCATGTCTTTGAAAATATGTTTTTATGAACGTGTTCTTTTATCGACCGACACCTGGGAAAAGCCATTTGTAGCATCTATGATGACCACTATTCAAGCTTAATTGAATCGAATCTCTATTCATCTTTATTCATTTTTTAAAAATGAGGATGTGGAAATATATATATATATATATATATATATATATATATATATGCAGGTTTGTGCAGGCCGGGCTTTTGCAAGCGGACAGTCACGCTGTAAATATTCATCATGCATCATTGTGTTACGCGGCGATAACAGACATCAGTACTCAAGTGGGCAATAGAGTTACCTTAGAAATGTCTGTGCTATTAAACTGGTGCCATTATTCAGCTTGCCAGTTCTACACGTGCCTGTTTAACTAACACTACGTGCCACATTAAGGCCTCGTGAGAAATTCGCACAAAAAGCTAAACATTAGATGTGGCACTTCAATGTGAATGTGGGTTTAAACCGTACAATACTAACTCGAGTAGCCATATCCCCAAACCCATCTCCAGATTGTCGATCTGTGGTCAGCAGGTGCTTCTGAGTATCTGAAGTATCGGTTTTATTCCGAGCGCTGACGAGTATATTATTGGCATAGGATACATCGTAATTGTAAACACATAGCAGACAAAACAAGAGAATGTCATGGAATGTGAAAATATGCTTCCAACAATTATTAATCAACGTTAAGACGTCTTCAGAGTGGATCTGATAAATTGCATATAGCGTTAGGCCAAAAACAGCAAAGCTTCGAGTTGCTACAACAACTTGCGATAAAAGGACAATTACGCGACGGAACGAAGGTACGCGCGTGTTAATTTGCCACATTCATAACCATAAATAAATGTGACCCGTTCGTGAAATCAGTTTAAAGAGGGCGACACTTCAATTTTGATTGCCTCATTCATAATGTCCCGCTCGAACGATTTCGATCTTCATTATGCCGGGAGACAGCAGTTTGCTTAACGATAATGACGGAGCACGAAAGCTCAGCTCAATCAGGAGCGAACTCCTGTCGCAACTTCCACAGCCGAGAGGGTTCAACCAGCTGCCTCAGGTGTTGCGCTACGGAGATCTTAACCCTCTGGCCTCCCCATGGAATACATTGACTGTGGGAGACAATCAGTCGTTCGTACAGCCGCCTCTCATTACATAGCTCAGCGCGTACGCTTAAAGCCAGCCACGTGTCATTTGTAAATGGGTTGAACTGAAGCGCTGGAAAGTTTAGCGCCATCTCGGGACAGCTGCCTTGTGGATGCGAGGAACGCAGCTTGGAGTCCTCTAAAACTGGAAGGAGAAGAAAACAAATTATGCAGCTGGAGGATACTCACAAGAGTGTGGAAATAGCTTGGGAGAACGAGAGCTGCTTAAGGACGACGTGAAGCAAAGCTCGTGTCTATTTTTGTGTTATATAATGCTCTATAATGACATGTCATTTTCCTCAAATGTCACATACTGCTAAATACCAATAGGAAATAGCGCGTCGTAAACTAAACACCTGTTTAAAGAACTAAACACCTGTTTAAAGAAAACTTCGCCTCAAGTAAATACATCAACACAGGAAAGAAATCTAATGACTTGTGTTTTATAGATTTTGTTTTGTCTATCCAAATAACGTTAGTGTCTCAGAAACACACTTTATTTCCAAATAACCTGATCGTTTTGGGTTTCTTGGTCATTTCTTGGTACCTGGGTTACAGTTACAGAATTTTAATTGATTTACTTTTGAATTTGGCGGTTTAACATGTGGCCTAATGGGACGAAAAGACGTCCATCCGATGGATGCTGAAGAATCTCAGTGGACGCAACAGACCATCTGGGTATTTCTTGCATACTAGTTACTATGTATGGAAATAGGCAGTTTTGTACGCAGGGATGGACAACAGTAAGTGCGTCCTAGGGTGAAATTTTTTAAAAAAGCCAACAATTAAGTTAAATCTCTTATATTGTTAAATGATGTAAAATAATAGCTTGTTTTCTGAATTGTTACTATGTCACACCACACGTGCACGGTATATTTGTCAACTACCCAAGTGTTAAAATAATACATTACAAAGTTCAAAACAAACATAAAACTGACATGACAACAAACCTACATCACACAGTGTTGTTAGATTCTAAAGGCGGACAGATGTCAAAACTCAAAGATGTTATCACAGGTTACAACATTAGATTTTTTTTTTTTTAGATTTAGATTCAATTTATTGTCATTGCACATGTACGAAGGTACAAGGCAACGAAATGTGACCTCTGCATTTAACCCATCCAGAGAGTAGTGAACACACGTACCCCCGGAGCAGTGGGCAGCTATCACTGCAGCGCCCGGGGAGCAAGTAGGGGTAAGGTGCCTTGCTCAAGGGCACCTCAGTTGTTAGCCGCCGGCCCTGGGAATCGAACCGGCAACCTTCTGGTCACGAGTCCGACTCTCTAACCATTAGGCCACAACATTAGGCCATAATATTATAAAATCAGGTACGTACCACAAACACTCGCTCAATTAACAGCCCATATTAAATAATAAAACACACACACACACACATATTTTGGTTCCTTGTCATGTTGTTACATCTCAATCCATTTTCCTTTTTCATTTAAAAAAGGCCAGCCATCTGGCTGCTGTAGTGTTTCTGGCAGTAACTTGTTTGGCAAATATTCAGCCGTTTATCACATTAAGACACTCCGTGGAAAAATCTCTTTAATAACATATTTATGGATTGAAGAGGAACAAGTGAAAAATGTGTAAGCCTATCTTTCACTCAGATAAAACAACAGGGGGCTGAAAGAGCGAGACGATGTAATTATGGTGAATCCGCTTCCAATATACTCCAAATCATGGTTATGGCGCTAATAAGCTGTCGGGGGTGCCAACAAAGCTGTTATGCGCCGGACTTTTCAAAATAATGGGTTGCTTAGATACACTTTAAAGGAATCATACAAATAGAAGAGGAAAGTCTGTGAATATCATTCATAATACATAACTCCCCAGTACACAGACGCAAAAAAACAGTACAGCTGTAAAACAGAACCAAAGGGAAACAGCAATCTGAAGTGTTAAAAGAACATTGAATAGAAACAGATAGAGAAAAAACTCCGATTGCTTTTGAATGCTTCGAAGACGTGAGTTAAAGTATCAGTTTTCCCTAAAATTGTTTAGGAGACTTAAAAACAGAAACAAATGAGATGAATTGTTCAAACACATGAAGAGTACGAAGGTGTAAAATGTTGATTGTAGAGGTAAAATAATCTGGATTGGGGTAAATTTGACTAAATTCATATTGAGATCTTCAATAATATTGACTTTTGATTGCAGACTTGAAAAATCTGAGCTCAGTTTGAGACCTATTCTGGAACTCTAATGGACACATTTGTGAGATTTCTGCGTCAGTTTTTTGTAGCCGAAAAGACACAGTTCCATTTGCTCACCATTGAATCTCATTATGAGAAATGGTTGAGATTTCATAAATAATAACAACAAATCTATTGTAAAAGTTGTGTATTGTTGCATATTGTAGTTTGGTTGCAGGTTTGTGTAATATGATCAACCGTAAAAGTCACACATATTTTCAATAGCGATATTGCGTATTAGCACACATTACCAAAATGAAAAGCCAATGCAGCTAATATATTCCCATGTATTGCAATAGTCTAACAAACATTCAGTCTCCTCTAGGAGTTGTTGTAAACATATGGATGCTGGATCTGTAACGTCCTTGGTGTGATGCCTGCACACATCCAAGGTTGCTGTGATCTCCTTAAATGTAAGCTGTCAAGCATTCTCCGTCCACCCTCACCGCTGCTGCGCTTGTTTCTCTGTTGTGAAGGTCAACCGATGTCTCAGACAGACCCTTCTTGAATAAAAACATCTGTGAAAAAGCACGCTGAAAGTTTAAAGCGATAGTTCGCCAAAAAACGAAAGTACCGTCATGATTCATTCATACTCGTATCATTCCTCAATTTTCACCCAGAAAGGAGAATCTGAAATATCTTGCGGGTGAGTAATCTCAGACATCTCGTTATGGAGTAAACTCCTCCTTTGAAGAGAGCATTGCATACCGTACCGTTACTCCGCTCGAGCGGATCAAAGAACAGAAGCTCACTTTTGTTTTCTATATGCGTGTAGGAACACCAGACGTCCTTCCTCTGGCACCTTCACCGTCTCATTTGGAAAACTATTAATATGACAGAGAGGTGAGAGTCGCCCACAACCAACAAACATCCAGCGCCGCTTGATTTATATCCAGTGCCAACACTCTTTATTATACTGTCAATACATTACCCGTTGTCTATTTACAGCCGTCAGGTCTGAATACACAAGACAGGGCAAGCGGAGAATAAATGCGTCTGCGCTGAGTGAGAAAGGCCTCCGGTGATGAGAGCCGTGATGGACAGAGTGGTAATTGTGCGCTGGCCGGATGCCTTCCTTCATCCTGGCGTGTGATGGGCACTCTTTCCTCAGGATCTCTCTGCGTCCCGAGCTGATGTTTACCCTGCTCCGAGCTTGCTTTGCCTGTCGATCTGAGGGGGGAGTAGATTGCGTGTCGAGTGCTCTCCTGGGCTAAACTATCATTTCAAAGTGTTATCACACGATCTGACTCCCACGGGCCCGGCATACGGAGACGCTGGAAGAGCTCCAGAGTTTTGCCGAGCTGAGCGTATGCCAGTCGCAGAAGTGGCACACTGGTGCACTGAAAAAGATGCAAATGAGGCCAGGTAACATTGTGTTACTCAACTCTTGCGTACCTTTGGAAGAGACAGTTTAGGCAAGCGGATGTCTTTTTTAAGGATTTTGTCACTTTTTCATAATGGAAAGAAAACAAGAAATGATTGGAGGGAAATCGGATGGATTGCTGGGTTGGAGCGTTTGTTTCTTGCATCAGCACCACAGTATATTGTAAGTTGATGTAAGTGAAAAACACGATTTAGTAAAAACAAATGAAGAAAACCAGTTTTCTGAATTTACTATGCGGTTGGATAAAATGATCCTTTTTGTTTCATTCTGTGAACTGCTAACAACATTTCTCCCAAATTTCAAATAAAACGATTGTTTCTGTTTGCATTTATTTGCAGAAAATGAAAACTGGAGAAACAGGTCAAAATAACAGAAACGATGCTCTGTACTTTTCTGTCCTCAAATACTGCTAAAAAAAAATGTTTTGTGTGATAACCTGGATTTTTATCACAGTTGTCATGTGTCTTGTCAGTCGTTCACATTGCTGTTGGATGACTTTATGTCACTCATATGTCATTTTGTTGAAATTCAACAGACACTGGACTGGAATGACCACAATACATCTAGAAATGATGATTAAATGAACATTTGGATTGTTCTCTTAGTTTCTTCTGTGGCTGCATATACTACAGTATATATAAAACAGTTGAATAATGTATATAATGTAGTTATCATTTACTATGCACAAATCATCCAAATATTTTTTGTTTCAATTTTGTCAACTTAAAGGACTGAAGTACATCACATTCAGTAGTAAAAAAGCTTTGGATGCCATTTCGTGGTGTCTTCAAGGGCACAGGTCGATCAGACCTCAAAGAATAACCACTTTAAACATATGTAAGCCACTGAGATGCTTAAATACATGATCACTCCCAACCAAACTAAACTACAAGAGTGCAAAAACCCTTTCCTACTATATTACTCGGCTTTACTTGCACTGTCACTGCACTCCCTCAGAGGATTTCTGTTTTTGTGTGTATTTACGCCTTTGTCTATGAATATAGGTCTTTGGCTGCTTTTACATTTAACTGTATATATTTTATTTCTATTTCTATTAACTTTATAATTGTGTTTTTTATCATTGTTCACCTTTAAACAGTGACAATAAAGTTCTATTCTAAATGGTAAGGCGTATGACAAACCTGTAAAAAGTGTCACAGCACTTTCATACAAAACATGAAGCTGCTCGTATCACAGCGCCTTCGAAATCATACGATTCGCCTAAAATACCTCAAATAAATAAATTAAACGGTCAAACAACGAATGGATTATATTCTATTGCTGATGGCAGCATAAACCTAATGATGGACATTCAGGGTCAAAGTGCAACAGGTCAGAAGTCAGTAAGTTGTGTTTTAAATAATTATGTGCTGCTAATTGGATCTAGGGCAAATGTGAGCAAATTAATTTTGTAGTCCCGGAGTCATTTCAAGGACATTCCAGCAGGGACATCTGGTGGTCCCAGCAGCAGGCTTGAGCCCGCGTGCCTTCCTCACCGCATGCTAATATCTGCCAGGTATGTGTCTTACCATAAAACACTTCTGTTACTTTTCAACGTTGTGTCATGAAAATGCTTTCATCATTTATTCATCCTGCATGGCTTTCTTTCTTCTGCAGAACACAAAAGATATTTTAAAGAACGTTGGCAACCAAACAACACTGCCCGCCATTGACTTCCATTGTATGAACACAAAACCACTTAGACATTTCTCAAAATATCTTCTTTTGTGTTTCACAGAAGAAAGTCATACAGGTTTGGGGTTGAAGAAATGCTAAAGGAATTAGGTGAACATCCCTTAAAGTAAAGGATCGGCACACAATTGGTTAAACTTTCTTTGCTGATAAAGGTGCAGCTCGTGATGCGTTTCAATCTCCCTCTGAGCACTTCTACCTCACACTCACGCGTCTCCTCTTCTGCCTCTATCTACATAAGCAATCAAATCAAGCACCGCATTCACGTCGGTTCTTCAATTTAGCCGTACTATATGCAGAAATCGTTTCTGTTTTCCCTCTTGTTGACGTTCTCATTCGTTTAACTCTCTGCTTGAAGGAAGGAACTGGAGAACAATCTGAAACTTAGATTGTTAGAAGAAAAGCAGGTCATGTTGCCTTTTTTTAAATACATCCAAAAGCGAGGGTTTACAAAAAATGTGTTTATACAGTCTGCAGATATATAGTCTCCAAAATAAATTGCAGTACATTTGTGCTTGTTACAGTATGTGCATTTCCTGGGACCCATGATCCTGGAACTGCCAAGATCAACCAGTTGAGATGAAAGAAAGGTTAATCCACTTTTGACTGCAAAGTTTTTTTATACAAGAGTTGAATGTTTACAGAAATGCGAAAGATTGGATTTTTGTTCTAATACAATGGATGAATGCTCTTCATCTTCTGGTCGATCAGCACTGTGAACGTCACCAACAGAAAGCTGGCATGAATCACCGTATCGGGCGTCTAAATTCATGGCTGTTTGCTTCCGTGACCACTTGAATGGTGAAGGCTGAGGAGAAAGCTGTCTTATGAATGAAACATTGAGCCTAATGAATCGAAGCGCTCTACTTCAGCTGGCTCACACGGACACAAACACGCTTCTCGCACGACATATATATATATATATATATCCATCTATATTTGATGCTGAATACAGTAGCAGATTTTGTGTTGTGAGCGAGGAGGGACTGCGTTTAGAAGCAGGGAGGCTGAATGATAAGACCAGTTGATGAAGTGACGGCGTCGGGTGGTTTCCGTGCATGAAACGGCACGGGATGATGTGCGTGCAGCTCCGGGCGGCCCATGAGGCCATGATGCCGTGCCTCAGCCTGCGTGACTGGGCTTTAACAAAACATTGAGACCAAAAGAAGACATTCGACTACTTAAAAACAACCTCCGAGCAAACTTGAACTTTCTGAATTAAGACAAAAGAAAATATATGTGGGTCTATTGATTAACAATTTAGTTTTAGGTTCTGATTCAGCTGTTGAACAAAAACAAACCATCAGATAAATTCTTATGGATTATAATGGGTTAATGGTTAAATGGGAATTGTATTGGTTTTCGTGGAAACTATTATGATCTCTGTGGGTTTCTTCTGGTGTGTTGGGTTCTGTTGGTGGGATGTTATGACGGATGGAAACTAATAGAACACCATCCTACTGGAATAAGACCAAAAACACACTTAAGGAACATAAAGGAATGGTTTTAATGGTGAACATCTGATGGTTCGCAGTGACATTTATATCTTCAAAACCTTTTTATATTATATTATTTATACTGTATATTAAATGTATAAAGCAATGAAAATGCAAACATAAATAGTAAATCATAATATATAACAGTTTTGTATATTATAGCCTACTAAAAAATAAAACGTAAAAAATAAAACTGCACAGAAACGCATGCGCGCACACACACCGGCGAGATAAGCGTGTTTGCTGAAAAGAAAGGTCATTCACGATCTCATTCATTATATTTACTGAAGTGTTTGGGTTTGAGCATTACTTGAAATCTCAAGGGGTATAGGCCTACTTCAGCGCGTAACTCTTGAAATAAATAATGCCTCAAATTACGTGGGTTAAAGAGGAGATGTGTGCTATTCCATTTGTAAGTGATCAGAATGACGATTTCGCCCAGTGGGGAAAAAACAAGCAACCAAATTACAACTGAAGGAGAGACCAGCGCCATCTAGAGGTCAAACCTGGACCAGCTACACAAAACGCTCTGGTATCCACCTACTACTGTCCATTTTAAAGGGGTCATATGGCGTGTTTTTCTGTGTCTTTGGTGTGTTATAAGTTGCCCATGCATGTATTAGACACGTAAAATTGCAAGTGTCAGAACAAAAGATGCATTCAATCCAAAAGCGAATTCACCCAGACCTGTCTGAAACGCCTCGTGTAACCACACCCCCACAAATCTACGTCAGTTCGAGGTGTGATTTGACTAAGACCACCCAAATGTATACGCAAGTAAGGTGGGCGTACCTGTCAGTACAATTGAAGAGGAACCTGATGTTCCAAATATGGTCAGAGGCGTTACATTTCCCTCACACGCTTGCAGTATTTGACCAATCACTACACACTGGTTAACTGGCCAATCACAGCACACCTCGCTTTTCAGAGTGACAAGCTTTGTTAAAAAATCCATGCGTTTCAGAGAGGCGGGGCAAAGAGGAGATACAAACATTCACGGTATGTGGAAAATACAGCGTTTTTCAACCTTAAATCGTGTATATACACATTGCGTTACATATAAAACAAACGATAATCTTTGTTTTAGCCGTGTCATATGACCCCTTTAACAATAACTTGGTCATAACAGTCACAATGCATTGACATCCAAAGCAAACCCATGGTAACAGTTTATTATATTTATTAAAAAGCACTCTAAAAGTAAATATAAATACGATTTGTTTTACTAAATTTAGTGATCTAAATTTGCATTTCACAGTAATGGAGCAGCTACTTCAGTAGGCTACTTGTACAAATATGCAGCCTAATTTATTTGCCCGCTGTGGTCGTCTATCTTGAGGACGTTTTGGGGTTTTCAAGGTGAGAAAGTTTTAAGGCTCACAGCTTAGATTACAAACCGTGTTGACGTAAAGCATTTCGCATGCATCCACCGAGTTGTTGAACTTTTATTTGCCTTCAGAAAGCGGAAGATGTTATCAGACGTAAAGCTCTGATGCTAAACACCCGGGAGGAATGAGGCTGGTCTGTAGGTTACTCACAGGAAAGTGTGAGAAGTTCAAGCAGCGAACACGTGCGCCCAGAGGACGGGCAGGAGGAGAAAACCAGGCTAGGGCATAACACAGGCTCCGGGGGTTTGGAGATCAATGCACATAAATTCTGTGCTCTATTTCCAGACGTGTTTTCCCTCTTCCTCATCGGGGTGCTTAATGAGAGCCGGATTGAAATGTGCTGAATCCCTGCGATTTATTTTTGGCATGGCCATTCATTTGCATAGAGTAATCAGACCGGTAATCAGTCTTGCTTGGATGTTGTCCACGCAAGCATGACAGTACAGGTGGCGAAGTGCACGTGAAATTTAGTTGACAAATCATATTTGTTGCAGTATGAGAATATGCATCTGGAGTCTTTTGGGGCACTTCTCAGAAATACGTAAAACACTTAAAGCGACAGTTCACCCAAAAATGAAAATTCTGTCATCATTTATTCTCCCTCTTGTCATTTCAAACCTGTCTGACTTTTCTTGTTGGGTGAACTGTGATACTTGACAGCATACTGTAAGAAAAGTATATTTGGCCTTTACATGTCCTTGTTCGATTCATCGAGATATACTCAAAAAATCAATCAAAAAATACGTTCACTTGTAGTATAGATGCAGAATAGGCCGACATAAAAACTAGTTGTGCACTCAAAGTGTGTTACACTTAAAGTATGCTTTTACTGTATAAACTAAAAAATGGGGCAATTTAGTAGTATTGAGTACTCAGTAGTATTGAACGAGTGGAAGTACTAATACATTGATCCTAGTATATTGATGTTATATTACAACATAAAGTCAATTTTAAATTTACTTACGAGTCTTAATAAAATGAACCGGAAGTATACTTTTTAAAATGGCAGACACATTTTGTGTATAAACAGGTGAACTTTTTATAGATTTACATTAAAGTAGGCACCCAAGTCACATCTGAAGATCACAATATCAAACATCGGAGGGTGTATTCAACCAACTCCCTCACAAACAGATACCCAGAACACATATAACAACATAGCAATAGCTCTGGCCTCATGCACCCCTCTGCTTTAAAAATCTAAAAATCATATTTTCGGTTTGATTTCGAAAATTGGAAACTTGTAGGATTCCCCTCAGAGTCTCCCGCATCCATTCATCTGAATCACAGAAGTGTTGGAAGGAGGAGAGGAACATTGTGTCTGGGGTAAAGTACCCATCACTGTGTCTGAACACACGCTGCTGCCCCTACAACACCAGTGGGGAGCGACGGCATGCTGGGTAAACAAACCATGGGCGAGATCAAGGCGTTAACTAGGACAGTTGTGAGCTTTTCAAATATCCACGTTGCTTTCTAAACATACAGCCTCGAAGGAGAACACGCTGATCTGAAAGAGACATCGCATCTCGGCAGGGTGTGTAAATACTGTATATATGGACTGAGTTATGGTGAGGGTGGAGGAAGATGTCAGTGAGTAAACTGTGTCAGCCTCTTGCAAATGGTGCAAAATGTTATTATTATATTACTATATTTTAAGAAAACGACCATCATACTGATGCCATATGATGACTAAGAGATGGCAACATGAGAATATTGGCAAGCATATGTTTGTGCTGTCAAAAACTATTTTTGCATGAGATGATGAATAAAGATAAATATTTGTTATTTTTATTTATTTTATAAATCTATCTTATTATAATTTATATAGGAAATATAAATTATATTATTATTATTATTATTAATAATAATATATTTTTACAATTTTTATTCTTATAAACATAAATTATTGTATTGTATTATTATTATATTAGGTGTTATATTATAATTTATTATATTTAATAAATATTTATAAATTAATTAATGATCGATAGATAAATGAATAAATAAACATTATTATTTATACTTATGTGAAAGCACATTTATAGATTTCTTACAGACAATTTTTGTACAGTTAGTACAATGATAGTCATATATTTGATGAAAAATTTGATAAACACACTAGATTAATAGTGCTATTAATATAAGGTACAACAATTTTCACTTACTTTCTTAAATGTACTTTATATTGAAAAAATTTGCAATAATATCATTTATTTAATGTATTATGGATATTTCCTAATTTCCTAATTTTACTTTTGTTACTTATATATGTATGTGTATTTAAAGTATTTACGGCTGCTTTGCAACAACGCGAAATGGTTAAAGCTCTAAAAAAACTATTAAAATAAATGTGCATGTACGAAGCATAACATATAACTAGGTATATTTTACTTTTAATTTCATTGCTTTTCTTCTTGACTTGAACACAGACATAAATAAGTGGCACAGCTCACTCCCTGCATTATATTTTGTCTTGTATCAGCAGGTATGATGTGTAGAGTTTTATTGGAAGGGGTTTACGTCTAACTGCAGACAAGCAATAACTTTTACTCTTCTTCATAAGGAATCGTATCTCAGACTGTTTGCTGATGCCGAGAAACTGCCCATGGGATCAATACAATAATTGTTAAGGCTGTTGTTGTGCTATCTGTTGAATTACTGCCATCAGCTAGGCCTACCGAGTCCATGCTATTTGTTTTGCTTGCATAGACAAAGCATCCCATAATAATAAATAATGACACAATTTATAATGTTCAAATCTCCAAACATAATGCAAATAAACAACACAATTGGCAAGCACAAATCATTCTTTGGCAAATGCCCCCTACAGGATTTCACAGGTATTGCACATCACTTATTAAATCGCTCCTTTTCAAAGTTCAGGCCCAAATGCAGAGAACCCCGAAACATTTTCAGCCTCATTATGTGAATCTCTTTTCGGCAATAAACCCCAAAGTTGAATCGTCGGTCAGGCTTTACTGTGACTAACAGGGTTTAATCCAGGCCAGCAACAGCATGGAAGCCTCTCATTCAGCACTTACTTCATTTCATTTGCATTTTCCGGCCCTTAAAACATCTTATCTTCAGAATTAGGGCTTCATTTCTTCTCTGTCTGCTTGATATCTCCAGAGGCGTGATAATTTGCAGAGCAGGATTGTATCAGATCCATGCAAATAAGGATCATCGGTGACAGACTGCTTTTAACATCAAAGGGAAAGTTGGAGCGGCGCGGGTGCACGCGCAGGCCACAGCGCCAAAGGTTCTGCATTGAAATCACACCGATTTGCATATATGGTAATGAGGGCACTATTACAATTTATTAGAAGCTGGTGGATTTGAGGGAAATCCTTATTCGACTTGTTCAAGTAATTAGGTCAGTCACGGCGGTTCTCTTTCATTCTTTATGTATGAGTGTGTTATGATTCATATTACGGCCACGAGATTCATTAGGGGAACTAAAACCTGCTTTACATACAGTAAAAGTTTATAAAGATATTGCTGCAGCTCATAAATGTTTCGTTTTCATCTTCCTGGCTTGAAATCACTTCTGGAACATTAGCCTAAAGCATTTATTGTTGCCACAGAAATATATTGCACGCTCGAATCGAGTCATATGAACCCAATTTGATTTACTTTTCTATGCCGACACATTAAAACATGCACATAAACACTCGTTAATGTTTCATCTTGCAGGGTTTGTATTAATCACACGTCTCACAAATGTTCAGAAAACTATGGACACTCACATTGAAACGTATTGTCTTACACTTTAACAACCGGAATGTTTTTTAAAATGTGCAAAAACCCTACGAACTCTCCATGCTGTATCGAGTATTGTAGAAATTACATTAGATGACTCGCTCTCATGTCATTCCACAGTTGTATGACTGACATTCCTCCACAGAACACAAAAGAAGATATTTTGAAGAATGTCGGTAACCAAACAACATCAGCCCCCATTGACTTCCATTGTCTGAACACGAAACCACAGATATTTCTCAAAATATCTTCTTTTGTGTTCTGCAGAAGAAAGTACGCCATTGAGGGCGAATAAATGATGAAAGACTCCGTCTCTTTAAGAAGAACCCTCAGACCTGTGAAACTTTACCTCAGAGTCAAAACACATCCGTTGCGCAATCCTCTCATAATATCTTGTATTTTGTAGTGTAGTAAGACAGCACGCTGTTGTAAAGTGTGTCGCGTGACCTCACGGCGTCCCATCTGACCGTGTTCACTCAACGGTGAATGAGAGAGTGATGCTGGACGAGCATCTGAACACAACTACAGTACACATGACTGAAACTCTTATCTCCAACAGACTGAAGCCTTGAAGGGCGAGTCTGAATTTAACGCTGCTTGTTTTTAAGGTGTGCGGGACAGACTGAATCTTTGATATGTGACGGGAGAATATATAGTACTTCTGTCTGTATGTCTGGTAGGATATGCAAAGCAATGTTGGCAATGATGAAGAAAGATTTGACATTTTGGTGTGAACTACCCCTTAAAGTTCACATAGATGCATTTCACCCCAAAATTAAAATTCTTTCCATTTTAACCTGTATGACTGTCTTTTTTTCTGCAGAACACAAAAGAAGATATTTCGAAGAACGTTGGTAACCAAACAATTGACTTCCGTTGCATGAACACAAACAAACCGAGACATTTCTCAAAATATCTTCTTTGGTCTTCCACAGAAGAAAGAGTCATATACAGGCCGTCAATGTTGTGCACATACGGATTCTGGGTGTACTGTACATTCCCTTGCAATGAATTCTGGGTATAATCCGCTTCAAGGTGACATTTGTGCATGAATGGCTTTCTCTTGTCATGCAGAGAACCACCCAAATGGGCACGTTATATTTTTGGCAAAGGCAAACAGAAACAAAACACTTCCAAACATTTTATCTCCTGATAGATGACAACTTTCATGAAGTGGCGATGAAAGCGGACAGTCTCTTGATATAGCATATGCAACGTAGTCATGAATACGTTTTAAGACATTAAATTCACGCTTTAATGTTAAAGTAATGAGGAATCCTCTCGGAGGAGAGCGTTAAAGCCCAGCGGATGTAAAAGCAATTGCTGGGCTGTCAATGGTTCACGGTTTGGATGGAAGCGAGTGGGGCGTTCACAAACAGAGAGATGGGATGGAATACTCGGGTATCACATCATAGAAACATGAGCTTTTACAGACAAATCTCAACTGTTAAGAAATGGACATTTCATACAAGTAAAAAAATCATATCATATCATCCATAAGCTTTTTTTTAATTTGCATAAATTAAAGGCAGTATAATAAATACTATCATGATATATACCAAATAAAGATTTCATTCCCATTTTTGTGAAAAGTGTACAATAGTGTATCATGGTAAAAAAAAGTTTATTTTACTCATGAAAATACTCATTTCCATTTCCTTTTTTAAAACCAGAGAATATTTTGTCGACATGAAAATAATAACTTTAGGGATGAGCACAATTATGATGTTAATAAATGAAATCAGTTTCAAGATAATATGAATTCACTTATTAGTGAATTAGTGAATTATTATTTGTCATAAGTCGAGGTGTCTCGTTCGTTTGCTGATCTGATGTGTACGCTACTGTCATGAAAATGAACGTAACTCACTCTATATCTAATAAGACGGGAAAATACCCGACTTTAAATAATTAACCATTTACATGCTTAAGACATTTGCGTTGTAAGAATGTACTGTGAGACTTTAGATATAAAAACGGGGACTAGTAAATAACTGTTTTATCATTCATACGTGATAACTCCCTATTGATTTAATACAACGTTTGGGCACACCAACATGGCGGCGCGGTAGCTTCAGTGTAATGACGCCATGAGCAATCCAGTCGTGTATATACACTCACCTAAAGGATTATTAGGAACACCATACTAATACGGTGTTTGACCCCCTTTCGCCTTCAGAACTGCCTTAATTCTACGTGGCATTGATTCAACAAGGTGCTGAAAGCATTCTTTAGAAATGTTGGCCCATATTGATAGGATAGCATCTTGCAGTTGATGGAGATTTGTGGGATGCACATCCAGGGCACGAAGCTCCCGTTCCACCACATCCCAAAGATGTTCTATCGGGTTGAGATCTGGTGACTGTGGGGGCCATTCTAGTACAGTGAACTCATTGTCATGTTCAAGAAACCAATTTGAAATGATTCGAGCTTTGTGACATGGTGCATTATCCTGCTGGAAGTAGCCATTAGAGGATGGGTACATGGTGGTCATAAAGGGATGGACATGGTCAGAAACAATGCTCAGGTAGGCCGTGGCATTTAAACGATGCCCAATTGGCACTAAGGGGCCTAAAGTGTGCCAAGAAAACATCCCCCACACCATTACACCACCACCACCAGCCTGCACAGTGGTAACAAGGCATGATGGATCCATGTTCTCATTCTGTTTACGCCAAATTCTGACTCTACCATTTGAATGTCTCAACAGAAATCGAGACTCATCAGACCAGGCAACATTTTTCCAGTCTTCAACTGTCCAATTTTGGTGAGCTCGTGCAAATTGTAGCCTCTTTTTCCTATTTGTAGTGGAGATGAGTGGTACCCGGTGGGGTCTTCTGCTGTTGTAGCCCATCTGCCTCAAGGTTGTGCGTGTTGTGGCTTCACAAATGCTTTGCTGCATACCTCGGTTGTAACGAGTGGTTATTTCAGTCAAAGTTGCTCTTCTATCAGCTTGAATCAGTCGGCCCATTCTCCTCTGACCTCTAGCATCAACAAGGCATTTTCGCCCACAGGACTGCCGCATACTGGATGTTTTTCCCTTTTCACACCATTCTTTGTAAACCCTAGAAATGGTTGTGCGTGAAAATCCCAGTAACTGAGCAGATTGTGAAATACTCAGACCGGCCCGTCTGGCACCAACAACCATGCCACGCTCAAAATTGCTTAAATCACCTTTCTTTCCCATTCTGACATTCAGTTTGGAGTTCAGGAGATTGTCTTGACCAGGACCACACCCCTAAATGCATTGAAGCAACTGCCATGTGATTGGTTGATTAGATAATTGCATTAATGAGAAATTGAACAGGTGTTCCTAATAATCCTTTAGGTGAGTGTAGATCAGTGATAATAACTCAAATAAAATCCCTTCGCTGTGATTGGGTGAATTTATTGACAGACAAGTGCTTTGAAGGCAGTGATTGGTTGTAAAGAAACGGATGAATTGAGCACGATAGGAAACTAAACGAGGTGAGTTTTTCATGTTCAGATTTGTCATTCCCACCTTTACAGGCGCATTTACATACCTCAAGACTCCCAAGTTCATGATAAGAGCTTAACATTTTCTCAGGGCAAAACTGAATATTTAAAAACCTGCCAAGCTGTAGCAGAAAAAACACAGATTTCATTTGCGACAGATCTCAAGTGTTGGTTATTTTCCATAGACCAGCATTTACACGCGTCTACTTCTCTCTTTTCCAGAGGGATCCACAAGAAAAATGCTGTTCGTAAGCAATAAATAACAGCAGGTTGAGTTTTGGGCCGTTTAATCAAACACATGACATACATAATTATCTTTATCCCTTCGTACAAACAGAGACTAATTCAGTGTTCGTCCATATTTGTGTGCATAACGCAGCTGTTGTCAAGAGCCCAAACATTCCTCTTGAGCGTCTTGGTTTGTCATCACTTTTGTAATGCTGTTCTCATTGTGTTCTTCATTAATTTAATCTTTGTGTCATGTTTTTTTTTTTTTTTTGCGTTTGAGGCACTCGTTTCATCCATGCCATTGAGGTGCTGTTGTGTGTGTGGCAAAACATTTACACTATTCATATTCATTTTCCAACTCTTTAATATTCATTAGGTCCAGTTTCTGACATACTCATGACTCTATTATTCATAAAATCTGTATCCATGTACAACAATATTTAAATAAATTGTGTCATTTAAGGCAGTCCATACATTTACAAAAGAAGGTAGAAGAGAAAATTGCGAGAGAACGTCTCGTCGAAGAACAAAACCGGCCGTGTTTCTCAGTATATAGTCCACGCATGGTTCCGCTTCAGTAAGAGTCTCTTGAAGTTCACACACAAGACTCAAACACATATCAGATCAATATGTCTTTATATTTTGGAATGGTCCGTGATTATATGTGCACCGACGGGATGCTCTGGTTGAGTATCTGGACTCTCATCACCTGGACACTGGTCATGATCTTCTTCTGATGACCCATTAATGTCACACCCAACCTCTGCATGTCACTGACACAAAACATTTCAAACAGTGATAAAAAAAAACTGTAACCACATTTATCAATTGAATATAATTTGGATTTAAATATTATTTTTTTCAGTTAAAAACACTTGCTCTGTAAAGATCACACATCACAACATCGTATGACCTCAGAAGTCCAGACATACAGCACACATTTCCTATAAAACTACTTTTATGATGCCTTTTCATTTTTGGCCACAAGCCCTCATTACGGGAAAGAGCACTTGTAGAATATTTCTTCTGCAATGTATTTCACAGAAGTTATATTGGTTTGAAATGACACGAGGGCGAGTAAACGGTGACAGAATTTTCATTTTTGGGAGGACGATTTCTTTAAAATGAATGAGACAAACCAGTTTGCAACTGTTTGGAAATGTCTCTCACATAAACTACAAAAGTTGATATGGCCGGGAAATCATCTGTTGAAACTTTCCACCAAGCAACCCTTACAAAAAAATAAGTATACTTCAAGGTCATTATAAGTATACCCAAGTATATTTCAGTTTTTGGGTGTACTTTATGTAGTAAGTATACTAATATCAATGTACCAGTAATATACTTTTTACACCGTGTCTATAAATGCATTAGAACCCATTATAATTAAAACATTTGTCCACACTGGATGCGACTAAATTGGCCCTACAGTATATAGTTTATGAAAGTACTGTATACATTTAAGAGTAACAATAGTAAACATTGAGTACACAAATAGTTTACAACTATGTACTTCAGCTATATTACAGTACACTGACAGTTGACAAATTTAATACTTGTAGCACATTTTTAGTTGTAAGTACATTGAAGGTCTGCTCTTAGTAAACTACTAGTTTAGTATTGCACGGCTCGTTGGAATGCTTGATTCTGATTGGCCAGTCGCGACATTTGCAGGTTCGTTATTCCCAGATAACAACCGCTCAAAACTAATAACACACGGTAACCGGGATACATCAAATCTTTTTGACAATTTTTGTTTATCACAAATTAATAACATGTATGACATTATATTGACAAATTATTAAACCAAATTGCCTGTTCGTGACATTTGAACGTCGTTTCTTACCTTAAAACCTAAAGTATACGGCTTTTCCTCATGGAAGATCTGCATTCGGTAAAAATGAGCTAATAAAAGATTTCAAATTCACATTTCATGTCCAGTTTTAATACGCGGGATAATGTACAAGCAGCCGGCTGTTATCGCAGAAATAAGCCCCGGCAGTGTGATCAGGAACCGACTTATACTGCAAGTGTACTTGTAAGTATTCTTTATGTAAACTTAGCATCACACACTTTACTATTTCAATATTTTTAATATCATTTTGTTACAATACAAACTTAAACACGTATGTTTAAAAGAAAGTATGTAAAACTATAAGAAAAGCCACTCAAACATAACTGCACGCCAAGCATACTTAGAATACTCTATTAAAAGTACAAACGAAGAGTTTTTTAATGTTCAAAAATCATGTTTTTTATTATGATTTTTATTTTGTTTTACGGTGTTGGTTAGCTGTATTTTATGAGTTACTACTTGATCAAAACAACCCAGCCGCAGTATGATTGATATTACTTGGAATGCACAATAAAAAAAATCTGTTATCTGTTTTAAAACTCTTCAAATAGATCAGATATACTTCAAATGACATGCTTGACAGAAAGGTCTATTTCTATGAAATACATAAAGTACACTGAACGTATACATTTTTGAGTTTAAACAGTATACTAATAGCACATTTCAATAACCATCTTTTTTTGTAAGGGTAGTAAAAGTGAACGTAGTAAAATGTGAACGTGGTTTTATTGCTGCAGTCGTTTTAAATCCAGTGAACTGCATTTTGTAGTCAATTCACCAGCCGACTTGAGGAGTTAATCAATCGAGCAATAAAGCTTCCTCCAATCTCATCCATCTTCACGTTAAGAGTCGGTTTATTTTACACTTAAACGCCGAATCTGAAGGGCTTCGTTCTGCCATTACAAGCACTCTGTCATTTTCTGGAGTAAGAACTCAATCAACTCACTGTTGATTCATGCTCATCACATGGCCCAAAGTCAGGTACCCCCCCGCGGCGAAGCGGTCCTTATAACGGCCCATCTTAATGGTGTCCAACCACTCATTCACCGACCGGCAGCTGGTGAAATCAGGAATACTTCTGTTCATCAAAGGACTGTTTAGTCTGAAATGAGAGCGGGAGGAGTGAGAAAGCGCCGACGAGATGTACCTTGAAATGCGCTAAGCGCAGGCAGAAAATCAATACAAGTTAAAATGATAGAGAAGGTGTGAGAGGGGCTGTAGATCTGACCGGTTTGGCTAGATTAATACCGGGATAAAATCTCGCTATGCACCAGAGGCTCGATGGGACTCGCGCTCCGAGCCGAGCAATTTATACAAGTCCAATTGTGAAAGCAGAAGCGTTCTTTTTCGGTTCACCGGGATCAATGTCAATATAGCACAGAGGCCTTTTTATTTAACAGAGAACACATCTATTTGAGATGGGTTTATTGGAAAACGCACGCTCGCGTCTTAAAGCGACCCGTCGTATTCCCGGGCGCTCGGACCAAACTTCTTCATCAACTTTGCGAGACTTTTCAAAAGGATCATATCTGACGACGGCAAAGTACATCTGTCGCGTAAACGCCTTTAAAGGCAGCGTTACCCTCACCTGCACAATGTGTCCATTGACTTGAGGTTCTCGGGGTTCCGGATCAGCTTGTCCAGGACTGTGACGATCTGGCAGAATCTGGGTCTTTCGTTGCGATCTTTCTGCCAGCAGTCCAGCATGAGCGTATGAAGGGCACCCGGGCAGGCCATGGGGGCAGGAAGTCTGTATCCTTCCTCTACGGACTTAATCACCTGCGAAAACACAACACTTGCATTCATTTGTCTATTTTCAAATAGGATTCATTTCAAAAAATGAAATTTTAAGATGATAGCGTTGTCAAGTTGACAAGCTCTTTTGATTACTTTCCGTTGTTTGCATACCCCATAGACAAACATTAAGGGTGACCAAAATTAATGATTTATGAAATAAATCAATCAAAATGAAGAAACGTGGAGTAAATTTCAAGAACAAAGCTCATGTGATGTCATGTGACGCACATCTCTGTTGGTCAAGTTCCAATATGGCCGTTCTCCATATGACATCACTTCCCACATCACCACTCCATAACTCCACACGTCACTGGAGGAGGAGAACTTTCGATAGGCGATGGCCTCCGGGGCCGTCCAGCGGATGGGAATCTTTCCCCCCTAAAATTCAATAAGAAAAATGATAGAAATATTACCGTGCATACACATAAAAAAGTTAAAACACCCAACATTTATGTCATATGAAACAAACAAACATGCTATACTGTAATAATCTTGATGAAATATAAGTTTTGATTCATTTGGGGGTTTTGGGGGATAATTCCCATAATTATAATTAAACATAAGAAGGGTTTAATATGATTCTAAATCGTAAAATGTCTTTAACATCTTCCAAGGTCATTCTCATGTTTTGCTGTGCTCTGAAATGTGTCAATCCTTCTTAGCTTTGCTTATAGCTGAGAAAAGCTAGCATTAGCCTGTCTTCCTGTACTGTCAGTTAGTTAAACTGTCAACATACTGTATGTCTGAATAATAACATGTGCTTTAATGGCACAGACATCTGAAGATAACTCTATCCTCCTTCTGAATACTGAGGTCTGTCAGATATGCATACAGGACGACTGTGTGCTTGCAACAAAATGGCCGAGCATACGAGCACTTGCATCAGAGTTAAATAAGTTAAATACAACTATTGAAACATTTCTGTTAATGGAAATCAAATAAAACATTTTTACTTGAAAAAATGACACTAAATGAAAATTTGAAATCTAAACTGAAATAAGTTTGAGTTCTGGTGCTAAAATTATTCAATCGAATTAAACAAAAACTAACATCAAATAAATAAAAAACAAAATTAAAAAATAAAACAAATGAAATAAAATGATTTAAAAAAATTAAACATATATAGCAATATTTAAAAATATTAATAATAACCCGACAAACGCGCAACAGAATTAAACTCAAATTAACATAACTAAAAATATAAAAATAAAAGCCAATTGAAAATATTAATAAAACAAAAAAACTGAAATAACGCTAATCTGCGGCCTAGAATAACCGAGATGAAAATAAGTTTCAACTTAGACATAAAGCAGACACTCACACTCGTAGTGTAGGCAGCATCCGGGTCGTCTTCTAAAACGCGTGACAAACCGAAATCGGAGATCTTGCACACTAGATTACTGTTGACCAAAACATTCCTGGCAGCCAGGTCCCGATGGACGTACCCCAGATCAGACAGGTACGTCATGCCAGCCGCGATGCCACGGAGAATCCCCACCAGCTGAATAATAGTGAACTGACCGTCGTGTCTCTGTACGCGGGAAAGAAAACAAGCCGAGGATGATGAAGCTGTGAAGGCAAGCGGCAAGGTGAAACACAAGCACACACGTGTTTACACACCCTCAAGAAAGAGTCCAGAGAGCCGTTCTCCATGTACTCTGTGATGATCATTACCGGTTTGCCTTGGTAGAATGAGACAAACGAGAGAAAGTTAGTTGTCTGTGTGATGTGAAAGCTAGTGGTTAGTTGAAGAGCAGTCATGAATAATTTGTATTGTTAAATACATGACATAACCCAAAAGGTGTTCATTTTGGTTGACTGTGCAACACAATCTCACGGCAAAAACGTAACTATGTTACGATGTGGCTAACGCATATGAATTCGTACGATCTCATTTGTACATTTCAGTACGATTTGCTTTCGTGCCAGTGACATTAGGGTTAGGGGCGGGGCTTCAGTATTGCTTTTTCTAGTAACCGTACGTTTTTGTACGGTTCACAACATACGAATTCATACGAATAAGCCACCTCGTAAAATAGTTACGAATTTCCACGAGATTAGATTGTACATGATCCCACAAAAATGTCAATGCATGAGATGACTAAATATCAAACCAACTGGCTTTATTCAAGTGTGCTATTCGTATACTAAAAATGATAGTGCTCACACTACTTTTTTGTAGTCCTCAGAAATATTCTTAAAATTACACTTAAGTATCTTTGACTTGTACTATTTGGTCTATACTTGTACTGAACCTTTTTTTGACATACTTAAACCCACAATGAAGTATTCTAAGTATACTTGGCCTTTAGTAGCGTCTACTCTTGATTGAGTAGCACTGTTCAACACTTGTGGGCCAGTATTTAAATACTTCAATACACTTATTACTTTACTACTGGTACATTAATATAAGTATACTTACAACAAAAGTATGCCAAAAAAAACTTGGACAATAAGTGTACTTTTAGAAAATGAACTTAATTATCTTTTAGTAAAGGTTATTTTAAATAAATACTGCGTTTCAAGCAAAAAAAATCAGGAAGAAGTTTAACCTATAAAAATAAAAGATAAATCGTTTAAAATGAAGTTGGGTTCATGCCATACTTAAGATACAGTATGAAATAGAATTGAGACAGTTGTAATGAAAATCAGTTCAATATTCTTCTATTCGTTCTTTTATTGAAGTGAACCTAAAACAAGCTATTTTTGCAATCATAAGCACACTAGATCAATAGAAGAATATGTCGCGCTCACTGCGAGTAACAACCCCCTCCAGATGGATGACGTTAGGATGGTCGAACTGTGCCATGATGCTGGCCTCGCTGAGAAAATCTCTCCTCTGTTTTTCAGTGTAACCGGCTTTAAGCGTCTTCAGGGCCACCGGAACATCACGTTTACCCGGCAGCTTCATCCGGCCGTAGCACACTTCACCAAACTCTCCTACAGTCAGCCAGAGAGAAGACATTAACATTAAAATGACATATATATATATATACTGTATATATCAATTCAGACACAATTATGAATGTCTGATATCTTCCCACAGAAAGTATTTTACCCGACTGTACCTGAACCAATGATTTTCTCTATTTTGATCCTGGACGCTTCGATTTCTCTGGCGAACTCGTGGACGGCCTGGCAGGGGTCCTCATATGTGTGGGGATCAATATAAAATCTGGCTTCTGGAAATGATACTAGAATAAACAGAATTAGCATTTGGTCACATATTGCGGCATGAAAGCAATTTTCTGTCACAGCCACGATCTCAGACAGCAGCTACAGCGTGATGTCGGCCCAAAAACAGCAATCGCTTCCTGCCTAAAATTCATTAAAAGTGGAATCATCGGGGAACGGCGCGTCTCTTACCGTGGCCGTTTTGATAGTGCATCTTCTCCTCGTCGGAGTCTTGGAAAGCTTTACTGTATCCACAGCGTCTGTAATGCAAACCAGAAACATCGTTCTTTAAACCAGTGGTTCTCAAACTTTTTTGTTGTAAGGCCCCCTTTGTGTTAAGTGCATCGCTTTGCGGCCCACCATATAAAGACATATAATCTTAAACTTTTCATTAATTTTACCAATTAAACCAAAAATATTCAGTTATACAATGCTGGAACCTCAATTATTTTGGTTGGTGGTGTCATTTTTCTGATGTTTGATTGCATAAAATCTATGATAAATTTCTATATTTCATAAAATGCCACAAAATCTGTGGCCCCCCCTGGATCCATCTTGGGGCCCCCCCAGGGGGCCAAGGCCCCCAGTTTGAGAACCACTGCTTTAAACACATCATTTATCATATGCATCCCTGACGTTTATGATAGTAAGGAATTATATTCAACAAACAACCAATTAATGAAGCACGTCAATACATCTTAAGATTTCTGCTTCACGCAGGGAAAACAAACCGCTGGCTTTATATATCAAACAAACTGAAAACGTTTGAAGCAAGTGATAAGAAAGCCATCAAATGTAATATTTACAGCGAACTTTTGAAAGCACGACTGAGAACATCTGCAGTGTCGAATTCGCATCAATAAAATGTAAATTTGGCACGAGTTCCACTACCTGAATATAGCGCTTCCCACATTAAGTGGAATTTCTCATTTCCTCAAATATCAGACAAGTACAGCGTGAATCATGGACATAATGTGAATACATCAGGGCAGAAAGCTGGCATGAGTATCTCTTAACATATATTACAGAATAAAGCAGGGGAATGTGAAGGCACACAATTCAAAGTTCTCCTCTTGCCGTTTTCTGCAGATGACAACCGCCAGAAATGTCAGCAGTCCTGTTATTGACACCATGCAGATCCACAAGATCGTCGTGTTGGTGTATCGGCGGGGAACTGGAGAGGAAAACAGAAAGCGTGAATCAACACGAACGCATCATTAAACTCTCTGAATCACAATCAGATTCGCCGCAGCGAGGAAACTGGACCGTAAAGAGAATGCTGTGCAAATACATATGTTGTTTTTTATATTTGGTCGCATCTGAATGTTAAAGACATTCAGTCTATACCTTGAAGTCTATATTTAAGGTATAGATTATTGGCGCTTTAAATCATTTTCAAATGATATCATGTATAATGCGTAAAGTGAAAGCGTGCTGTTTGTAAAAACAAATCAGGCGACTGAACCTAAAGCAGTTTTCTCACTGACAGCGTTTTACAGACAGAATGAGATCAAAAGTCCATTTTCGATGAGGGTTCATGATCTGAAGCGCAGTGACATGAGCGACAGCGACCGCTGGCAGGGCTCGACTTTATGCAAATGAGCGGAGAGATGATGCAGCGACTACCAATGGGAGTGAAGACAGCGGCGCTCACATGATCGGACTTCTAATAGTCATAGACAGAACAGAAATTGAATGACATTTAATCATCGTCAGTGTGAATGTCAGGAACACATTCATTAAAATCATTCAGCCATCAATCATTCAAGACAGACAGGTTTTAAGCATGTAGTGATATAAATGACTTTAAAAAGAAAAACCTAAAACAAAACAAGAAACACAAATGAGATTTTTGCTGAACTATAGCCTACGAAGAGTAAATTTGCAAAAACAGATTACTCAGTTTTAAAAAAAGTTAAAAATCATGTTTTGTTTTGTATTGTGATGTCTTTGTTGTTTTACTATGTTAGTTAGCTGTCAACATATGTTAGCTGTTAGTTAGTTTGAGTTATTATGACTTAATCAAAACAACCCAAGTGCAGCTTGACTGATATTACTTGAAATGCACAATAAAAAACATGATTTGTTTTTTGAGTTCTTTGCTTTTGCAAATTAACTCTTCATATATACTTGTTAAAATAGAGATATTACAAAAGGTTCTTTACAGCAATGCCCTAGAAGAACTGTTTTTGGCTCCCCAAAGTACCGTTCAGTCAAACGTTCTCACCTTTTTATAGACCGTTTCATCGGACACACGCGCACATGACCCCCAGTTACCTTCCGGTTTGTGTTTGGCTAGTGTCTAATAATATAACTATTTATATTTTATTTTATTCATATTAATTTGTATGATTATTTTACTGTGAATGGGTCCTGTAGTTTTGACGCATTTAAAGAAACCGTATGGTACACTGACATCTAGCGGTTGAGCTTGGTATTGCAGTCTAAATTAAAAATAACGGAGAGACGAGTTTAGCCAAGTAACGGTTCTTCTCGATTTCTTTTGATTGTTATCAGAAATAATCTACAGGCACTCTATTGTTTGTGAATGTGTACCAGAAGTTCAGTTGGGGTCACAAAAGTGCGCATGCGCAGTAACGTTTGTTTATGTTGTTAAGATGAAACCGTCTATAGTCTGTAGAACCTTAGACCACAATAAAGAACCTTTTGTGAAACCGAAAGAAAAAATAGTTCTTCTACTGTGTGTCATCGTGTAGCAACTTCACGTTTAAGAGTGTATAAAGCAAGAAGTAGATCAAATTTTGTACAGTAAAAGTTTAATAATCGTGTAACATTTTTAAGATCAATAATGCATTACATATAACACTTGCTAAATAAAAAAATTACATTCATTTTACATTTTAGCGACATATCAGCAACAAAGCTATATCGAAAAACATAGCAGTAAGAAAATAAGGTGTTACAATAAGGTGCTATTAGTTAACATTGATAAATGCATCAGCTAACATTAGCTAACAATGAACAATTTCGTTTTCACCATTTATTAATCCTTGTAAATGTTAGTTCATGTTAATACAGTTATTCATGTTAGTTCATGGTGCATTAACTAATGTCAACATTGACAACGTTTGATTTTAAAATTGTATTAGTAAATGCTGAAATTAACATGAATTAATATTAATAAATGCTGTAGAAGTATTGTTCATTGTTAGTTCAAGTTAGCTAATGCATTAACTAATAGCACCTTATTGTAAAGTGTTACCAATTTATTATACATTTAGCAGTTAGAGTTATAAAGATACACATTTTAAAATATGTTATAGAGATTTGCAAAATGTCAGATGAACATGTAGCGGATCTTCTATGTAAATGAATGTCATTTTTTTACATGATTTTTGATAAACATGATTTTTCCTTTTTTCTTAAATAGTGTGGTGCCTTTGAAAAACTCTCCACCGTTCAGTGTTGAGAGCGGATGTTAGCATGTTGCACATTGGACCCCATTGACTTCCATTGTGTGGCCACAAAACCACTCAGACAGTTCTCAAAATATCTTCTTTTGCGTTCCACAAAATATATACAGGTTTTGAATGACATGAGGGTGAATACAACATGACAGAATTGATATTTTTTGGTGAACTCTCCCTTTTCCCACCTGACACACTGCACAGACACAATTGATGTTTGTAGATGAATCATGGACATTAGCACTTCTAACTGAACACTTACTTGCTTTGCCCGTCTGCATCTCCACCGACTGACTGAACCGGCCACAGCCGGCCGAGGTTCTGGCTCGTATCTGGAAGATGTAGCTGGTGCCGGGCTTCAGCCCTGACACTTTAGCGCTGGTGTTCTTTGACTTCAGCGTGGCATAACTGTTCTGCTCATTGTCCTGTGAAAACGTCCCGGAGGGACAAATAAAACCGTGAGAGGTTACAGTGTCCTTACGGACAATTCGAATCAGTAAAGCATCTATTTAAGGTGATTTATGTAAATACAACCCATAAATAAGGACAGCGGACAGACAGTCCAGCGTGACTTCAAAACAAAGCACTGAAATCTTCTGTTAACCCGGGATCGAAGAGATTAAACCCCAGCGCCAACAATCGCACAGCTCTCTAATCTATAAGCGTTCCCCATGCCGCCCCACGGCCTTCGTGAACTCCGTCCGGTCTGAAAGTATTTTTCGTTAGAACGCCTTTGATGCCGCCCGGTCCCCCGAGGAGACCGCAGGCGTCGCGTATCGGTCGAAAACCAACGCGTGGTCTTTAAGCTCCATTCCCCCTCGAATCGGCAGCGGGGACAGCGGCTCGACAAACAAGGCTTGCGTGTAAATCATATTTACACAGTGTCATTGTTGAAGAGCCACTGTATTCTAATTCCTCATCACAGCTGAGACTTTTTTGCACCATTAGGCAGCAAAGCTCCCGGCTCACGCGACAATTAAGTTCCCATCGGCACTTGGCAAAGCTCACTGTCAATGTCACTTGAAGTAATCTCGCCAAATCAGTCAGAACGTGCTTATTGGTTGGTAATTTCCTTTCATTTAGCCCGGGCTGCCGATAAAGGCGGGAGGTTAAATGGAGATAGCTGACTCCAGGGTAGTCTATCAAATGTGACCCGTGATTGAATGGCAATTCGTTTGTAATGTTGATCGGACCTTCTCGCTTAATCAATAAATATCGAAACCTTTCAGACGCTCGGATGAAGTTATTGTCCTACCTTTTCATAATACTTGATATCATATTCTAAAATAACTCCGTTGGGCTGGTCCGGTTCGTGCCAGAAGAGAGAAACGCTGTTTTGACTGGCGTTCTCTTGTCGTATAGCCATCACTTGAGATGGAGCTGTGGAAACAAAACAAACAAAATCCATTCGGTCATATAATGAGAAACATTTTACAATTGAAATGCTGACGGAGATGATCTAGTGGCTGGATTCACAAAACATTCTTAAAAAGATAATGAATTTGTCATTTTTATTTCAAATCGAAGATAAAAGTTACGCATTTTTTGTCTTCCTGAAAACCCTTTTTAAGAAAGTTCTTAAGAAAAATATTTTGGGAACTGTCATAACTAACATCCTAAAGTTAGGATAACCTTTCAGTTGTCTTCAATCTCAGAAACATAACTAATAATATCTGTTTATTAGGTGGCACGATCATGTTGAGTCAGAAATCACAATATTCAAGGTTTAAAGTCCCCGTGAACCGGAAGTTGCGATTGTTTAAACTTCCGTATTCTGACACATTTCCGAGTGAAAAGGAATTTCAAAGGAGACAATTAGTGGGTGTGGCTTGCGTTTTTCACTGCGAATGGATTGGATGAGTAAAAACAGCTGTTGCATTGATTTGAAATGGAACTGGCAGCAGACTGGCAGTTGAAGGGGAGGAGTTAACGGATGCTCCGGACAAGCCGTCTCATTTACGTCATTTCAGATGGATCGTCATTTCAGGGCGGAAGTGCATTTTCAGATTTTAACTGAAGATTATGAGGGTACATGAATTTAAAAAGAAAATTACCCACATTGATCAGCTATTTACTGTAAACGCTGCAATATTTCATGAAAGAATAAAAATTGACATTTTTAATTTCACTGGGACTTTAAGATTAAACATTTTTGAACAATTCTAAACATTTACTCTTTGTTCTGAGTCAGCAACTCGAAACATTGAAGGGGGTCACAAACATTTAACAAAACATAAATAAATAAAATAAACATTTGATATAAAATAACAATTTTAATAAACAAATATATTTATATATTAAATTATAATATATATAATTTATTTTAATATATACAATTTTAATATATTTTATATACAATAACATTTTTTTTATAAAAATGGTAATATTAGAATACTAAATACATAGCATATTTAGTGTTCAATTTGAAAGAATTGCACCCAGGAATATCACAAACTATTGTTTCTAAAATATTTTTAATATAAATGACAAGAAGTTCTTAAGAACTTTCATAAGTGCAGTTCTCCAACGTTCACAAACATTTTCATATTTAATATAGGGAAATCTTTAGAAAAGAAAAAGCTTACAGGTAATTTTTCAGAAAAATAAAACTTTGACAGTAAATATTCTAGTCTCTTTATGAGGTAACAATAAATGTATATATCCATTAACCCTTTTTTTACAGTAATGGTCATTTTTTATATATACATTTATATACATGAATACTGTGAAACACTATAGAAGATTGTTTTTGCTGGCAATTTGACAAAGAAATACATACTAAAAATCAATCTCTATAACTGTTAACTGCCATAGTATTTCCATCTGAAATATAGTATTAACATAAAAAAATGTTATCGTTTGAGATTCAAGACATCTGTAAGATGTTATTTACGACAGCTTTTATTCAGAGAATTAAGTTCTCTTTGAGTATATAAGACATTCATAACATTTTCTGCTTAAGAATGTTTGTGAATTCAGCCCCAGAATCTTCCAGCCAGGACGTTTAAAGGATTATGAAAGGACAAATAACACTGGCATTGGTAGATCTCTATTAAAAAGGCCATTTTGATTTATTTGATTACCATTGATGAACTTTTAACAGTGTCTCCTACCTGCCTGATTTGTGGTGATGTTGACCATCACAGACTGGGGCAGCTCGTTGCTCAGGTGTGTAACTCCATTTAGCGCCACAATACGAAAGGTGTAGTTGGTGTGTGCTGCTAGGTTCAACACCGTGACCCACGGTTCTGTCAGCCCCGTCTGCTGAGGGATAAAGCGCAAAGGTAGCACGCCCGTCCGGGCCACCACGACCCCATTCACGGTTCCTCCATTCATTCCCACAGCTGGTGCGCTGGCATCTCCAGGAGCCCCGTGGATGTTGCTCACCCCATTGCTCCCCGCGCCCACCCTCTTGCAGTCCTCGCACTGCGTCCCCTCTTTGTCACATTTTAGACACATCACATCGTAGACGACATCCCTGCGGCCTCCTGTGTCCAGAGGAGAACCCCACTCCAAATTGACGGAGGTGCCGTTCACAGACGATATGACATTTACAGGAGCTGACGGAGGTCCTGCGGGACGGTCGGGAGTCAGACAGTTGTTAATTACAGGTTAATTAGATTGAGGGTGTTTATGGTTATCAGGGCTGATGATTAAAGGGGAAGATTGAATTTGCTCTTCAGTGCCCACCTGACGCTAGTTCAACCGATAATCGTGACATGAGTTTTTTCGTTTAGTAAAAGACAAAAGATTTATTCAAATAACTAAATGGTTGCACTCAAAAAAATGGGTTATCCCAACCCAGCATTGGGTCAAAAAATGGAAAAACCCAACTGTTGGGTTATAAATTAAACTATGTTGGGTTGTGTGAAAACATTTTCAACCCAATGTTGGGTCCGTCCATTTTTGACCCAACGATGGGTTGAAATAACCCAACATTTTTTAGAAGTTCACCCAAAAATGAAAAAAATCAATCATCATTTACACAGCCTTTTGTCATTTCAAACCTGACTTTCTTTCTTCTACAGAAGATATTTTGAAGAATATAACATTGGCCACCATTGACTTCCATTGTACGAACACAAAACCACTGAACCATCATTTCTCTAAATATCTTCTTTTATTTTTGGATGAACTATCCCTTTAAGTTGCTCTTAAAATTATATTTTAAAGCATATTTGTATAGTTTTCATTTTAATATTGTAGTTTTACTTTTATTGCAAAGCTGTCAAACGATTAATTGCATCTAGAATAAAAGTTTGTGTTTACAAAATATACGGTATGTCTGTGTACTGTGCATATTCATTTTGTATTTATAAACGCATACACACACATGTAGAAATATTTAGGAAATATTTACAGGTATTTATTTATATCTACCAATAATTTGAATATGATATAAAAAGTTAATTTTTTATATTTTTAAATATATGCATGTATGTGTAAGTTTTTATAAGTACAAAATGAATGCGCACAGTACACAGACATATGTTATGTAAACACAAACTTTTATTGTAGATACGATTAATCGCAAATAATCGTTTGACAGCCTTACTTAAAACCTTTTGCCTAGAAAGTGCAAGATCACTTAGTATGATAGGATAGGTTAAAATAACAGAACAGCAGATGCTCCAAACAAATCACATTTTTTTTGTACAAATCACATCATTTGAACATATTCAAATTAGCCTGTGTGTAAAAAAGTGGTTTGAAATTTTGCTATTTAATGCAACAAACTTCATGCAATACCTCCTTTTTGGGACCCTGTATTTCGGACGTTCATTCAGCGAGACATTATCAGACCGTTTGATATGTGAACATACACTTACGTGTGCAGGGAGAAGCAGGCGGGTCTGTAGACGAGCGATAGAAGTTTGTATCACACGGGCAGGTTACAGCCGCTCTCGTCTCCGAGTGACTGTGGAGTGGACATTTCCCACAGCGCTGATCACCCGCCACCGGCTTGTAGAAACCCACCTCACAGGCTGACAGGTGAAACAGATCAAGAGGAAAGTTGAATAATGTGTGTAATACGTTCTCCAACACAATCTCACGGCAGTTTGCAACTATTTCACGAGGTGGCTAATTTGTAAAAATTCATATGATTTAGTACGTTTTTGTACATAATTGCATGTTCTTTTGCCCCAGAGGTTTAAGAGTGGAACCATTCTTTTCTTATTTAAAGAATCTCACAAATGCATACAAATTGGCCACATTGTGGTTACGTTTTCTCGCAAGATCAGGTTCACCTTCTATTCTCGCTTATTGTGGACGAACAACTAAAAACAAGGTGATTTTCTAACGATGCTAAACTTTGCTTGGTCGCAGGCACAACAACCAACGGCGTATGTCTGGGACATCACTTTAATTAACATTATCAACACCATCTAATTTCATACAGGTTTAAACATTGACAAAACTTCTACGCTCGACTGTCTCATCTAGCAGGTGTCTAGAAATGATTGTACAACTTTTGTGTTTCATGTTACGTCAAACTATGTTGAACAGAAAATGATCAAACAAAGGAAACGTGACAAGTTGCGAACAGTTCCGAGTTTGTAAAAGAAGATGCTCAAGTGAGGACGGCGACTATATGGCCGAAGATTCAGAGCTTCAGGGAAAATGAGAAGCTGAGAATTAACACAGAGCGATAGCAAGTTCTTTATCTCCACCACCAGAAACCCCAGGGAGTCCAGAAAGCATTCCTACTGCAGTATTTATCCTCGTCTGTTTTCTCTTTCAGCTTTCCGATTAATCCTCCCTCCCTTGATGTTTTTTTGAAAAGCTCCCGAGTTGAAAAGCGGGTCACGATAAACATCAGGCCTGTATGCTCGTCGAGTACAGTGGCGTCTACACGCTTTGAAGTTTTTGACAGACTACCCGCGGCAACACAATCAGAAACAAAAATTCGACGTGTACACCTGCGGACGGCCACGCCTTTGAGGATTGTGACGAGTTAATCACGATGAACCTCCGTGACTTTTTCCATTCGCCTTGAAATGGCTCTTTTGGTACCACTCGTCTCAAAGTGGATAAGAGTAAATACCACAGTAAAAAAGCCAAAGACTACAAAGCTCTTTATCCAGGGGTGTTACATACAGTACATTAGGGCTGCTGTGTCGGGGTTTTTTTTTTGCACATTGGCACATTGTTTGGTTTGTCAGCGCCTGTCAGAACGCAGCGCCCCTCGCAGCCAAATTTGCATTATAATGAATTTTAATGAATATTTACAACCAATTGTATGCTGACCTTGATTTTTACTCTCTGTATAGATAGTTAAATAAATATGGTTGAGGAATAACTAGCGAGATGTTCTTCATGACCGGACTATGCAAGCAGAACGAGGTCTTGTAGGAGAACACAGAGATTTCAGCAAGTTTACTGATGAAAAGTTTTTATGTTCCTTTTTATTGACCTTGAACTTTGCATGCTGGAGTTCTGTTGGAAGTTTTGCAAAGCAAAACAAAAACTGAAAGTTCTTAGCAAACTAAAATAATAAAAACCATCTATTGAAACCAGTGTTAAGCTAATATCTTAATGCTTTGTCCAAAAATCCAATGTTTTGGGGTGTTACCTAACATATCACATCTTTTACCAGAGATTTAAAATATATATATACAGTACAAAAGTAGATACATTTTTTATACAAACAAATAACAATAAACACATTTCAAATAGTAAAATAAAATAATAAAAACATCTACATGAAAGCATTGTTAAACTATTATCTTTATTATTTATATAAACTGTAAATGTTTTGTCCAAATTAAATGTTTGTGGTGTTACTTAACACATCACAACAGTCACATACATTGGTAATATAACCACTGTCAGAAAATAACTACATACATAAATAATAATGTTTAAATGTTGATGTATTTTCCTGCAGTCACACTTTTGTTAAATACAATAAATAATTCGTTTTTTTAAAAAGATGGTAACAAAAACAAACGTAAAACAACTAAAGAATTAAAAACGTTCAGACTCTGATCTGAACAGATCTGTAAAGAAAACATCCTTAATACTCACAAACCCTTCGAAAACTTTTACATAAACAAACAACAGCAGCTCATGTTCTGGCATCATTGTGTAAACATTATACGAATCATTTTACTGGAACATGTCATTCATTTTGTACACGCCACCACAATACCACATTTCAATATATCCAAGGCTAAAATGTTCCGGAAATGACTGTAAACCCCAACAGATGTTCCCATTCAGCCTAAAATAAACAATGTAAACATTTCAGTCCTATTGTTTGTATATTACATAATGGATAAACCTCTTATGTGGCATGATGCAAGACCTTTGTGATTTTTGTATGAAAATCCGAGCAGCTCACAAAGATTTCTATGGTAGTATCTCTACCTCATCTCCATCGTCTAAAAGTTTTGTAGAATTGCCAAGGTGAGGTAACATGGCTAGTTTTCCACCCCTTTACCAAATTACCCTAGCTGTTACTGTCTCTTTAAGATGTAGATATTATAAACCTCTTTAATCCTCACAAGGCCATCAAGAATCCAAAGGTTCTTCTGTCCAAGTCTCCACTGTATTTTGGACAAAACAGAGGGCAGAAGCAGCACTTTTAGGGGTGACATTAATCAAGGTTAGTGACATTTGGAGCCGGCCAATCCGTCCTCAGGTAAAAATCCCGGCAGCAGCGATACCGGCCGTGACTGGCACCATCCAGATTCCCAAAGCCGCGCGGGCACGATAAGACCTAATGCCGACTGAGCCTCAACCCGCGAGGGAGAGCGTCTCGAGATCGAACATCCAGAGGGTACAAATAAAGAAAGAAAGAAATAAAAACGGATAAGAAGGGGAGATGATGAATTGCTCGCGAACGATCGGGCCTTCGAGCTTCGACTATCAAAATGCCAATTCATGCATGAAATTCAAGATGAACGGAGAGCACAATAACACACGCACACAGACATGACCTTTTTATTGTCATTAAACCGACGGGCCTTTGATTTCAAACAGCACAGAGAATATTCCGCATTACAATGCCGGGATTTACCTGCATATTAAACTTAGTCCTCAGTCATAATAACGTCTGTATTTAATAGATATCCAACCAGCATGCGTGGCGAAATACTTCTCATTGCTTTCTCAATAGATTTTTAAGAAACAGTTCACTGAAATAAAATGTTTTTTGTCATCATTTACTTACATGTATTGTCATCTGGTAAGAGAAAAAGAGGCAGAAATCTTACAAACGTCAGCATTAGAGTTTCAGAAGAGATCTCAACATCTCAAACCGAGCTCAGATTTGTCAAATCTGCAAAAGTAAATAAATATTATTGAAGATCTCAATATGAACTCAAACATTTCTCCCCAAATGTACCGATTTTACAATCTCCATTTATTTAACACCTCCATACTCTTCATGCATTTCAACAATCGTCTATTTTTATTCCTCCAAAGCAAATTTGAGGAGAAACATCTGAGACTAAGTCGATACCTAAATGAAACGCAACTGCAAACTCCATCAAACCTCCTGAGCTACGAAAGAGCGACCTCTGAGAGAAAAAAAAACATTTTCCTCTGGGTCTGTTTAACATCTCCTTTTGTGTTTCACCGAAGAAAACACTACGAGTAAATGAAAACAATTTCAATGAACTGTTCCTTTAATTGATCCCAAGACTACACAAGAAAAAATGCAAGGGTCACTAAACCCACAAACACAACCCCCCATGCACAAAATAACCATATACCTTTGACATGCGAGCGTATCCTAATTTGTGCAAATGGCTTGTGTTGGCCTGAAGAAAGCGGGCTCATTTGAAACAGGCCATGTGTAAAAATGTCTGTTTATCCCAGAGGGAGGCTTTTAATGGATATATAAGAGGACCGTAAGGAGTTGATGGCAATCTGATATTAAGTTCGCTATGAGCACAGGGGCGTGAGAGTCCATTATTCAGTTTATTCTCATTCTCAGGTACTTAAACACATATACATATTTGTGTGTGTGTGTGTGTGTGGACGCAATTTTGCTTGTTTCGCCCTTTAATCTTATTGTGTGTAGTTGCGGTTAGGCTGTGTCCTCCAAAGATCTCATCTTAAACTTTCTAAGCGCAGGAGGGTAATTGCTATCAGATCAATTTACTCAAGAAAAGTGCTGCCGGCTTCTAAGTGCCTGATAGATGGAGACCAACTTGTCTAAATTGGGGGCGACCTTGAAGAATCATTAACAACAGACGGGGAGAAGCAGCCGGTGACTTTATTGATTTGGAGCATCCTTGCGAGCGCACAGATAGGCTCGGCTGCTCCTTGATATGGAAAACGAATGAAGAAATGACTGAATTCTATTTCAACGATTAGTTGTCGCTTCCTTATGAAGGTCATAATGCGGTTCTAACATCTTCCTGTTGAAAAAAGCCAGGATGAGTTCATCTGATACACTTGGTGACCGGCTATGATTACAGAAATAACCAGTAGGTTTTGGCTGGACAGCTTCCATCAACATCCAGACAAAACCCCTGCTTAAGAAAACCCTTACAACAGTCTAGGATCATTTGCTGGTCTTTGCTGGTTTATACTGGTGCCTCGGTTGAAAAGCGACTCGGAAACCATCAAACCTTGTCTTGCGAACCCGGTCTGATGGCAAAAGGTCTGGACTATTTAGCATCTTTCAGGACCACCCAGCACACTCACATTTAGTGTTTTTGGGTGTCTGGATTAGGGGTGTAAAAATGTAAAGCCGATATGCCACCCAGAAATCCTGCAGACTCAACCAATCAGATGAAAACTTGACTAGCAAATAGACAGTTAATAATTCAATACTTCAAAACAATAAACTTAGTTTCCCAAAACACATTTTTTCCATCATCTATTCACGCCTATATGAATTCTGCAGAACACAAAAGAAGAGATTTGAGAAATGTGTATGTGGTTTTGTGTCCATGCAATGGAAGTCAATGGGGTCCAATGTTGTTTGGTTACCAACGTTCATTTGTGTTCTGCAGAAGATAGAAAGTCATACAGGTTTGAAATGACATGAGGTGCTTTCTATACGCCTATGTGATAACTCCAAAAAAGTTTGATTCTCAAAAATATCGAAACAAGGCAGTATCAAGGCAATAATTTTAACCAAGCCATCGAAACCAAAGCTTCTGTCTAATGAGATGCACGCACACGTTCTGTATGATCTCTGGCAGTGGACTCCCAGCAGGGAAAGCCCTGTACTTCAGACCGGTGCCTGTGTCCGGTGGTAACGCTGTGCACTTGCTGTAGCGTAACGCTAATGAAGTCATTTAATCTACCTGAACACTCCCACAGGGGCCAAGCACTTTAATTACGTTCCTAAACGTCTCTCACATGCGCTAATAGGTAGAAATGAAACATGGCACCATGTTAGGAAATCCTAGCGGAAGAAGGGACCCGAGCGGGGATATTAAAAACTTCACACGCTGGCATTCATTTTAGCCCACACAAGAGCGCGTGTATGCGTGGCAGTAAAGCGAGGTCGTGATTAGATGCCGCTCCAGTTAGCACAGAGCATTCAATGCATTTATCTTGATTTCTGAAGCAACAGACTTTAAAAAACTGGTCACTCAACAGCCTTGAATATATTTCCTCATTCTAAAATGGGGTCAACAATTCTGAGACCACTAGTGAAATGCATCTGTTTTCATCTATTTTCTGTTTGTAACTAATTGTTTTAAGCAATTCCAGAATAACTGGAGTGAAGTGAAAACCGACACTTTTTAATGTTCTCATGAACTTTTAAGTTTTCTCTTCGGGCTGGCTTGGACTTCACAAGCAAAACATGATTCTCCATGTTCCCCCAGCATCATCTTAAAACACCTTTTAACCTTGTCTTTCTAATTCTTAGTTTAATGTATGTTATGTTTTTTTTTATCTATGCTCTATACAGTTAGGCCTGTTTGTATGTTTTTCTGTGATTTTTGTAAAGCAACTTTGAGTTTGCAGAAAGGCACTAGATGAAATAAGTATGTCATTATTATAATCTGAGAAGGATCCAAATAGCATCTTGTGTGCTTCAAAATCTGATCTTTCATACCTGACGTTGAAGAAATATGAATTATTTTTTATAATAATTCTACTTTCAATCTTTTCTTAAACTGAAAACTGAAAATAAAAACATTTTTCATATACATACCTTTGGACCCCGCTGTGTTTATGACAATGAAGCTGGATTGCTTATGAAACTCCAAAATGGAGTTCACCTTGGTGATCGACTTACAGAACAGCAGAATGAAACAAACTTACAGAATTTACAGTTCTGCTCATAAGTTTACATACCCCATAATGTAATAAAATATTTTAAAAAGTATATTAAAGGGATACTCCACCCAAAAATGGAAATTCTCATCATTTAGTCATCATCTAGTTGTTTCAAACCTGTCTAAATGTCTTTGTTTGGTTGAACACGAAGAAAGATATTTGGAAAAATGTTAGCAACTGAGATTTCTGGGACATCATTGACTACCACAGTAGGACATCATTTTGTTGAACACAAAAGAAGACATTTTGAAGAATGTAGGACAGCAAACAGTTCTGAGGCACTTCTGACTACCATTGTATTTTTTCCTACTATGGGAGTCAATGGGGGGGCAAAATCTGTCTGGTTATAAGCATTCTTCCAAATATATTTCTCTGTGTTCATCAGAACAAAGAAGTTAATACAGATTTGAAACAACTCGAACGTGAGTCAATGATGACAAAATATTCATTTTTGGGTGAAGTATCCCTTTAATTATTAATACAGTGTGATCTTACCTGAACAATCAACATCTGTTTATATTGTTAAGATGTGTTGTGTGTATGTAAAGTTTGGTCTCATGTTGTAACCGCTCCTATCATTTAAAGGCCAGCGAGCAATGATCTGACAGTGTTTTCTTTAGAAAAGACTGTGTAAGCAGCACGCATCAAATGAGACAAACGTATGTCGGTTAATGAGCATTAAACGCCTGTTAATTGTTTGATTGAATTGCTGTCACCTAAGCGTGTCTAATTGAAGTGTGCCGAGATATTTACACCGCCGCTGACGACACGCAGCCATCTGAAAGAAAATTGTGATGTTTCGTGTGCAGCAATTACAAGAGAAAAGCCGAACGTGCTCGTTTTATTCTGTCGTCTTTACAGGAAAAGGCTTATGAAGTTGTTTTGATGCTGCGGCTTTGTGGATTTTATCACACGGCACGTTTGTTTCATGAGAACAATGACAATGCAAATGAGCTGATAAGATGCTCTGTTTTCTGTTGTGGGCCTGGATTTTCACATTCAAAGTGTGGTTTAAATTAAGTGATGAAAAGGATGTGAGAAAGTGAAGTCACAGTTGATAAAGTTATCATCTAAAAATCAGACTGCATAATGTTTTTCATAATTTGTCCGTATTATAATATCTTCTTTGTCAATCCTGCCAGTGTCATTTAATCTGCATGGACAAACACACAGATTCCACAGACTCGCCCGTATTAGCATATAAAATATGAATACCGCTCGACTGGAATAGATGAATGTAGCTATTGTTTGTCCGGTCATAATTGTTCAGACCGTTTCTGACACAAGCGCCAATGCTGATTGTCGGGGAGGGGAGCGAGATTTTGACTGACATGTCTCACCGAGATAAAATTTGCTCCTTTGTCGCGTAAAGCCCCCCACCTCCCTTCCGCAAACCTATTCGTCCGTCCGTCTGCCTGCGCGGTGGGCTGACAGATTAAACCGCCGTCACCACAATGGCATAGTTGCGTGAGGGGCTTTAATATCTCTGCCGTTTGCTCATTTAATCCCTGTGTGATATGTTGGCCAGGAACCCTCACGCTGTACACAATGCACACCCAGCTAAGACACAAAAAAGGCTAATTAGTCGCCCACCCAACCTCTCCGCCCACTGCGCAAATCCTCATTCTCTGCATTCGCAAACACAATATCTGGTTGTGTTATCGTGGGCCAACAATGTGTTTTTGGCTAGCATTGTTTTGTTCGTCATACATTGTTGCTAATGTGAAACAATGAATTATTATTTGTATGTCGGATTGTTTCTTGTTGTGATGAGGCCATATGAACAGTCACTAGCAGACTGGCAATGTATGTTATAGCTGGAACACAACACATCGACGCTGTCCTTCCAAAACCACGGATGTCCAAATTCACTGTTTTTCAGGAAATGGAAAAAAACTTGCTTTTCAAGTTGACAAGCACTTTTTAATACTTTGTATTGGTTTGATATTTGAAAGTTACAAACATAAAGGGTGATATTATAATACTTCACGATGCTATAGAAGAACCTTTTTATACACAGTAATGTTTATTCCTACTATGGAAAGTCAATGGGGGCAAATTTTGCCATTAAGAGCTTTATATGTTTAGCACATACTGTATGTGTTTAGTTTAGATATAATCCTGTATGATCAGTAATTATCCTCATTAGCCCCCCAGGCCTATGTATTTGTGAGCAGTGTTCTTTTATTTTGTATATTCCCTTTACCAGTTTTAGCAGCAATTTACCAGTAAGTAGTAAGGTTCTTGTAAATAGTAAAGTGTAGAAGGCATGTGTTTGTTGGATTTATTACCATTTGTATTACCATAATTTAACAACAAACAAACTATAGCTAGTATAATGAAACTATGGTATTTTTAGTTGCTGTGGTTTTACTAAAGATTATTAATTGGAGTATGGTTCCTATATATAGAAAATGGTAAATTTGTGGATACAGTGGTTTTACTGCAAATACCATCCATGCTGAAAAAAAACAATACATTTTTTAATTAGAATGAGATTTTTAAATTAATTAAATTCCTCTTTGTAGTGCGTTTTGGGTTTTATTCCAATAGGATTTACCATCCCACCAATAGAATCCATCACATACAAGTAGACAACAAGTATCCATAGTACAATTCCCATTATAACCATTACATCCATTACATTTTCTGTTGTATTTTGGGCAGGGTTCTATTGTTTTTATTTCAACAGGAATACTTCAACTATAGTTACTTTAAATGATACAGCAGCAGATCAGAAGTTAACACGCACGCGTAACTCAAGGTGTATGTGATGTTTATTTACCGTTTAGCCGCTATGCAGATCATTTTCATGACAATGTTTCTACGATCTTTGACTGATCGTAACCCACACATGATTACACCACACTTTAACATGTGCCTTTTTCGTCTTTTATTCTTCTATTTGCCTTTTTAGAGCGCTATCAACGGTGTAGCAGCGCCTACATTTACATTAGTTTTGCGGGGAAGATCCCAGAGTTGCCAGATTTGCGTTACAAAATCTGCCAAATGGCCATTCAAAGCTTGTGGGAAAACCGCGAGCTTAGAAAAACTGAAATACTTGGCAACAGTAAAAGGTCCTGGCAGATTGCAAGCTAGATAAATTGCGCACACAGGAAACCCCGCTGCATAGAAACCACTTTCTACTTTTGGACCTTTTTATAAATGTAGTGGAGTACAAAGTATGATATTTGTCTTTCAAATGTAGTGAAGTTAAAGTACAAATACTCAAAGTACGGATACTCAAAAAGTGTACTTAAGTACAGTACTCATGTAAATTTACTTCGTTACTGTCCACCTCTGTCTTTAGTAAAGGGGTGTTTTCATGTTGTGACAACAAATTTTCTTGGTAATACATTTATACGCCTGATTATACAGTATAGGCACAGATGGTGCCCTCATCCATTCAAAGGCAGCAAAGAGTATGACTTTCTAGAAATACAAAATCAACACTCTGCCCATAACTTTAGAAATGTGAACTCTTGAGATTGGTGTTGCTAGCGCCATATTAGGGGCAGTATTTTTTAAGAAATCAAAAAATAGATAGATAAATAGACATAAATAAAACATGACAGTTGAACTACACATAGAATATATTAGGCAAAAAATTCAATCAAAACATCATTTAGGCTGACAGGTGTTGAGAAAGTCTGTTAGGTGTCTACATGATGAGACTGAGTCTTTTGAGGTCTGATTGGCTGATGTCAGGGCTATGATCTAATGTAAGATGTACATATTAAAACTCTTTCAGTTCTCCATCTTTTCTTTTTGTGTGCTGTGGGGAAATAAATATCATTATCTGAGAGTGACAGACTAAAGGGCTGTGAGATTCTCTCATTCCCCGCGTGGTGGGGGCGAGCGAGACGTCTAACAATCACAAGCAGACACTAGATTGAACGGAGGAGTTCATAATTATAATCTGTGAGAATATGAAATGTGAAAATTGGTGGCTGGGATTGTGAAAAACTAGCCCCTTAAACAATGTAGCTTTTGACTGCCTTTGAAACCATCTAATGTCAGAACAAACTCCACGACTAACAAAAGACTTGAATAAACAACTCTGAACCCTCTGCACTTTTCACAAGAAACATTATTTTGTCAAGGCAAATATGGGACAATGTGCAGCAACTTCGCTTTGTGTCTTTGCTTTTTATAAACACTGGACAAGACAACACGTGTGCAAGAACTTCAGAATGATGCACTTGCAGCTACCATTAAAATAGGCTGTTCTCCGCAAGCAAAGGAGAGACAGATAATGCTACTATAGCCATTCTTAGCATTGGTATAATTATTTATAGGCTACAGCTACGACACGCACATCTTAGTAGAGTTATTTCTCTAACACTGGTTTTATTTGACGGTTTCAAAATTCCAATATCAACATACTTTCGTAATAGGTCTTTGCTAACCAAGTAAACATAACAAAACAGCATTGGCTCATAATTAGAGAAATGTCAACAATAAAAAGAGGAATTAAAATTCTGCTATAAATTACCCTCATGTGAGATTTGTATGGGCTTTTGAAGCTTTAACAATTTGGGATCTATACAAAACGACAAACATTTTTCTAAAAAAAACAACAAAGATGATAGATGGGACCTCTGTAATATGTCAATTATTTCTCCAAGACATCAATGAGATTAAATGGAGAGCAAATAGAAACTTGTGCTTTAGTCTCCTGTGTCTCAGACATTTTACTTGAGAAAAACAGGCAGAAATCTCACAAATGTCTTCATTAGAGTTTCAGAAGAGATCTCGGTAATGTCTCAAACTGAGCTCAGTCTTAAGTCAATATTATTGAAGATCTCATGAACTGAAACATTTCTCATCAAATTTACCCAAATTCTGATTATTTTACCTCTACAATATACATTCATTTTACACCTCCGTACTTTTCATGTGTTTCAACAATTACACTCTCATTTGTGTCTATTTTTATTTCTAACAAGCAATTTTAAGAGAAACAGCGGAGACTAAGGTGAACCTTTAAACACACTTAGGAAACCCGTAAAATCTTTAAGCAACAATTAAAGAAAAAGTAATGCATTACAAATGATATTTTCACTATGATAATTTGAGCTCGTGTTAAGCTTAAACACATCATAATTTAGCACTTCTAATCATACTTTCCTATTCTTAAAAAAAACACAACACAAAATCATTATCGCCCTCAAACTGTAAATTTTTCCATATTAACAATCTTTTAGCTGCTTTACTATTTCATAATATAAGATCACTGCTAACGATCGATGTTAATATTTATACTCTCTCATATTTATGTTTATCTTGACTCCTTTAATTCAATTTTATTTGCACCATAAGGAGGACACTTAATTGTATTGTACCCTGTGGAATGACATTTTTATTCTGAGGGAAGTCAGTTTACAACTTCTCATGAATAAGTTAAGACACAGTGGCAGCTGGACCTGTGAGAAAGACGTTCTCCCTTGAATGCAAGTAGGTTTAAACAAGTTGCCAAACAGAGTGCATTTGACAAGACTTCCTCCTATCTCCTCTGAAATGGAAATTTTCTCTACATCTTCACACAGGACCGAAAGGCCCGAAGCCACCGCCAAAACTGAAAGACCCAAACCAGAGCTGACTCTGTTTTGATCGGCACTTAAAACATTAGCGGGGGCTCGTCGCCGAGATCTCGCTGAAAGGAAACGAAGAACCTTTTGACATTTTCTATCGCTACGACATGCAACCCCTTTCACGTGGCCAGCGCCCAGGGCTTTTAGAGTGGTTTGGTTTGCATGGATTGTAAACGTCCGCGAGTAGCCCGGTTGGTATTTCACAGAGATGTGCGTGACTAGAGGAAGGCGCGCTCAGAGAGAATTAGCACAGCGACCCAGTTTAGTCGGCAAAAGGCAGACTCTGTAGCTCAGACATTTAACCTTTACTGACACGCGGGCAGAGAGAAATGGATTGCCGGGAGTGCTTTTAGCCACAGATCGAGCAGAAAATTACCTGACAGAGTATGAGTTTGTGATGGTTTGAGTAATATGTTCAAAACAGAACGCTTTAGTATCGGCAACAAGAGGGAAATTGAATTAATAAGAAACGCACAGCATTTAGTCATGAATCTGTTGAAACATCCATAACAGCTGTTCATAGCCTGACAATGAGACCTTTGTTCAAAGAGTTCAATACAAACCCAGAATTATTCTTAACAAATGGGTGAGCAAGCAAAATTTAGACTGAGACTGTAATCAGATTTTGGGGCGGATAAAAACATGTAAAAAGAGCCTTAAAAACAGATGTGAATTGCATAGCTCACTGGGACCTAAATGAATCTAAGTTCATATTAAACAATGTATTGTGAACTTTCAGGAGAAACACTGGAGAAGCAGAAGACGTCTAGGCTCAATATGCTCTCCATTTAATCTCACAGCTGTCTTGGAAAAGATCTTAAAGAGATTTCAGCTGTATTTTCTTGGCTACTTATCTCTGCAAAATGTCGATTTTGTTGCATTATCTATTTATATATGCCTAAAAGGGTAACACGTACATTTATAAGCAAGTCAATGAATAAAATATTTAAAGATGCAATCTGTAACTTTGCCTCTATACGTATATCATCTCTGTTTTAAACCTAAAATCACAGGTGAAATGAACTACTTTTCTTTTGTGTGGGTTAAAGTCAAATTACTTTAAGCTGACATCAAACAGCCGTCAAACAGACATCACATTTTATACGTGATGGTTCACGTTGTAAAAAACATTTTTTAAACTCAACGTTGCAAAGGTAATGAGAAAGCTGGGAACCTCGTTTATGTTTAACCCTTAGAAATAAAGAGTGCATCTTAAATAAGCCAAACTTTGCCACTCACCAATACAGTTGTCCCTGTGCTCCTCAAACCCAGCGCTGCACACGCACCGCCCAATAGGAACAAGCCACTCCCCCTCGGCGCTGCAGTACATCTTGGGGGTGTCTCTTTCTTCCGCATGGTCCACACACTGACCTCTGACCTCCACGAGCGAGGACGAGTCTGCCCCCGTCACCACGTCCGTGAAGATGGCCAGATTGCGAGCCATGCCTGCGCAGCGTTTGTAGTAAACCCGCACCGACACAACTGCGATGCACGCGCCTATATCCTGGAACGCCAAGTAGAACCCGCGTTTGCTGAGTGGTCCCACGCCGCGTATTTCGGTGTTGAGCTTAAGTCTCCGCACGCCTAGATCCACGTTCGTGAAGCTCTCGTCGGCCGCGATGGTGTCGATCTTGGAAAACTGACTCTCCCAGATGGTCGACCCAATGTCGCGGTCGGTCTCGCAGTAGTAGAGGTTAAACGTCTCCTTGCAGGTGCCGAGCACACCTGGCATGCTGTTGCAGTCTCGCAGCGTGAACTTTATTTCGATGTAAATGCGCCGGGCGCCGTCTCGCTGGATCCAGTTGGTCCTGAGCCAGTTGTTTTGGCTCGGGCTCATGACGTTGCACACCTGGTACGTGTGGATGGGGCTGAAATACTCGTCCATCTCGTTGATTGCATCCCACTGGCAAAGACAGACGAGAGAGAGTGTAAAATCACAAATGAATGTGTCAGGTTTTGACAGTGTGAGAGTCTGCCCACCCGAAAAGTTCTGCTACACACTTCAATGCAAAAGAGATCGTATTTTTTGGACCCTGCTGAGACTCGGGGTCACGAACATAACCAATATGGTCCACCATCTACACCGGGGTGATTTACATATTTGCAGTGTGAAGATTTTTTTAAATCAGTGCGTTATTGTATCAATGGAACATTACGAATGTGCTTGAGCGTTTCTTTAAAACAATTATATCTTGCGTTGCGTTTCCGTGCATAAGATTAATTTCACATCGTGATGAATGTGGCCCACGTTTCCCAAATAACATTACGAATACATTGTTATCCTTGGACGCTTTTTGTGCAATTTAAGCAGTTTCTTATGCAATGCAAATAATCAGACAGGAATAAATAGTTTAACATAATATTTCATCATTTACTCACCCTCATGTCTTTTGCAACTCCTTCTGTGGAACACCAAGGCAGTTATTTATAGCACAACATCCAAACTGCTCTTTTGCATACAATGAAAGAGAACAGCGACCACAGCTGTCAAGCGACATTAACAAGTTACATTTTAGTCTGTTCCTCATACAAATGTTTCGTATGCGTTCATAAAACTGCAAATATATTGTTAATACTTGTTATGGTGTTTCCCAATCCCTTTTCATTGTACACTTCTGGCCACACGTGATGTCTTTGGAAAATTGACATCTCTTTATTCAACTATATTTAAAGATGTACTGAAACATTTGAGTGCATGTTGCATGTTTATATAGGAGTGTAAAGTTAAAGGAAGAATTTAAAGAAAGCTTGGCAAAAAATTACAACACATGTGAAAAGATTATTGAATTGAGCCAGCACTATGGCGACAAAATATTACAACAAGACAGAATCAACAAGAAAGTATTAATAACTGTAGTCAAGGTTTGCTTTCTAGTTAGTAAACTTTTTCTATATGCATTTGAATAAAACCCATCTTCCTTCATATGCTGTAGTTTGCCATTTGCCAAATAGTTATACAATAAAGTTATGCAATAAATACCTTCAAAATTTGCTATACTGTCCATTTTGTACCATACATGTACCATATTTTGATGTCCGTTCAACGATTAATCGCATCCAGAATAAAAGTTTGTGTTTTTTACATAATAATGTCTGTGCACTTGTATTTATAAACACATAGGCCTACACGTACACATTCATGTATATATTTAAGAAATATTTGCATGTACATATTAATATTTATTTATAGTTTAAATTATATATAAACATTTAATCATTTTTATACTTTATTTATATTTTTGAGTTTATTAATACAAAATTAATATGCACAGTATATAGACATATTATGTTAACACAAACTTTTATTCTGGATGCGATTAATCGTTAAACACTCAAGTTTAATTTAAGAGCATCTTCTGTTCTTCCTTTAAGCGGATTGAGATACGTATCAACGACTGTCTCGTGGCTCGATCTGACGGCTCTGATGGTCTCGGCCAAGCTGTCTGTGGGCAATTAACTCTTCTCTTTTGGCTTGCTCATGAAATACTGAAACTGGCGAGTCGGAGGCTAGCTGCACTTTGAAAGACCTCGAGGCTGAGTATGGTAAAGCCTCTGGAGAAGGGGCTGCTACGTGCTGCCACACAGCAGGTCTTTCATCTCTTCAGCTCACACCAAGCCTTACGGATGGCACACACACAGAGCCGCGAGCGAGCGCTGAATATTCCGCTGTAATTAAAAGCAGGGGACTGCAGGATAAGAGAAATGGACGCATGAAACTCAGGGGGAATCTTTGCCGCGGAAAGCAGTTGGCAGAGAGGAGAGTGGACAAAAATGTTTGAATGTGCTTAAAAAAACATTACATACAAGCAGGTCTAAACATAAAACAATCCTACAAACAGATTGACACCCAATAAGTGAATGAAATCATTGCATTAAAATTGAATGTCCTATGGACAAAATATGCGGCATTTTTATTTAAGCATTTGGCAATCACACTTTTATACAAAGCACATTTTTGGACACGTTGTATGTACTAGGGCTGTTAAATGATTAATCGCGATTAAACGCATCCAGAATAAAACATTGTGTTTACATAATATGTCTGTGTGCTATGCATGTTTATTTTGTATTAAAAAAACACATACATTTATATATTTAGGAAATATCTGCATGTATATTTCTATTTATATATAATTTAAATAATTTATAAACATTTATTGATTTTTATATTACATATATACTGTATATATATAGGGATGCACGCTAAATGATCGGCCATATTGGTATCGGCCGATAAATGGTGTTTTTTTATGTTATCGTATCAGCCGATAATAAAATTTAGGCCGATGTATTGTAGCCGATAAATCATTTCCTTTGGTTAAACTTCTTCAGCTGAACGCTGCTCAAAGTTAAAATACATTACAGTACTGTCTTTCTGTCATGATCATTCACTTACTGCTATTAGCAAAACATTGTTGATGTAGGTACAGTATTTATGAATGTGTAAATTATAGGTACTAAAGCATATTGTTTGAATCAGACTGCTGTCTGAATGCTTTCTGTCTTGAGACCTGTTAGACATGTGGCTATTAAGAACATTTTTCTGGGTTGCTCTAGAAGAACATCTATAATTTGTTTATTGAATAAAAAATATACCAGAAAAGTTTGAAGGTTAAAGAATCTTTAACTAGTGTAAAGTATAGGCTTGGTACATGATTTTCGGGGGGAAAAAGAGAACTGATGGTTACCTTGTTTTCTGTAGTGAATGTTTTCAAATAAAAGCAGTTGTCCACTTTTTGCCTTTTGTTTCAGTCTTAGGAAATGTTATATTAATATTTAGATACTGTATATCGGCCAATATATCGGTTATCGGCTTCCAGTGTTAAAGAATTACCGGTTACCATTATCGGCCAAAATTTACATATTGGTGCATCCCTACATATATAAAGTATTTTTCTTAAATATATATGTAACGAGGAAGGCGGGACGAGAGCCGTGAAGGAACGGTGCGAGGCCGGTGACGCGAGTGATAATGCGTGTCAGCTGCGCATTGCACCGGTCTCGCATCTCTCACGGAGGAGCTACGGAAGCATAAAAGGATGAGCGGCAGGACCAGGCCTGGACATTATTTAAGTTTTATTTATGTTTGTGTGGCCGGCAGTTGACCGTGAGGTAGCTGTCGGCCCTTTACTTTCGTTTTGTTGTTTGTTTATTTTATTAAAAGTTTGTTTAACGTTCGCCGGTTCCCGCCTCCTTTCCTCCTATTCTTGGAATGTAATACATTTTATGCTCGTCCTTTTATGCTTCCGTAGCTCCTCCGTGAGAGATGCGAGACCGGTGCAACATGCAGCTGACACTCATTATCACTCGCGTCACCGGCTTCGCACCGTTCCCTCACGGCTCTCGTCCCACCTTCCTCGTTACAATATATATGTATATTTATGTTTTATAAATACAAAATTAATATGCACATAGATATTATGTAAACACAAATGTCAATTCTGGATGCAATTAATCCCGATGAATCATATAACAGCCCCAGGATGTACATTAATAATATTTTTATGTATAATGTAAATGTACACATGTACATATATACACACGTGTGCTGCCAAAACATAAAACTAGCATTATTATATATACAGTATATATGTGAACAATATATTTCAAGGCTGTTGGTTAATGTGGAGTGTGTCAGCATTGACCTGCAGTTTCTCAAGGCTGTTCTTACATCTGCTTTCTGCTGTCTGGATGGATATCACTGAATATTATTACACGATACAGGCGCAGACTAACAACAAGCAGCCGTGACCACAAGGCCAGAAGGTTTTTGATTGAACAGATATTACGAGTACTGAAGCATCACAGGGCAGAGATTTCTGTACTGTGACCTACAACGGGTCTAACCTGCTGGCTGGGAACATTGAAAACGACCAATGTGGTCGTATGAGTTGGAGGACTTGTTGCAGAAACTCAAACGAAAATCTTACTAGCTGTGCTTGCTATCACACTTGAGATTAAAACAAACCAGTAAACAGTGGATTGTATACAGTATCTTCTTACACAAAACAAATGATGCGTGGCTTCTTGAGGAGAGGTGCGTTATCGCTTTTCTAAACAATCTAAACTGTGATCTACATCTACCCTACACTGATTTATGCACTTGGCAGACGCTTTTATTCATTTTTTAAAATACATTTTGCAATGCAATGCAATGTTCTACCAATTGAGCTACAAGTACATGACAGAGGATCTAAGCCATATCTGCTGACCAGAATATCACAGAGACTCCAGGGTGGACCAAAGAGACGGGAAAGAACCACCTAGCAACCATCAAGAACATCCTAGCAACCACATAGCAACCCCTTGTCAACCACCCACCACACTATTGCACCACTGCACTGGAAATAATTACTTGCATGACAATAATCAAAAAATGAAATCTATGGATCAGCCATCACGAGAAGGTAAAACACAAATGTATGAACAGTAATCAAAAGAGGACACGTTTATACCCATCTAAGCCAATCTAAAACAGTATTCAGCTCCACTGGCCTTGTGTGAATAACCTCCTCTGAATACATTACGAATCTGTCCAGTCTAATTGAAAGGGAAAACGCTAACCTCAGAGGAGCACCAGCCTGACCACAGTGAACTTGGCCTCTGTTCACGAGTAGTTCTTCCAAAGCGGCAGATTTCCCTGTTTCCCTGGCCTCATCCTCGCCTCTCGCTTCCCACAGGGACCACAAAAATCCTGCTGCGGTAATTAAAATGTTTTTATTCCATCACCGGCCTCAAACTAAGACCTAAATTGAATTTGTCCTTGGACTAATGATTAGATGTGAGAAAATCTAACGCGCCGAACACATCCACAGTAATACCTTTTATTGGTGCTTTTGAAGTTTATTCAGGTTGACTCGAGGGGTGTGAGCGATTAGATTAGCGCTTTTATGAGGTGTATGATAAAATGTCTGTTTTTTGTTTTAGCTCCGTCACATATGAGACGTTTGAAATCAATCAAAGCGATGATATTTCAGGGAAGAACAATGGAAATCCTTCTGTTCAGATTTTCAGCTTTTATCTAATTGAAACACTTTTATGTGTAAATCGAGCTACATAATCTCGGTGTCCAAAAATGCATTATTCTTTTTGTATGGAGATTTGTAACGTTCTGTTCATTTCAGTACCTTGTGCCTTTAAACTACAAACGTGAAAAGATTTTTACAGCCAATTAATTGATACGGCTACTAACACAGCCTTACTAAAGCTATGAACTGTATTGAAAGTTTTCATTAAAATATAAATTGAAGTATTATTAATTTGAACATATTTATCGAATTTCGATTATCGAAACATATTTAATTTCATTACGGTCAAATAAAAATTAATTTAAAAAAGGTTGTAAACTGTAGTATATTATAGAAATGGAGTATTCTGTCATATTGACTATACTGAATTCATAAACTTTATTATTTACTATGGTAATGTTCAAAAACACTATAGTATCTAGAAAACTAAAGTATACTACAGCATTTTTTTAAAGTCATTTTGCATGCTTGCTTAATATTTAGTGTTGATATTTACTTAAAACGTTAGTGTGACATGCACACAGTACTTCAATGTGATGCTAGTTTACACAATTTAAGAGGATCTGACTTAAGGGAAACGTCTACTAAAAATGACCTTGACACCAGCTGGTTAAAAGTAAAAACAACTCGAGGTAAAGTTTTGAAAACCCCATGGTTCGAGATGTGTGAGTCTAATGCAATGACATTCATGCATTTTTAAGTGTGACTCAAGAGCAAACGTGTCCATGTACTTTTTTGGACCACAGTACATCAAGATAAGTGCAGGACATCAATACCGTCTGCAAGCGCCACACTTTCATTCTGTTACATTGAGGGAATCATCTAGTGCAGGGGTGTCCAAAGTCAGTCCTGGAGGGCCGGTGTCCTGCAAAGCTTAGCTTCAACCCTAATCAAACACACCTGAACAGCTAATCAAGGTCTCACAAAGCAGACTAGAAACTTTCAAACAGGTGTGTTGAGCCTAGTTGGAGCTAAACTCTGCAGGACAGTGGCCCTCCAGGACCGACATTGGGCACCCCTGATCTAGTGTCTTAGTCCGCAATAAAACCCCGAATATTCAGTCATTTTATGCATTTTTTAATGGGGAACATCAAACTTCTGTCAACCGAGGGATGACTTTCTCATGAACACATCTATTCTTAATCTCTGCTGTTGTTCCTGGAATGAGCCCTCGTGCCACAAAACAGCTGTAAACACACAAATAATCATTACAGAGACCAAAAAAGATTCTGACATGATAAAAAAAGTCTCGTCTCTGCTCTTGGTGATCCAAATTCAGATTAGTGACTGGGATGAGAAAATCCTTTGAATCTGGATTGACAAAAGCTGCAGAACAACTGGCCATCCCGGGGTGGTACTTATAGGGACACAATCACCCTCCCCACCTCACCCGACCCTGTTTCACTCAAGTGTGAGAAATCTTGATGTGAATTGAATCCTCTGCCAGCTGATTGGAATACAGACTTCCACAGCGATAACCTTTGTGAAGCATGTCTGTTAATTCTGTAGGTCTGTCTCTAGTAAATGTTTCCTTCGGTACGCTGAACCCGAAACCTGTGAGATTACAAACATCTTCTAAAATCTTCATCTATTCCTGACATGTGCTTAGTGTCTCACAGCACTGAATCTTGAAATCTTCAAAGGCTTTGAAAGTATAAAGAGTGACAGCAACGTTTCACGAGCACACAAAAACGAAGTTCTTCTATTTTAGCTTATGCAATATGCCTAGAAGCCGTCACGATCGAATATTTATATCATTCAGTGGGCACTTCTTTACAGATTCAGCTGTGGGTTTTGGGACGGCTCTTGATCGCCTGGCTGAATGTAAGATGGACTGAGCTGTTCTGTAATTTTTACTGTCCGTTACTCAATCTCTTGCTTTAGGCTGTCCCATTTTTCTCACTCACAGGACAGAGATATCACATACGAGATCTCTTTAATACATACAGCAACGGGATGAAATGGAGAGCAGGTGGAACATTTTGCTTAGATTTGAGTCATTACCCATCGCTCAGCTCCAGAATCAAGTAATAGTTCACCCAAAAATGAGAATTGTGTCATCATTCATTCACCCTCATTCCAAGTCTGACTTTTTTCTTCTGCAGAACACGAAAGATATTTTGAAGTAAAACAACACTGAACCTCACTGACTTCCAATGAATGAACACAAAACCACCAAGACATTTCTCAAAATGTCTATTTTTTCAATTTCAATATGACCTCAAACATCTCATCAGAGACAATGTCCAAGCTCAAATAAAACAACTCCATTAGGTCTCCTGAGCTATTAAAGAGCAACATATAGGAAATATTCCTCCGGGGACACACCTTCGCTATCCACTGATATATTGCTGCTGTACAAACAGATTATCGTGACAGTAAATCTTTACAAACCTTTTGGGCCCTACAAAATATCTGCTTAAGACCTGTGCCGTTTCTTCACTTGTGAGAGGTGATGAAACATCAGTATTTATTCAAGTGCCTGTGGTCCTGAAGAGAGGCGAGCACATCCAGCTTTTCTTAATAAGGAGAGGCTGTTCCAGGTAGATAAGTAGAAGGTTTTATCCTGAAGTACTTGAGATGTAATTACTCCAAAAGTTACTGAGAAGCACTATTAAACGGCACCTATCTGAACTCCACAGACACGTGTGTTATAATGATACACTATAGAAAGAACCGAACCGTGGCGTCGTAACTAAAATGTATGCGATGAATTATGCTATTCTTGCATCATATCATTTTGTTTACAGCAGAACGGCAATTACTTGTAGAGCAATACTTTTACAATCTCATATCTTCAGCAAAACATTAGCGTTTGTCATTTTCAAATGTGGTTTAAATGTAGTTTGAATATAATTTTTTCCCCGGTTGTTTTTTTTAATGCAATACGATTATCGAAACACTATAAGTCTACAAACATTTGTGGCCTAAATAATATTTGCATAACTTGAGTCATAAAGCAACGAATTGTGCGAGTTTAAACATAAGTATCTTCTAAAAAATGTACATTTATTATTATTAGACTATTCTACAACTTATTAACATCTCAACCTCAATTAAGTCTTATTTTTACCCACAGTTATTTCGTTTTAATGCGTTTTACAGTTTACTGCTCCACACCCCGGGGTGATCTCCCGGCCCTTCGCTAACGGTCCTGACACAAATGCGATATGATGCAATCTCTGCACGTCCGTGAAATGCTCACGACTTTTTTACAGACCGCATTTACATGCGGCAGTCACTCGCGAAGCCCGGCGTGTCAACGTCTCGAGACACGTTTGGTGGTAACGGGAGGGTGGGCGGACATCTGGATGCAGTCAAATCATCTCTCTCTCAAAGTTCATTTGTCAACGTCTCCGTCTGTCTTATCGCCACTATCGATTGCGGTGGGTGGGTGGGTGGGTGGGTGTCAGGGGGTGGAAAGGAGGTGGGTGTCAATAGTCATGTCAAGGCAAACATGAGCCAGATAGGAACATAATGAAGTCGTCGGACAGCGGCTGTCAGGTCCTGACTGATTTGGCTGAGTGACAGCCGATGGCGACTGCAGCCCTGCAGGAATGTACAGAAGGCATGCGATATCTGCCAGGGGTCGGCCTGGGGTCACTCCTCTGCCTGCCAGCTTGAATTGGACAGTAAAAGGCATTTCACTATGATTTCATGAAGAGGGAATAAATTATTCAGGTCGTGCAGGCTGGTTGAGGATCCATAACAATTTTCCAGATTCCTGGCTCGGTCTGCTGGCATCTGTCATTAGCAGTATAGTTTATATAAGCCGTCTTAAATATTGCAAAATGATATGTAACTATTAAATAAAGTTAGATGTTGTGCTACTACTACTTGTATAGATGTTCTTTAAGAGTTGGTCTATTTAAAACATCTTGTTCTTCACCATTTGAACATTAAAGGGATAGTTCACCTAAAAATGTACACTCTTTCATCATTTACTCATCCTCATATCATTTCAAACCTGTATGACTCTTTTCTTTTGAAGAACACAAAGAGGATATTTCGAAGAACGTTGGTGACTAAAAAACAATAGACCCTATTTACTTCCATTGTGTGGACACAAAACTACTGAGACTTTTCTAATAATAACTACTTTTTGTGTTCTGAAGAGTATGATGAGTAAATGATACAAATATTTTAATTTCTGGGTGAACTATTCCTTTAATGGTATGTCAAAATCACATGGCTTGAGAAGAGGGTGTTATTATTTATCTCCATATTGAGCGATCAGAATTACAAGTTTCACCTGATGGACAATAAAAATGAGTCACTCAAAACAATCCCATAGACACTGAAAAAAGCCAGAATGTCAAAGCGATCTGTGAGCTCTGTCGGCCTGGGCCACCAAAACAACCACCCTGAACATCCTGAAAAAAACATGGGGATGCTCTGTCAACCACCTACAATACCCTTGCAAGGTTTTTATTTTATTTTAACAACTGCAAAAAAATGTGACAACAACCACACCAGAACAACCCCATAGCAATGCACTAAGAACTGCCTAAAACATGACTAGGGATGCACGATAAATTATCGGCCATATCGGTATCGGTCGATAAATGGGCATTTTTAATGTTATCGGTATCGCCCGATAATAAAATTTAGGCTGATATATTATAGCCGAGAAATTCTGAATCATTTCCTACACGTTACTCACAGTTAAAATCTAGTTCTGTCTTTCTGTCATGATCATTCACATTAACTGCTATTAGAAAAACATTGTTGATTTAGTATGAATGTGTAAATTATAGGAACAAAAGTATATTGTTTGAAGCCGACTGCTGTTTGAATGCTTTCTGTCTCGAGACCTGTTAGACTTGTGCTAGGGATGTAACGATTCACTCAGCTCACGATGCGATGCGAGTCACGATTCTGATCTCAAGATGCGATTTATTCATGATTTACTCACGTTTTATTTTTACAAAATGAGTTGAAACAAATTAGAAATGAACAACTTCTCTTGCATTATTTCTTAAATGCTTCACGTTTCTTTGTATAATTAAATAATGTTTTATTTCAAATAACAAAACTAAACTGCAATTTTATAACAAATTAATAATAGAAAAAGTCTCTTTAATATAAACAAACTAATACTGTCTGAGCTTTTCTTGAATTTTTTTGCATTTAAGAAACATCAGCATGTCCACGTTTAGATTTGCAGTGAAAATAGCGGCCCCTGCTGTTCAAAAAATGTATTGCGATCAGTTCACACCTCAACCGATTTGAATCGTCACTCATTATTACCGATTTTCAACCGGCTCACGGTGAATCGTTACATCCCTACTTGTGGCTATTGAGAACACCTTTCTGGGTTGCTCTGGAAGAACATATTTAATTAATTTATTAAAATAAACATTATACCACAAAAGTTTAACCGTTAAAGACTCTTTAATTAGTGTAAAGTAGGCTTGGTACTTGATTTTCAGGGGAAAAAAGAATTTTCAGTCTCAGAAAATGTTATATTAAAATTTAGATAGTGTATATCGGCCAATATATCGGTTATCTGCTTCCAAAGTTTAAGAATTATCGGTTATCGGCAAAAAATGATATATCGGTGCATCCCTAAAAACATCATAGCAACGATCATAGCAAAGTCCTGGCATCCATCTGAAAACCCTTATATAGCGGCACCAGCACAGTTTTGGAAAGAAAACACTTTAATAATTTTCTTTGAAAATGCATTTCATACCCTTGCCTGTGACCCCTGGATGTCAAAACTGATTAAAATAAGACGTAAATTGGCTTGTCTCGATGAAAAACTTATCATAAGCTGGTAAAAGCAAGTTTTAGATTTGCTCACCGTTGCATCTTCTGAAACTTTGACAAACTGGTGGGCTGTAAAATTAGCAATTACAGCTATCATTTAATCACTCGACACATCAGGAACGTGCTTGAGATTTGAGTATCTGGCTAACAGCTGCACGCGTTTCTGTGGTTCTTCGGAAAAATTCACTCCACGTTGGAGTTGATGTTGTAAAGGCAGAGCCGTGCCACAAACTTTGCAGAGAACAGAATGCCTGAAAATCTGTCATGAAGGCGCAGAATGCATTGTCATTCTTTTCCTCTGGCTTTGCAGGAATTTGATGTAGCAGCTAGCAGTACAACACAACTAATCAAAGCGCTGTTATTTCTCATGGACCAGAGGTGTCCATAACCCATGTGGTGACTGGGGTTACTTCAAAAGTACAAGACAAATATAGACAGCTTTAGACATTAGAGTAGTGAGGGAGCCAAGTTCTAGTGCCAAGAACACAATACTTCATTCTGCAATTTGCACACTGTTTTGAGATCTTTCCAATACTTCGGTTCGGTAACACTTTGCGATAAAGTTGTATTTGTTAAAGCCACAGTTCGTAAAATCCACCGCTAGAGGGCGCACATTCAAAACAACAACAATGGCGTAGCTTGATGACACTGTGAAGGAGCGTGGAATGTTTAAAGTTTTACTTAATTAATATTGCATATAGGAATTTATTATCTGCTATATTTGACCTGTGCTTCTCTCTCCTTTATCCTAAATGTGTGCTCTCACTGAGCGTGTGTGTGTGTGCGTACTTGTCTGTGTACGTACGTGTGTGTGTGTGTCTGTGTGTGTTGGTGTGTGTGCGTGTTGTGTGTGTGGAGTGTTTTGTGTGTGGGTGTGTCTGTCTTCTGTGTTTTCAACCTTTTCTTGTTTTTGCAGGTACAACTTTGATTGTTTTGCTTGTAGTCAATGTGTCTCATGTACAGCTGCTTTGTAACAATCAAAATTGTAAAAGCGCTATATAAATAAAGTTGAGTTGAGTTGAGAATGATTGGATCTGTTGTCTTCAACTCCACCGCTGATGGCCATCAATCAGACGGGAACGAGAAATCATGTTAATCAAGTTTCTACGTCAGTAAAGGTGGTAACAAAGGGTAACGCGGATATGACGCCATTGACAGGCGACTGCCAGGCCCCATGTCACTGTTTAAAATAGCCATTTTCTCACGATTTACAAGTAGTTGGAAACATTTGAGATATTGTAAGAACTCAACTGAAAAAATTATATAACACTGGCCTAGTGTTTTTTGGATATTTTACTACAAGATTGTTACAAACTGTACCTTTAACATTAGTTTATGCATTAGCTAACATGAACTAACCCTAAATACATCAACAGTATTTATTCATTTTAAAATCTAAAATAAAAATGCAATAAATGCAATACTTCCACTTTATGCACAATGCCGTTTAAATGCGAAATACAAATATGCTACAGGTCATCACTGCATATAACTAGATGAAAATAATAAAAATATATGACATAAATAAACAGATAAATACAAAAGTAAATCCTCTCATGACTGGCCAATCTTTGCTTTTCCAACATCCACAATCAAGTTCAAGCATCAGCTCACCTTGACATTCCAGATCCTCTGAGCGCATGCACAGGTAACAGGGGTGCTGAACTACAACAGGACGGGGTTGACAAAGTGCACCATTTCCATCTTTCTCACTTTTCGGACCATGTCAGTTCTTCATCGCTCCTTTCAGCTATATGCTCACAATCTTCCATAAGCCTCCTACTTGCATGAGAGGATGTGATGGATTTCATAGTCAAGGTGCTGCTTTAATCCAATTTTAATCCATCTTTCTGGGCCCGAGTTTGAGATGGGTTTTTATTCCCTTTTGTCAGGTTCCTACAGAGAACGCATCTCATTCTCTATTTTCTTTTATGCGCACAAAAATGAGTACATACAAAATGATAAATGTCGTAATGAAATCACCATTTCATTTTTCACAGAGATTACTGTGCATGGCATAAACAACACATAACATTAGCAACAAGCAAACTAATTAATAATAATAATACTTTTTAATTCGTTAAAGCAATAATGCTACGTTTAATAATAATGTGCTTTATGGTGACAAAGTTCGAATCATATTTCATGTCATATTTCAGCCTAAACTTGCAATAGCTATAAAGATTGACATTAAAGGTAATTCAAGGTATTAATCGCATCTCCCGACACTTACCTAAATTACACACTTAAGGATTATTTTACGGACAAACCAGTACAAACTTAAAGTTATCTTGGAGCAGTCATAACAAGGTGGGCGCGTTACGTATTAGTAGCACGTTTCCACAGTCGAGTTTGGCGTGTCGTTTCCAGTTCTTTTCTACGGAAGGTGTCGCGGTGGTGGTACGCGGAACTGTCGGTGGCCCGGAGTTACAGCGCGGGGCATCAAAAGCGCGCGGTGAGTTGATCAAATCATGTCTTTAGACGGTTAAGTTTTGTGTCTAATTTTACCTCAGGGAGTTTAAAACGTAGCACGCATGCGCGAGACACGGCGGCGGCGCAGAGGTTAGAGACGTCGGTCTAGCTAGCGGATGTTCACATAGTTACTGAAAAGCATCGCAATAAAAATGCATTCTGTATATTTTGGGTGGGATTGAATAAAAACGCTTGTCATGTGCTGTTACCTGCTTTGACAACTCAAGCGCGTTCGTTTATGCTCATCGAATCTTGCTTAAGATATCCGCACGTGATTCACTAGAGAGTCACATTTGAGTGAATGACTCATTTAGACAGATTTGTAAATAAGTTTGAATCTAGAGAACCGACAGTGTTTGTTCGTGAAATCGTCTAGAAATCGTGCAAAACAACCCATGTAAAATGTCAAATAAATAGTATAATTGACCAATATTATGTTTACCGACTGAATGGGGATCCCTACACAATGATCAGTTTTAGTATTACATTCAGACTAGTATTGTTTAGTATTATTTCCTGTGAGATATATATTATTTCCTATGAGATCTATATGCATCTCATAGGAAATCGAAGGAAAAGCGGTTTACATTTTATCTGACTGGATACAGCTTTATATCATTGCATGTCCATTATGGCATTCACTGGAGGAAATGATGTGCTCAATCACAATGTCTACGTTGGTTAATTCCTGCACCATCAAACTCCAGGTTTCCACTAAACCCCGTTTAAAATATGGGCCGATAAAGCGAGATATGACAGGCTTCCAGGCCTCTCAGGACCCGAGACTGAGACAGGAATGAAATGTGTTGAGTAGCTGTCAGAGACCGCACAATATGGTATTTGTCACAATCATGAGTGAGGTAAAACTTCCAGTGCATGCTAGCCAAACACCTGTTTCTACATGATGAAAGGATTAGCAGTTGTTCAAAGAATTAACATTTCATTTACGTATTTAAAATGTACGTTTCCTCCATGAAACGTAGGATACTGTACTGTATATTTTAACAGAACAAGAATGTGAATATAGTACAATAAAATCTATTATGATGACAATCTGCAATATTTTTTTAATATAATGCATAACATTAAATTAGTTCAAGTTGGCTGGTTAAATCAGATAAATTAGATGCATTATGAAATCTAAATTATGCAGATGCTAAATATGTCATCCCATAATGCCTAAAACATCTTTCTCACCCAGACCAAACAAGCATCAATCCCAACACATGATAAAGCCGACGACAGATTTTGCTTCAACCGTACGGCACATTTTCTTGTAGCTGTGCTCGATGACTGTGTAAAGCAACCTGGAGCTGCAGACGCCTTCCTCGCGTGACACAATCTGCCATCATCAAACCCGCGGGACCTACGAGGCGAGACGGCGCCTCTGCCATGACAGGGTATACGTTATAAGTACACGCCATAAAGAAATGTTAGAAAAGAAACTGTAATTTCTTTGTGTTGGGCTGTTTTTGTTCCCGAACGTCTCGTGCATTGTGTGGCACATGGCGCACTCGGCTGAAGTCACGTTGCATTTAGAAGGAGATGGAATTTTAAGGAAATGGAATTGCCGAATCCTTGAAAAAGACAGATGGATTCAGACGAAAGTGTCCATGCAGCAAATCCTTTTGTAAAAGGGAATCATGGGGCACAAAGAGGGCTGAAGTATTTAATCCATCAATGCCGATTCCACCGGCTGTGTAGACAGCGCTAGTGCTTTAACATGAGGGTCAGGCTTGTGACAACCAAACAAACTGTATTTACCTTCTACGTGATCGGCATGATGTGCGATCGTTTGGACCAACAACTAAAGCTGTGTTTGGAATCTGGGGCTGCCCAGAGGTGCATTTATGTCTCAGGAGAGGTGTTAACGTTGTATCAGATGTTCTCACGTTGTAGAGATTTTTCACTGGGGTCTTTTTCTCAGGAGAAATGTATTTATTTATTTATAAGTGTAATTTATTCTCATGCTTAGGAAAGTCTAAGACAAGAAGTTATTAAGAAGATTTAACATGAATTTTCCAAACGATTGCCTATAATCTGGTTCTGTATAGATTCGAGTTCACGTTGAGAATGAGATCTCTGAACTTTCAATGCAGGTGTTGGTATTTTGGTTAATCTGAATACAGTATGAGACATTTTTGAGATCTTTTCTAAAATTCTAGAGAAGACATGTTAATGCTCAAGATGAAAAAAATCAACACAAGACTTGAACAAACATCTTAACTGAGATATTAAAGTGATATTTCAGTGGCAAATTTAGGCCTACCCCATGTTTTACTCACCCTCAAGGCATCCTGGCTGAATATGACTTTCTTCTTGAAGAATAATGCAGTCGAAGATATAATTGTCATGGTTCTGCCCCACCTTGTCTTGCTTCTCTTGACCTAGTGGCAGAACCATGATAGAACCTCTTGTTTTATGTGGAGAGTTAAGGAGGGGCTTCTGTCATGGTTCTGCCCCACCTTGTCTTGCTTCTCTTGACCTAGTGGCAGAACCATGATAGAACCTCTTGTTTTATGTGGAGAGTGACGTTTTGTCCCTGTTGGTCTTCCACTCTCCGGTGTGGCGTCTCTGTTCCCGCCCTTTCGTCTCCTCGTTATTGTTTGTTAATTAGTTCATGCCCCGCACCTGCTTCCTCTTGATTTGTCCCCTTTATAAGGTCCCTGTGTTTTCTGTCCTGGGCTGAATCATTGTACTGTCGTGCGTGCGTGCGTGCAGTTTTGTTATTTTGTATTTAATTCAAGTGTTGTCTTAGTCTGGTTAGGTGTAGTTAGTCCTTGGTGTCATGTTTTATACCCTTGTGTTTTGTTATGTTACCCCCCCCCCGTGGGTGTTTGTTTTGTATTTATATTTTATTAAATGTCTTGTTAACCCCTTACCCGCTGTCTGCACCTGGGTCCTCTGTCCTTGTCCTCACCACCCACGTTCATGACAATAATACCACGTATCATTTTACTTCCAAGCGGTAGAATGGGAGTGAATGGGCGTCGACTTTTTGAAGCTCCAAATAGTGCATCCATTGATCAAAGAACTGCTCGACGCGGCTCTGTGGTCTTAAAGCGGCCATTCCCCGTGATGCCAATTTTCAAACATTAGTTAGTGTGTAATGTTGCTGTTAGAGCATAAACAATATCTGCAAAATGATAAAGCTCAAAGTTCAATGCCAAGATATTGTCTTTAACAGAATTCGCTTTTCAAGGACTACAGAAAACGGCTGGAATCGGACTACAGCCCTATACTTCCCGGGTAAATGATGTCACTATTCCCATTTTTTGAAAAACCTCTGCCCAACGGAATACGCCAAAAAAGGGGCGAGTCTTCCAATAGACTTGAAATATGTGAAATATAAAGCGTTTTTTGAAACTAGAAACATGAACATCCATTGTTAAACACCCAAAAAACATAATCAAAGCTTCAAAATCAGCAAAAGAATGGCTGCTTTAACAAAGGTCTTCTGAAGTTAATCGATGCGTTTGTTTAAGAGAAATGTCCATATTGACAGCGCTATTGACTTTGATGTCTAGCTTCCATTGTCCCTCGACTGCACGGGAACCCAAGGCTTGTTTTTCCAGCAAATGACGCAGGCGTGTCGTAAGTTCCGGTGACGAATGCGGCATTTTTCGTTTTGTTCCAATAGGATGCCGCCTCCTCTATGGGGGAGCTTTCGTCACCGTCATTTGCCGGCCAAAGGCATCGATTCGCTTCAGAAGACCTTTGATAAGACCACAGTGCCAAGTCGAGCAGTTCTTTGATCGATGGATGAACTTTTTGTAGCTTCAAAAAGTCGACGCCCATTCACTCCCATTCTACCGCTTGGAAATAAAATGATACGTGGTATTATAACTTCGACTGCATTATTCTTCAAGAGGAAAATCATATTCAATCAGGATATCTTGAGGGTGAGTTTTTTTATTTGCTGGTGAAATATCGCTTTAAGGAGATCTCATTTGTAATTTACAAATTATAATTGCATGTACGATTTAACTCTTAATTGAATCTGCAATCACTTTTATTTTGGCGAATATGAGTACATTTTGAAACATTGTGTAATTTTCTGAACATTATCTGAAATCATTTGGAACATCTGAAATTAGCGTATTTTATCTGAAGACGAATTGGAAGCAAAATCAAATTTATTTAATTAACTTTTATTGCTGTCTTGGAGAAACAATCGAGATATTAACAAAATCTCATTTATGGTTTTACTTTCCAATTTGTTTTTGTATTGAGAGCCTGCGTGAAGTTACATAAAGTACTGCTATTAGTGAAACATGGCCAAGTTTTTGCATCAAACAGAGCGTGTAAATGAGATGCATTTGTCGTGGCTCATTTCAGTTGGGAACGCCGCAGCAGACAGGTACACTAACTAATGCCGAGCTGTTAAAGTACGCGACTAATTTTATCTAGCTGTCAAGTAATAATTGGGGAGGAGGCACTTGCTGTGTCAGTGTGAATGCACGCTAACATAATCTATTTGTGGAAATTATCTTTACTGTTGAGAAAAGAAATAACCGCCTGCTTCCCACGAGACAACGTTTTTATAGCCGGGCTCCTGTGTTTTCGTAACTGAGTGGATGAGAATGTAAAAATGAGGTAAGGATCAAGTAAATAGCTTTATTATTCGCAAAGGGACTCATTTAAGAAACAATAATTAGAGGGTAAACGCTCATGCGGATGTATGTGCTGCTTTCACTGTGTAAAAGCTTGTTGACTCGCATTGAAAGTGTGCTTCAGTAAATCGTGTCACATTTTCACCTTTCAGGTTGTAGGTAAATGTGCTCCCTGTGAAGAGGGAAAGTAATTTTACACTGTACTGTGGTTTAAATCCGACTCTTATTTGTCCCAATAATTATCTTCAAACCTTTAAAACATATAATTGTAATTTATAAGTGGCAACATTTATGTTATGGTCAGGGGTTTGATCACACGGCTCAAAATATCCAATAGACAATCAAGAACAAGTTGACTGTGCATATCGCTGCTGTCCTTCTGAAACCTCGTATCTCCATATTTCGAGATTTTTATTTTTTGCAATAAATCATTATTATTAGTCACCCTTTATGTTTGTCACTGGGTTTTGCAAATAGCTAACCAATAGAAAGCATTAAAAAGTGCTTGTCAACTTTGACAACACAATATTTAATCATTTAAAAGGTACAGTGTTTTTTTCCATTTCCTGAAAAATAATGAAGTTGGACATGTGAGGATTCAGAAGGACAGATATGCAACTGTAGTTATACAAATGCATGAATATCAAATGCTTTGCACTGTTGTGTAGACCCAAGTTTTATAATTGCTAAACAAACACAATACAACAAGACGAAGGCGTTAGCTTACACAAAGAAAAAGAAATATTGAGTTAAAACATAAGAACACAGACTAACATTACATCATCTTATTTTATTTCTTCTGGAATTTAAATCCCTGCGGTTTTTACAACCAGAAGCTAAGAAATGCCTTGGAAATCTGATTGGTTCTTATTGTGAGTGATTGACAGCAACTGAAATGTTGACCTTTCCAAGATGGCGACGCGTGGACATGTCTGGAGCTGTTGAATGTGGCCTCTAATGTATGTATCTATGGAAGCAACTACATAGCAGCTGCATAGCAAAGAGCTAGGAACCACTGTGAACACCTTAGCAACAGCTTAGCAACACCCTGGCTTTGTGTCATCTTTTGCACCTGCATTAAGTAGAATCTATTAAATCTCTTTTAAAGACTCGCTCTCTTGGATTCGAGTCGTTTGCTTGTATTGTGTCACTGTTAAACACATGAACTGATAATGAAAGTATTGTTACATCAGTGACTGCGCTGTGTTGTCGGGTTTGGTAATTGTCACCTGGTGGGGAGGCGTTTTACTCTGAGGGACATCACCGCACCGTCAGCCTCTGACAGCCGCCCGCGCTAATTGTGACAGTTCAACGCTTAGATCACTTTGTGCGGCGCTAATTTAACACCCCATGCATTATTTTCCCCATTAGAATATGCAAATGCCCTTGACTTGAAAACAGACAACAGCCCCCAAACCGACATCGTCTTCCTTTTTCTCCAGTCTCGTTCGCCCTCGTCATGTCCTCCCTTCACCCACACATCTCTTTCTCTCGCTCTCTCTTGCTCTCTCTCTTTCTCTTTCAGGCTGAGAGTGGTTAAATCGTGTCACAGTGACAAGTGAGACAGAGCTTGGGATTAGAGAGTATGTGTATGCGTGCAAACAAAGCATATGGCGGCAATCACGGTTTGTTTAAGGCTATTTACACTTGGTCACTTCTTGCATTTTTACTGATAGAATAACTGTTGTTCGGCCAATATGGGAATTAGCCTTTTTGTGAGTTCACATTTGTGGCATTAAACTTGGCCAAGTGTGTTTATCATGTCCAGAGATAATCAGATTGATATTCCTCTTAAATTTTTCTTGGAATGCATTTACACTTCATGTAACTTTTGAATGAGTAAATGCACATGAAGTGTGTTTTTTATGGAGCCCTTTTAGGGACATGGTGATGGGAAAAATATGAGAGGGAAGAGAAAAATATTTGCGTTATCTAGCAAAACTTTTGCGTTCCCTTGCAAAACCTTTGCATTTTCTCGCAAAGATATTTGCATTATCTCGTAAAACATTTAAACGGCATGTTGTCCCGCTCCGTACATTAACAATGGAGCGGTAAACATTTCAGTGTTCGTCCGAACTCGCAAAATGTTTTGCGAGATAACAATATGTTTGCGAGAGAACGCAAAAGTTTTGCGAGATAACGCAAATATCTTTGCGAGGGAACGCAATGTATCTCGGGGAACGCAAACGTTTTGCGAGATAACGCAAAAGCTTTAAAAAATATTTTTCTCTTCCCTCTCATTTTTTCCCACCACCATGTCCCTAAACGGGCTCCGTAGTTTTTCAAGTGTAAATAGCCAAGAATTATTATTATTTCAAATTGGAAAAATGTGACCTTTCAATTTCAGAAGTTCAAACAGTATAAGCAAATAAAGCTTAAAAGTGCTGTGTGTAATTTCTGTGCGGTTTCCAAATTAAAGTCGGGTTGCAAGCACAATGTAAACCCTTTCAGCCGTGCCTATAATACGGCACAGTCTCAAGTGCACATAAGTGACACACATCAACTCTACAACACCTGAAAGTTGTATTAATATTAAACATTAATAAAGATACTAAGACCATTCTTACCCCATGTGACGGGTACGTGAGCCACCCCCAGTCTCCTGATACTTTGGTTGTGTCCAGGAGGTTCACTGTAAATGAAACATAAACGCACGTTACAGTAGTTTTCAAAATGAGCCTTTTGTGCTATAGTACAGTTAAAATGATAACAACTCATTGAATTAAAATGTATGATGCCAAGTGACGTAAAATGAGAATGCATAACCTGTTTTTTTCTAGATTCTAGCAATGTCTTATTTAAAAACTAATAGAGAAGTTCCATCATTCATAGACCTCTCACCTCAAAGGACATGATCTCCAACCCTCCCAAACCTGACATGTGATGCCATTATCATCAAGTGTTTGGAACAAAGATACACTGTCTTCCTAAGGCAAGTGCCAAAGCTATTACAGATCGTTTCCTAAATGTTTGGTTAATGGACCCCAAATGAGTTCCAACTACTTAACGGTTAGATCGATACAGCAGTTTAACCCAGAGTTCAACATTAACATCTATTGAATAAGAAATGCACAAGCTAAAATGTGAGCCATGTTAAAGAACAACATCATTTTTTCTAATTATAATCACAATAACCAATAAATATTTTTCACCATGTAATACAATTCATAACCTTACAGAGAGTTACATGCAGTACAGTCTACAGGACATTAAAGCTAATAAACTGTACGTAAAGAATTGTTATTTTATAACTGAAATATATATATATATATTTTTTGTAATATCAGTACTGTATTTTTATAATATCAATACAAAAAAACATTATAATATGTCTCTGCATATTAAGATGGTACAGTAGAAACTATTTTAACTTGAACTTTAAAAAATGAATTATTAAATATAAACAAAACATTGAATTGAATAAATTTAAAAAAATGTTTTTTGTGATATTGCTATTACTGTAAATAAAAAAAATGTAACTGTTAAAAATTCTGTGACCATTTACCCTCATGTCATTCAAAATCTTTTTATAGTCGTTGTCCTTCCATATCCTTGGATTTTTCTAATTTGCTGTTTTTCAGGAAATGGGAAAAATGATTAAGATGATTAGCACTTTTTACTACTTTCTATTGGTTAGATATTTTCAAAGCCCAGTGACAAACATATGACTAGTGATTTATGGCGAAAAATAAAAAACACAAAATATGGAGATACAAGGTTTCAGAAGGACAGCAGCAATTTGACTATATTTCTGTGGAATGCAACAACAACAAAAAAACGATTTTGTTTGGTTTCTTTTTAGGGGTTTTGTGTCCATACAATTGAAATCAATTGTGTTCAATGTTGTTTAGTTACCAACATCCCTGAAAATATCTTCTTTTGTGGTCTGGAGAATAAAGAAGGTCATACAGGTTTGACGAGAGTCAATAAATGATGAAAGAATCTTCATTTTTGACTGACCTATCACTTTAAATGTGGTAAAATCACTGTAATGGGGTTTGTGGTTTCATCCAGCGGGTCGTCCGCCTGACTTTACTGATGACCAGACACCTAGCCTGTTTTTAGTACAATTCAAGGTCACGGAGGAACAAGCCTTTTTTTTCCTGACTGCAGCTAAGGGCCATATCATGCTAAATTTCTCTCACGAATGCACACGGTAAACTGTGTCTTCCTGGACCAATCCATCTGGGAAACGGGAAGGGAGCTGCGTGTTTGGCCCTGAGCTGCTCGCGTGACACTTGATGTGGGAAGCTGTGACAGATGTGCTCATCTGTGCAGGAGGAGGAGCCGGTGAGAGACGTTCACCTGACCCAGTTTTACCCCCTAAATCCCAGAGACCTGCTTTACATGCAGCACACCCTATTAGTTGGAAATGGGTAAACAAAGAGTCACCTTCAATTTGAAAATATGCCAGATGCCTCATGGATGTGTGTCGCGTACCGCAGTAACGGATAACAGCGCACCAACTTCGACCTCCCACAAGTATCACACAAACACATCAAGCTTACTGTTACCTTCACATTCGACACTTTTACGATGCAATGATGGTTTTTCAGTGTTGGAAGGCCGTGGACATCTTCAACACTGCCCTCTGGGTCAGAGCTTTATTTTAGTGTGCAGTGTTGCGCAATGCCACACATGCAACCACAAAACATCTGCATGGGCCATTGCAGTTCTCATTGACAGACAGCAGGTATATTAAACTAATGCATTCTGTATTGGTACAGCAAATGTGGGTTACAATATTTAGATTAAAAGGTTTCTTTTAATTCAGAATGCAATGGTTGTTCACTGTAAAAAAATCAGTCCTCCCCAAGTCAAAATTTTCCATTGACTTGTTGCATCTAAACTGTTTAATTGGCTTAGTTAAAGGGTTAGTTCACACAAAAATGAAAATGATGTCATAGTTTACATACCCTCGAGTTGTTCCAAACCTGTATGAATGTCTTTGTTTGGTTGAACACAAAGAAAGATATCTGGCAGAATGTTAGCAACTGAGATTTCTGAGGCACCAGTGGCTTGTAGAAAAAAATATTATGTAATTGTTTTGCTCAGTTGAACAAGAATTTAGGAAAACACAGTTCTTGGGCACCTTTGACTACCATTTAAATAGTTTCTACTGTGGTAGTCAATGGTGCCCCAGAAATCCCAGTTGCTAACATGTTTCTAAATATATTTGTTTGTGTTTAACAGAACAAAGACATTTACACAGGTTTGGACGTGAGGTTGAGTAATTCATGACAGAATTTTCATTATTGAGTGAACTTTCCCTTTAAAGTTTTGTAAATTTCACAAACTGTTGCCAAAAATGATACGTAAGGTTTCAGAAATGTATCACTTGTGGCAACAGTTTGTGAATTGAAAAATGTAGAAAAATGTAAAAATGTTGAGCTCTGATATTTTTTACAGTGGATTCTTTGGCAAAGCATTTAGATAGCAATGCAGTGATTAAAGGTTCGATCCCTAGGAAAGACAAATTGATAAAAAAAAATGTATAGCTTAAATACATTGTAAGTCACTTTGGATAAAAGCGTCTGCCAAATGCATAAATGTGAAATAAAAACTTCAATAAGAACATGGGCTTAGAACTGAGATCCTCACTGTCATTTAAAGGGACAGTTCACCCAAAATGAAAATTCTGTCATCATTTACTCACCCTCTTGTCATTTCAAACCTTTATGACTTTCTTTCTTCCGCAGAACACAAAAGAAGATATTTTGAAGAATGTTGGTAACCGAACAGCTCCGGTACTCGTTGACTTGCATTAGTTTGTATCAATACAATAGAAGTGAATATCTACCACCGTTGTTTGGTTCACCAATCATTTTTGGATGAGCTTTCCCTTAAAATGGGAAATATGGTTTTGGTTTTACAGTCCTGATGTGCACGTGGAAAATTATGTGCACACTTTTTGAGTATCATTATTGCATGAGGCCCAGCTGAGCTCAGAGCAGATGTCTTCCTGTATTATCGCAGTAAAAATGGTGCAGCGCTCCTCATCTCATCTCTCCCTTCATTAACAGGTTGTCTGTAGGGTTTTGTTCCCTTCTTTTAAATGTCATCACTTTGGTTCAGTTTCTTCTGACTCGCGTCAAGATATTTTTTATTTCTCTCTCTCTCTCTCGCACATGTTGTAATCAGCGGTATTAGTGCGCTTGGTGATTGGACTCCTCATTTGGAAAGGCTGCGGCTGATTAGGGCACTGGGTCAGAAAGTAAGAACAGATGGCCTCTCTCTCGCTCTCTCTCTCTCTTTCTTTCGCTCTCCCTTTCTCTCTCTCACTTTGTTTCTTTGCCTCTCACTCTTTGGCTCCTTGGTCTCATCTAGCAAGTCAAAAAGGATGGTGAGTTTTAGCAGTTTGCCCCTGCTGGTAGATGCCACACCATTCTGACTACCATTCAAAGAAAAAACATTCCCATTTTCAAAATTAGATAAATCTGAAAATTTTAATTTCAGGATTCAATCAAATATTGGCTACTCTTTACACTGACTGAGACATTTTTTCCAATAAAATATATTTCACGTGAGACCACATGTTTTTGCACATGTGAAATTCATGTGGCTTTTCTGTAAGTGCAACCCTAACAGAAAACGTTTATTATTTATTGGACAAATTTATTTGGCCAAAAAGCAAACTAATGCATATCAGGGAATATGGGTTTTATTCAAATATATTTAAAAATTGCATAGAAAAACAAAAAGCTCACAGAAAATAAAGCGTATATTGTTTACAATTTTATCAGTTATTATCATTATTTGTTGATTCTCTCTCTTGACTCTGTAAACTTTGTGTTGTGTGTATTGTTCTGCCAAGCCTACTGAAATTCTTACCAAAGCCGAGCTTCAGTATACACTACAATCACAACCTTGCAATATGCATACAGACTCCTTAAAGTGACCAAATCACCCAAACCTAAAAATTCTGTCATCGTTTATTCACCCTCATGTCATTCCTGTATGTGACTCTTTCTTCTGTGGAAGTCTCAGTGGTTTCGTGTTCATACAATGGAAGTCAGTAGGGGGCAATGTTATTTGGTTACCAACATTTTTCATAATATCTTCTTTTGTGTTCTGCAAAATAAAGAAAGTCATACAGGTTTAAAATGACATGTTACTGAATATATTATTCAATTTAATTTAATTCAATTCAATTTTATTTATATAGAGCTTTTCACAATGTGGATTGTTCCAAAGCAGCTTTACAGGAGAAAAACAGAAAAAAAACAGAAAATGTAAAACACAGCACAGTGCATGGTGTTTATAGAACAAGCAAGATCATTCTAGTAAATAATATCTAATAATTTCTTATGAAAGAAATTCCATTTTGGGTGAACTATGCATTTTAATGATACATTCAAATAAACAGCAAAGACTTGGACATCACTTTTGGCCACATGAATCTGTCTCCATGCTACTGAAATTGACTGAAAGCACCTTTAAACACTGCTCTCAACTTCCTGTTTTTGCGAGCGAATCAGCCAATGACCTCGTAGCGCAGTCAATTTCACAAGCCCATGTTACAATTACACATGGAGATGCCTGTCGCCTGTCAACGGTGACGGATGGCTTTCCACAACGCAGGGATATCTTGAGGGAATTAGGTGTACACTTCAGCTGTTTCTTAAACAATTTTTAATCGTTCGCCCCCCCTCAGAAAATATCGTTTTTAAGAGTCTATCCATCAAAACAGAAAAGTCCCGACCTGTTGTGAAATAAGTCTCTTGTGTTCCTTCAGAAACCGAGATGTCCCTGAGGCAACATGTTTTCATATACCCTCCCAAAACTCTTCTCTGTTTTCAGTTTTTCTGCCTGTTCATGTGGAAGCATGTTTGAAACGTTTGGATTGATGGAGAGCTGCGGTGCTCCAGCCGCCCGGGTCACCGGCGGAGAGATTGCGGCGTCTGAAGCGCCACAGGGTGAACTCTTGGTGAATGGAGAAAGCGTACCGCCAACAGCCTCATTAGCACAATGCATTATGGGTACGAACTGTAAAGTTTTTCCTTTGGAGAGAGGAATACGTGCACCGTCCTAATGGGGATGGGAGCGTAATGTTTATCACCATTAGTTTGGAATGTATTTTTAATGAATAGATGTGTGAATAATGCAAGCTGGGGAGGAAACCGCAAGGGCACTAAATATACCTGTTTGTTTTTACTTCTGATTATGAACAGCACATTTTCAGATGCATGCTGGTACTTTTATTAGTGGTGCTTACAAGGCAAGTATTACTATTACTATCATTTGAGTTTCAACAAACCGTTAACTCCGAGTATTATAATACAGTGTATAACTGCTCCCACAATGTTTCTTCTATGGACATGAATGATACTTTAAGCTGTTGTTTTCTGAACTTTTGTCTGCAAAGAAATCTGCAACTTTTGTCTGGCTGATGATAAAAATGGGCCAGATTTGGGGAAAGTTTTGTAAATACCCTCATGAAAATGAACCATGGCTTAACTGTAGTAACCAGTTTTTGCTTTTGATTCATAGCAACCATACTAACCCCATAGTACCATAGTTTAATCATAGTATTTATAGTAAAACTATGGTAATACAAACAGTAATCCATCTGCCAAAAAACAAGGTTACTGCACTTTTCCTGTAATAAAACCATGGATAATTTTTCTAAGGGTAACCATAATACACCCTAGCAACCACCTTAGTGGTTGCTCGCTAGCAACCATGCTTAATGGCATCTTGGTTGCAAGTTTTTTTAAACGTGCTTTTCACATAAAGATAATGTACACTTTTCAGAAAATGTACAAATCTGGTCATTTCTTAGTTTTGGTCTTATAACGTCAAAATACAGAGTCTTCCAATCAATTCTTAAGTACGAGTTATTAAACGAATCCTTGGTCTGCAAAGTTAAATCTGTCTAAATTTAATGTCAAATCAGCATCTGTATCTTTTTTGTCAGTTCCAGATGGAACACTTGAGAACAGATGCAGTTTTTGGAAAGTACTGATGAGGGTTGTAAGACTTTTGATAGGCAGGACATCCATATGGCCTTAATTCTACACCCGACTCACTCTTTACTGATCACTCAAATCACTCGACTGTATCTTCAACCCACACGCACACACACACGCACACGCACACACACACACACACACTGAAAACTCAAACATAAAAAAACATAATTTAATTCCTTTCCAGAAAATGTCTCCTTTTATTCTTTCTTTCTTTCTTTCTTTCTGATAAAGAGTTCATATGATAACAAATTGATAAAAAATTATATGAAAGAAAATGCTTCATTTAATAAAAAATTAATCACATCAGCATTTTTACATGTAGCCTACGGTGCCAATTCCACTCCAGTGTTTGTTGAACTTCAGGAACAAACCCCAGGAGTGTCATAAAATCATGCAACAACAATGCGAAAGATGCATGAAAGCTGTCATGAAAAATCAGGTTCTGTAAAAAAGTGTTCTTTACAGTATACTATTCAAGGTCTAAAAACAATGCACATTTTTGTTATTTTGACCATGTTGTCCAGTTTTCATTTTGTGCAAATAAATGCAAATGAAATATTTTTATTTTGAAATTCGGAGAAATGTGAAATGAGTAATATTACTTCACAAAATGAAACAAAAATGTTAATTTTACATGTTAACACATACATAATAGTAAATTCAGAAAATGATGATCTGATTTTTTACAGATCTGTTTATCATGTTTAGTTCTGGTCCGATATTTTGCTATTCACCTCGATTTAAGAATTACATTTAAATGTTCTCAATTGATTGCTTGGCCGGTGTAGCAAAGCATATATATTTCATCTGGTGTGAAATGTGCTCTTCAGCCGGTTAAGTTGTCTGTATGTTTTCTCTCAGCATGATGTAACTGTTTAAGACAAATCTATTCCACATTCTTAAGCAGGAAGCCGATCTGTCATATTGTTTTTCCATTAAAACTAAATTGACTTCAGATTTCACACAGCGACTAAGTCCGTGCTTCTTTTATCATGCGGAAAAGCAGTCATCGGCCGTCTCGCTTTGAAACGACTCGTCCTTTCAACAACAAAGCTAGAACGTCTAAACACTCGATCTGCAGCAAGGAGCCTGTGCGTGAGCGAGCGAGCGAGCGTTTAAAACAACATTCATCATCTAAGCAAAGAAATCCTTGAGGATTCATCTCATGAAGGTCTATCCTCAAAGCTCTGGAGAGATCCTCTTCAGAAAACACACCGCGCTCGCAGGAATGGGTCATTAGATGGACACTGTTTGTCCGTGTTGAATATCAGTCTGCTTTTGCTTGAAGGACTACTTCAATGAACGGTAATGAATTGTTGATGCTGTATATAAATTCCCTGATGTACGTGACATTTTGTGTGTTCTCTCCACAGCTCGCACTTCAATTATTCCAGCAGAGGCAGTGCGGTTGTCTGATGGAGACGTTCTTGTCTGATGCTTAATGTTCTCGCCGGATTCAGGTAAACGGAGACCTGGAAGCCTCGTCTTTCTCTGGAGGATTCAGTGGGCACAAATGGTCACGCGGCGGCAAAGCCGGGGGTCCCTGGGGAGCGTTTTTCCACTTGTTTGTTGTAGGGATGTATAGATGTATAAAGTTATTTTGGGACTGGAGAAAGCGGAGGTAAACTGCTATGTGGAACATACAGCAGCACCACTGAAACTAGTTTTAGCAATAGTTCACCCAAAAAAGAAAATAATTCTGTCCCCGTCCTCATATTCACTCTTAAAAATAAAGGTGCTTGCTTCAAAATGCTTGTCAAAATGGTTCCACAAAGAACCTTTAACATCTGACATTCAGATTATAAAAAGGTAAGAAAGAGATGGTTCTTTAAAGAGCCTTCGACGAAATGCTTCTTTGTGGAACCAAAAATGGTTCTTCTGTGGCATCGCTGTGAAGAACCTTTTAAGCGCCTTTATTTTTAAGAGCATTGTTGAAAATCTGTATGCCGCTGTGGGACACAAAAGAAGATATTTTGAGAAATGTCTCAGTGGTTTTGTGTCAATGAGGGCCACACTGCAAAAAAGGACATTCTTACTAAGTGTTTTGTCTTGTTTTGTAGTACAAATATCTAAACATTTTTAAATCGAGATGCACTTTCTTGACAAGAAAAGTGACCTAAGTCTCTTTTCAAGGAGAAACATATAAGAATTAAGGAAGTTTATGGTAAAAACAAGCAAACAATAATAATCTGCCAATGGGGTGAGAAAAATAAACTTCAATTATTTACTTGAGAAAAATGAAAAAACTTGAACTAAATTCAAGTTTATTTTTTTCACCCCATTGGCAGATTTTTTTTGCTTGTTTTTACCCTAAATTTACATAATTCTTATATTTTTCTCCATAAAAAGAGACTAAATATCTTAGGTGACTTTTCTTGTCAAGTAATTGTATATTGATTTAAGATATTTTTACTAAAAACAAAACAAAAATGCTTAGTAAGAATGTCATTTTTTGCAGTGCAATGTTGTTTGGTTACCGACATTCTTCTAAATATCTTGGGATCTCTGATACACAATGTGCGTGTCTACGCATTTCAAAGATGGCATTAGTACAAAAAGAACATATTCACAATACTCGCTGTCAAATCATAAAGCGTCTATTTCATTTCATTCGATGTCACGTCCTCCCTGGTCACGTCTGTATTAAACGACAAACATAAGCTTGCGTTCATATTCAACAGATGTCAGACAGAATCATTTGAGTAAATCAGTTAATCCTTGGAAGTAACGTATGATTTCTCATATAGCTTTATGTCAGGGTAAGACGGTGCTGCGCTAGTCTTCTGAGATGAACGGCGACAAGTCTTTCGTTGACAGTTAGATACATTTTAATCCATATAAATGGTTTTAGTGTTGGCCTGTCATTCAGCAGAACCGCTGAGGTGGATCTATACACTCCGATAGTGTTTAATGGAAAGAGGTCCGGTACAATAGAATAGATACTAAATGATTGCGAGGCGCGGGTGACAATGACAGCCGTTCCCGTGGAATGACGGGACATGCAAGCGATGCATTTCAGAGCCTCGCTTATGACGTTATGACACTGTGCTCTTATTACTTTCCCTCAATAAAAAAAAATATGCAACACAAATGCATTAAATAAACAATGCCACAGCTCGGAAAAGGAGATTATTTCTTTCATCACCGCAGTGGTTTGAAGTCTCAGGCCGCTGTGTTGATATAAACAGAGTTTTCGCATGTAATTATTTAATGTACTTGGGCCGGTGCTCAGACCTCTATTAGAGCAGGCGTCGCATAATTCCTTCAATAATGCTTTAAAGCGCGTTTTACGCTGACGCAACGGCCTGAAAGAGATATTAAATAAATATTTTGCCTCCGAATGAGCTTCCATTCCTCCGCCGCTCTTCTTCAAATAAGCTTTATTAATTTCTACCTTTCCGAGCATCTGCGCCTGCTTAAATGAGGAATTCCTTCGTCTTTTTTTAATGTGATGTGCGCATTGGGTTTGCTGTGAAGACCCTGCTGTAGACTACCACCACTTTCAACCCATCACTAAATTGGGTTAAACCTTTGATTCATGTGCAGATTACGGGGTGTAAAATACATCATTTCTCCATGGAAAGCAAAGGGGAAATCCATCAGCGAGGACCCGCATGGCTTTGTGGTTTACTGTATCACGTTTCTGTGACGCATGGGCAGATGGGAATACGGGAGCAATTTTTGTTTCAAAGACGTCCGAATTTTTTTGAGTCGAGGGCAGGTTCTTTCTGTAACTTAGACAGTTCACAAAAGACAAACTATAATATGTAACAATACAATTATATTTTGCATACCACTGTGCCAAAGTAAACGCATTTCCAGATTTTTTTTTTTTGCATTGCAAAAATGATGCTTTTTCATAAATGATCATTTGTAAGATGTGTTTAATAGTCATGAAAATAATGTTGCAAGGCAAGAAAAACGGACATTAAAGAGTATGCAAAACACATCTTTTGAAAGTAAAGTAAAATATGACATGCACAGGCTTCCTGAGTCTTACCCAAAAATGAAAATTTTGTCATATTTTGCTCACCCTCCAGTTGTTACAAACCTGTCAAAATATCTTTGTTTACAGGTTTGTTTGCTATGGGAGTCAATGGTGACCCAAAACGGCTTAGTTATAAACTTTCATTAAAATATCTGCATTTGTTTTCAGAATTGTTTACAGGTTTGTAACAACTGTAGGGCGAGCAAATGACGACAAAAATGTAATTTTTGGGTGAACTATTTCTTTAAATAGTGACTTTCACTTCAAAATAATTTCTCGACCTAATCCTGCTATGTCGATCCCGATCATTCGAAACCGGTTTGAGTTCTGGTTTCACGAACGGTCTCTGCGGTGAGTCTCCTGCGGCAGTGGAGTTCTGCTGCGCTCTCCATCATGCAGGGATGCCGAGGTGCATCTGGCCGGCGTGACAGAAATAGCCCCATGGCTGGAGCTGTAGATTGTCACAGCCATAAAGTTCAACACGGACATTCTTTAATGTGCGCTGTGGGGCCACTTCATTTTGGAATATGCCGGAATGTCATCTATCGTCCTCCGTCCTCTCTCTATCTCTCTCTTTGGCCTTTCTGTCGTGCTGAAATGCAGCATCAAGTAGCTCTTTCTTCATACTGTCATGCAGCGGGTCTTCACCTCTTGGCTGTTTTACAGCTGCCAGAGAGAAAATTATACGGACTGACTGATCGTTTTGTTATGATGTCGAGAACAGCAATGGAGAATGCATTTAACAAGACACATTTAATGTAATGTACATAGTTTCTGTCCTTTTAAGATACAAACTAGCTCTGCCAAAGTGATAGTTCACCCAAAAATGTCTCTATTCACCCTGGTGTAGTTCAAAACCTGTATATGACTCTTTCTTCCGTGGAACACAACAGAAGATATGTTAAGAAATGTTGCGGTGGACCATACAGTGGAAGTCAATGGGGTTCAGTGTTGTTTGGTCACCAGCGTTCTTCAAAATATCTTCTTTTGTGTTCTGCAGAAGAAAGAAACTCACACAGGTTTGGAATGACATGAGAGAGTAAATGATGAAAACATATTCATATGTCAGTGAACTACTCCATTGAAGATACCAAAATTTGGCCTAATTCTACAGCAACAAGTCATGTACAAAGATATTGACAAAGATATTCTTACTGTTTAAGCTCATTAAAATCTTAACCTATGCACTATTACTTATAGCTATTCTTTTGGCCACAATATTAATGGTTAGTTTGGGTAACAACTAAGGTCAAACCGAGCACAAGTGTTTGCTGAAGTGTGCTTCTCTATATGTTTGGCCTTCTGAACCTCTGACTATCAGCAAACGGAAGTACCAAACCGCCTGTATTGATTCAGAATCCCCTGTTCCTCCAAGTGCACTGCTGCAAACATGGATACTGCTCTGTAAACACAGGTCGAGGTGAAAGAACACTGCGTTTTACTGATAACAACCAAGTTACACTACCAGTCAAATGTATGGACACACTTGACTGAATGCTACGCTTAAATAAATATGAATACGGATTAATTTTTTAATGAATTATTTGAACTGGATCGCAAAGGAAATGCAAACAAAATTGCCAAGCATATTGAAACTTTTTTAATACTGTTATTAAAATGAAGTTGGTTGAGAGAATGTATAAAATGTACAAAGCTGTATTCTACAGCCGCCGAAAAAATGAAGAGACCATTCCATTTTCATTTAATCAGCATTTCTAGATGTGTTGTGGTCAGTTCAGTCCAGTGTCTGTTGAATTTAAACAAAATCAAACCTCAGGAGAGACAAAGTCATCCAACAGCAATGTGAACGACTGACAGCATGACAAGACGCACGAAAACGAATAAAAATCAAGGTTATCACATCAGAAAATTATTTTAAACCTTTTTCTAAATGCATGTACAAATATAACTGTTGTATTGTTTAAAAGTGAATATGAACTTGTTTTCTTAGTTTGAGGTCTTAAAAAATACAGAGCATCTTTTCTGTTATTTTCACCTGTTTCTCTAGTTTTCATTTTCTGCAAATAAATGCAAATAGAAACAATATTTGAAATTTGGGAGAAATATTATTAGTACTTCACGGACTGAATCAAAAATAATCATTTAACCTAAACACATAAATAGTACATTCAGAAAAACTGAAAATAATTTAAAATGGTCTCTTCATTTTTTCTGTGGCTGTCTGTATGCAAATGGTGGCTACTTTGAAGAACATAATTCCCATACTTACATTTGTGTTATTATTTTCAACACAATCTCATGGCAATTCTACAATTGTACAAGTGGCTAGCTCATATGAATATGTATGTTTAGATACAATCTGCGTTTTTTTTTTTGAGCAAAATAAAACTTAATGTCAATAAAATCATTGGTTTCAGTATTTATTAGACATATTAGAAATGAAAATTTGAGCACTGTATCTCTAAATCTATCATCTCCAAAGCTATCATCCATCCATATCTGTATTTAATTGTTTACAACGATAAACACACATCACCTATTTTTGTATTTTGTTTTTAAAATAGAATAGATGATTCAACTTTAGCCCGAATTCCACAGATGGGGTCACAAATATTTCATACATTTATATTTTTGTTATATTTGAATGACTTTACAATTGATTGTGAAATAAAGTTACAATTATAATGAGAGGGTGTGTGCAAACTTTTGGCTGGTAGTGCATTTTATCTGCATTTTAAAGGTGCCGATGTGAACTCGATCACCATCTCACCTTCTCTTTTCATATGCAACATTGCACAGTTCACTTATCACAGGTACAGCAGTACTGCTGCAGAGACACCAGGATGTTCTGAAATCTCAGCAACTTTCTTTTTCAAAGATCTTCTGGGAACTGAACCCCACAACCTTTTGGGTTGTAACCCAGATCCTTAACCGCTACCTCCTCCCTCGAAGGTTCTGGTGCCTCGTGCCTCACATTCACAAACTGCCACTCATCAAAGTTACAAACGCACCACAATCAATATTAAATTCCCCAGACGATAAGAGCCGCATGCAGCTTTTGGCTGTTCTCCACAGCGCGGATGCACAATAAACTATTCTACCGTAAGAAATCGTAATGCACTTTCACCATACGTGACACATACTGCATTTCTATGATTTTATCAACAAAATCATTCCTAAGACTCATGAACCAGAGATAAACAGATACGTCCCGCAGACAGAAGGTGGTAAAAGTCTGGGAAATTGTTTGTGACCTGCTGAAACCGTGCATGAACTCTGACACGCTGGGCTTCCGATAACAGAGCAGGACTACCGTCTCTTTCCTCCGCCTCCCACGTGCACGGCGTTAAAAAGAGATTTGACAGTCCTGTTTTGGGAATCATTGTTTTTTTTCCCCGGGGAAGATAAGAATTAGATTTTTTTTAATACCATCACACTTCAAGAGTTACTCATATTTTTCTCTTATTTTAGAAGCATTGCTGTTTTGGTGTAACCTGCCACTACATGCAGAAATGTGTCAGGGTTTGATGCATCTTGTGCTGTAAAAGATTAAAAGTGGAGTTGAGTGTGCAAGGATAATGGAAAGTCTGTGATTTCTATTATGGCACTTTAAGAGGGTTTAACTTTGCATTAGACATAATTTTATTATTGTTAAAAATGATCAAACAAATATACGAAATATACGTTTAATCACTTCAAACCCACATTTGGTTCTTTTGAGTCGCAACTTAATTTAAGCGAAATTCGTAACCCCGCCAAAAAGATGGTAAACAACCATAAAAAATATGAAAGAAATATTCATCTTTTATTTCAACACTTCTGAAACACATCTTGACATAAATGTAAAGTGGCATAAGAAAAGAAGAAACACACAGTAAGAGCTTTCAATCTGTGATGCATGTTTGCAAATTCAGATTTCTCACAAAGTTCATTGTTAAATGATTTTGTGCCACAAATCATCATTTCATAAAACCACATTAATATTAAAAAGGTGCCAGTCGTGTAGTTCGCAAGTTAAAATCAGCCCGCCAGCAAAACTTCATTTAAGAGAATGCAATGAAAGTTTGTGAAAGCATATGAGCGAAATGAAACGTGTTTGTATAGGCTCTTCTACAGATCCACTGATAAGAATTCTAATAGTGCTTTGGATTAAGAGGCAATCTAGAAAATTACACAGTGAAGTAGATGAAAATGGACTTTAAATCTATAAAAGGAAAGAAATGGGTATATTTCTAGCTGAATAATGTGTATTCTGCCTTTGTGGTATTTGTCGCAGTCAAAAGCAAGTCAGATGAGAAATTAATTTGGTGTCTTGAAACGAAGAAAAAGACAGTATATTTAAATGAAACAAAAGAAAAAGTATAGATCGCATACTCTAAACAGTATTTGTACATGATTCAAACAAAAATCTGAGAATGATTTTCTATAATTCTTTCATTTGTGGTGTCTGTGCACACAAAGCATTTCTGAACGGATGCCTGATGACAAAACAAAAGATGTGTTAAGATTATTATTATCCTCTCCCTGATCTCATAATCACTCTCTTTAGGTCTCATTCGGTCTGATGGGTTCTTTAAAATGCTTTTTAATCAAGATTAAAATAAAGGCACGTTGATCTTCATTGTTTCTGGCAACATGATTCATCCTTTACGTAAGAAAGCTGCAGAGAGACATCACGGCAAACCCTGCTTAACATCACACTTGCACAAAAGCTGTTTTTAGGGCAGACAAAAAGCGCTTTTCGACGGTGATTTTCTAAAACACTTTCATGCAGGTTAATGGAACAATTCAGCAAAACACCAAACGCGCGAACGGATTAAAGAACATGGAGTTATTTTGGATTTCAAACATGCATTTACTGGTCTCGCCGAGCGACAGCTCCAATGTTTCTTGTTTTCCTTTGTCCTCGCGAGCCAAATTTCTGCCAAGATGTTTTCGAATGTGCCGGGTGTTAAATTGAAGGTGAATTTGAAAGGTTTATTTTTCTTACATAGTAAATATTCTCTTGTTTACCTCTTGTCTGGCCAACATGCTTGTCTGTGGGGTTTTTTAGAGCGTCTCTCCCCCCCTCACCTCGGCGGTCTTTACGCTGTATTGAACAGTTTGTGACAGAGAGCGGAGAGGCAGAAATTACACGCGAGCCGTGTGTTCACTTAGTGTGTGTGAGCGCAACATCCGTGTCAGGCTGCACGCAAACCCTCTCAGATGCACTGAGATGAAAACATGGCATGGCTGAAGAGTGCCTGCAGAAGGTCAAGAGGTCAAGACTATTTTCTGATCCTCATAGTAAACATACATGATATGACAACACAACTGCCATTTTATTAGTACCAGGGTTTGCAAATAGTGTCAGCTCTTCCCCCGTGAAAAAATACTAGAGTATACTTCAATATTTACTATAGTAAACGGTATTAATGATCCTTAACTACCATAGAAATATTAAGGTAATATTAAGTTTGACCTGGTATAGTATTTACTAAAGTTTATTAAGTTACTTTAGTTTATACTAAAGGATACTGTACATTTTCAAAGTGTATTAATTACTATAACATACTACAATTTACCACATTTTACTATAGTAAATACTACAGTATTTTTTCATGTGGGATTGGGGGTCCATGAAAATAATGTAGGGGGTTCATGGACTGATATGTAAGGGATAATGTACAGGCAGCCGGTTGTTATCGCAGAAATAAGCCCCGACAGTGTGATCAGGACGCGAAGCGGAGGGTCTTGGATCACACTGAAGGGGCTTATTTCGCGATAACCGCCGGCTGCTTGTACATTATTCCGCTTATTACACGGCTGCTTGCCACATGAGAAAAAAAACTGGACATAAAATGTGAATTTGAAATATTTTATTAGCTCATTTTTACCGAATGCAGACCTTCTGCGAGGAAAACCCGTTTAGTTTCGGTTTTAAAGTAAGAAAGACGTTCAAACTTCACGAACAGGCAAATTGGTTTAATCATTCGTAAATATAATGTCATATATGTTATTAATAGACATATTTATAATTCATTTTTGTGTAATATTAAACTGCCCCTCTCAAAATGATTTGCAGCATCCGGGTTACAGGGTTATCCGGGTTACAACCCTTGGAATGTCGCGACTGGCCAATCAGAATCAAGCATTCAAATGAGCCGTGTAATAAGTAAGCATATCATATGTACATAAAAATGTTTCATATATTGTATTAAATGTATTTCTAAATTGGTAAATATGTTCTATAGTTAAAAAAATACATAATTTAAAATTATACATTTTTTCTAAATATAGTAATTAGTTCTACACCTTTTTGATAGAAGCCAATTTTATCAACGTGAGCTCATTGTCATTCATATAAAACGTGTGATTGGTGCACACATATGGTTTTGTACGCTAGACACTGAAACATATGTACTGACAGCATCCAAACACTTTGAGGTGAAAACAGCTTTAGACTACAAATCCTAAGAGGTTCACAGAATATCAAATTCAAAGGTTTTATTTGTGTCTATTTTTAATAAAGGAGATTAATTATAAAAATGTGCAATGCGATTAAATGAAGATGCTCTCAATATGTTGATAATGTATGTTTTACTCTCTCTAACCATGCTGTACATGGGATACATTGGAATACAAATGAGATCACTCTTCCACAGATACATATGCAGATTCCACATTTCATATTCAGATTTTTTGTAAAAAGTAATGTTTTAACATACTGTACCATCAAAACAAATGTTTTAACTTGTAAAAACCATCAAATGAGTGTGAATTGAAGCTATTATCCCAGGACAGATAATTACAGAAGTAGATAAATAGAGGAAAATTATAAAACTTTGTCAGTATCAGTTGATATATCATATATTAGCACTTGATAAAGTTATTAATGCAAGTTTTTAAATACAGTATAAAGTATTCATTTTTATTTTTTATTTTTATATTAACAAGTGTGGTCGTGTCGCTGGGTCAGGAGAAGCAGACCAGCACTTGCTTTACACACAACACAAGCGATGACTTCATTCTGAAAATAATAAAACCTTTCAGAACTATCAATACAGAACATTATGAATACTGCAAACCTAAAAACACAGCATTGCAGGGTACTTGTTTCTGGTCTGTTATATGTACGGCAGATGTATATCAGAAACAATACACATGCAAGGCTACGAAAAGACAATCATCTAGTGCTAAAACCAGGGTTTTTTTAGCACTACCAGACCCCAGGACCCCAACACATAGCCAAACCAGGGACCCCCAATATCAAAACATTCGATTTTATTACGAAGAAAACTTAACGTTACTACATTCTATATGACATCACATTATAGCTCTTACGAGTGTTCATGCAAATGCATATTTTAAAAAAGGAAGAAAATTCTATACATGATATTTTCTCCCTCGTAGGGTACCATCACGGACCCCAAAGGCTCCGCAGCCCCTGGTTGAAATCCCCGGGTTTAAATCGACTAAACTTATTATAACACGGCCACATTGTGCTTTTTGCCAATGTAATGCACATAGATTCACTAAATGACTACTGTACAAAACTGATGCACAAATAAAACTGAAGTGCAACATCTCCCATAAGTTCCAGTCGCCCCGAAGGCACTTTGACACACACACTCACTCACTCCCCAAGCAAGTTTTCTCATTCCTACTCTTCATTTCACAGTGTTCCAGATTCGACACACATTTTGAAGTCTAATCGTATTGCCCTTTGGAGTGTCAACTCTATGCAAGACAGCAAAGCTTCCCATCATCGTTCTGAGGCACATGCACGCTTACCTTCATTGCTGGTTGTTCCTCTGGAGCCCAGGACCTGTATCGATATAGTCCACACTAAGAGGGGCAGCAGCCCCGGGTCTGATGCCATCGTGCAAATGTGGACCCGGCGCAGGAGGAGAATCTCTCTCTCTCCCTCTGTCTCACTCCCTCTCCCTCGCTCGCTCCCTCTCTCGCGCTCTCTGCCAGTGTAGAATCGGAGCTGTGGTCTCTATCAGGAACTGCTTTCAAAACTGCCTGCCTGCACTCGGGCACATGTAACACCACCAGGCGCAGCGTGGGGGCGTGGTCAGCACTGCCTGTCAGAGAGAGCAGCCAATCAGGAGGCAGGATTTGGAATATGCACGACGCTGGTTTTGCATGCACTACACCTCTCGTCTCGGACACATTCCTATGCATGTATTTATGGGAATGACTTGAAAAATAGTGTTTTGATATTTACATTTGTATAGAATTTTTGTTTTAAAAATCAATTAAGTGAATTGTTTGTTTTATTAAGTTTTATTAAAGGAACAGTTGACCCAAAAATAAAAAAATATTTTTTGTCATTATTTGTTGATCCTGATGTTGTTCCAAATCCATATGACTTTATTCTTTCTATGTAACATAGAAGCAGGTGTTTGGCAGAATGCCATTGACTGACAGCCTCCATTTACTTTCGCCGCATCTTTATTTCATACGATGAAAGTAAATTCCATAAGCGCTGTGGCTCTAAATGCAATGCTCAACAATATTGTATCACCAAATGATAATATTGTACAATTCTAGCTTTTTACAAGAATTCTTTCAATCATCCAAACAGAACATTGTGCATTAGACATGTTTATCAAATAACCCTCCGTCCTCATTCTAGCGAATAAAACAAGAAACGCGTTCAATGTGAGATCAGTGTGTTATTATTTATGAACAAAAGGGCACCTCGGTTGCCGTCTTCTGATGGATTTTCTAAATAAAAGCTTCAGGCAGAGATAAAATGATGTTTGCATATCGGGTTGTAGTCCATCTCTGCTGAGAGTGTTTCTCGTGGCGATATCTGATTCAGTTACATCTCCCTAAACTTGAATCAGTGTTTGCGTTTCTGACATTGATTCAACTTAATCCATACGAAATCTCCATCGCTCACGGCAGGTTATTCTCATCCGCTGGTGAGACAATAATGACAAATTTTCATTTTTTGGTGAACTGTGTCTTTATCTTCTGCAATATAAAATATATACTGTATACTCTTAAAGGAAACAGTCGTTCTCTGTATGGTTCAATAAAAATCCTTTAACATCCACAAAACCTTTCTGATGCACATGAGGTTCTTTGTAGTGGAGAATGATTAAGATATGGTTCCTTTAAGAACCGTTGACTAAAATGGTCACTGCAAAGACCCTTTATACAACCTTTATTTTTGAGGTGTAGAATTCTTATGCACTCCCAAGTTTTGCAGGTAAATGTATATATCTCACATTACATTAGCTATTTACTATAGCTTCAAATACTGTAGTTAGTAATAGTAATTTATCAATTTTATAATATGTGTCATGTTTGGATCTGTGGGACCTTTTTTACATGTTTACTGAAAATGTCATTGTTTTTTCAACCTCAAACATTTATATTTATTCATCATAAATATGTCTGTTTTCACCAAAATCATACCATGGTTGCTTCCAGAAGAATTTAATGGATTTAGTTTGTAATTCGTTACGTGGATTTACGAAATACATTCATGTGTTTGGAGGAAGCGTGGCTTTGGACGGCGAATCGCATAGAGGGTGGGATTATAATTTCAGTGCTAGCAGGCTAGTTAGCACCATTCCAAATCAACCACCCAACCTTTACCACAAATACAAACAATGTATGCTGTCCACATTCACTCAAAAAAATGCTGGGTTATTTTTATGTGTTGGGTCAAAAAGGGACAAACCCAACGGATGGGTTGTAAATGAACCAATGCCGAGTTGTTTTAATGCACTGTTAGATCAAATATAAACCATTATCTGTGTTAATTTAACCTAACGGTTGGGTTTGGCCTTTTTTGACCGAATGCTGGGTTGAAAATTACCCAACATTTTTTAGTGTAGAGTGTATTTTTACATCAATTTTAATGTGAATAATGCTGTGGATCCATTGGACGTGTGAACGTTAAAAAAAAATGCTGGGTCAAAAAGGGACCAACCCAGCTGTGGGGTTGAAAAATTAACCAATGCTGGGTTGTTTTAATATATTTTTGGTTCAAATATAAACTATAAATATATATATCAAATATATATATATAATTCTGGGCTAATTTAACTCGATGTCTGTGTTTGTCCCTTTTTGACCCAACGCATTTTCTTCAAGGGGAATCGACTAATTTAAAAATTATTAAGTGTTGTCAGAATGTTGGGTACACTGTAAAATACTGTAATTTTACAGAATTTTCCTGTTTTTTTACAGATTTTCCACATAAAATCTATTTGTATTTTGTAATGTATTTTGTGGAATTTTACTGTTTGTTTTTACAGATTTTTATGTATTTCTTTAAATATGTTCAAAAACTATAAAATTACATAAAAAGACAACACATTTACAAGAAAAATGGAGAAAACAATGTAATATATATCCTTATATCCTATAATTTTACAGGGGAAAAAATATTTTACAGTATATTACTGTTTTTCCAGTTTTTTACACATTATTACTGTTTTTTTATAAATCAACTTATGCCGAGTTGTTTTAACCCATTGTGGGCACATCTAGACAATTTCTGGGTTCATTTAACTCAACGGTCAGAAAATTACCCGGCCAGAGTGTAGTATCTTGGCTCTGCTGTAGAGAGATGCTGGTCTTCTATCATCTCAGTGTTGCAGCTGGACACGAGAATCTGATAGAAAAGACAAGAGGAAGGAGAGAAGAGAGATAGCGAAGAGGATTCAGAGCCAAAGCGACGTTGCATCTCGCCTGCCAATGTGTTTCCTGCGCTGTCTGAGAATACAGGGGAGATGTTGTGCTGGGTCACAGCTATCACTGTTCACCCCTCCGTCCAACAACATGTCTACGTGCAAGAGGTACAAGACGTTTGGATGAGTGTCTGTTTAGGAATTCACATCAGATAAGATGCTGTTTTAATGCTGCTCTATTGCAAGCATTATTATTGCTGTTATGTTATATTGCTACGCTTTTTTCCCGGATTGGTAAATGTGTTAATCCTCAGTGTTTTATAACCGCTCTGATCATGAATGAGCTTCTTTAGCTTTATGGTTATTATTCCTCAGAAGCACCGCAGAGCAGCCCGACATCTCCCGTCTAATGTGAATGAAATCTCAACATAGACACTGTAAATTTGATTTTAATTTGGTGAGTAGTGCCATGAGACCAAATGATTATATCCCTCACAACATACTACATATTAACATCCATTCTGCTTAGGGTATATGACATGAAGAATGTCTCATTTGATATATAAAATATTATGCTTGTGGATACCAAACCCATATGCTGTTATCTTTTCCTCAGGGGAAAAGATTTATAGAATCTTATCACAAAAAATGGCAATGAATGACATTTAGTCCAGTTTAGTCAAATTAATGATAATGATTTTGAAGAAAATATTTTAGGAAAATGTGGAATTGCAATAAAATGTATATTCATCAAATAAGGGAAAAACTACCGTCTACTAAAAGAGAATGAATGCATACGGAGTTTCCCTTTACGGCAAAATGAACACAATATAAATCATGATGATTATTAATATTACTGTTGTGGTCCATTCTGAAATACTGAAAATAAACACTGTTTTGTTTCAGAAGACAAAAAATATACATAAAACCGGTTGAGAGAGAAAGAAAGAGCGATCATGTGATAAAATGTGTGATCCCTGTAAACCACGTGTCTCATACCTCTCATTCACAAACTCTTCATTAAAATCAAGAATATTTCATTTCTCTTTGAGTGGACCTCTTGTTTTGGCAATCTGTCAATGCTATTATTAAATTACTATTTAAGCACAATCAAAATTACAAGCCTGCAACTATTTCAGGGGAAGAAACTGTGCTTTTGTCAAACAAAGCGACAGAACCGACACCACACGTTGACGGATTGAGTTGGCCAGATGTGTTTTCTGTCAACACCATCACTACAGCGTCGACGCGCCCCGAGCTGGATTTAACACATAAACTTGGTGGCGGTATCCTTCAAATGACAACCAACCCAACATCCACTCGTCCTCATGTGTTATCATGCGGCATACGCTTCACACCAGTCAGGCGTGCGTCTTCCTCCAGGTGTTTAATAAACTCCAGCACAATGGAGCATTATTGGTGACCTGATGTGCACGTGTGCTTGACGGGCACTCGGGCACGGCGGACGGCACGAGGCAATCCTGAATTACCTGCCCGGCTACCCCACGGCCTGCCATTTTGTGGCACTGGGCAGCAGATGGTCCGGGTCACTACTCGGGTCTCGGACGCCGAGTGACTTCTATATATAAACTAGCAGTGACACGCTCGTGTAGTTTAATGGATTTGTCAAGTAACCTTGTAAATGTTTTAATGATTCACATTATTACTAGAATACAATAAATTGTTTTTTGTGAATTTTATTTTAACAAAGCATTTTTTTTGCATGATTGCATCATGTCAGGAATTTCTGGCAGGACGTGTTGTTCTTTTGTTGCCATTACATCATCGCCATGTGCAACTTAATTTTATTTAAAGGAACAGTTCAACCAAAAATGAAAATTCTGTCATCATGTTCCTAACCTTATATATAGACTATGGTACATGTACAAATGGTACATAGAAACTTATGAAGCCTATATAAAGGAACAAATGTAGACTAATTTCATTACTTTTATAGTGCCTTTGGTTCGTCTTTGGAGCTTTTAAGAACCAGTTTCCATTCATTTCCATTAAAAGAGCCACACACAACATTATTATTTTCATCCCTTTAAAGGCAGAGTTCACCCAAAAAAGAAAATTGTGTGATCATTAACTCAACCTCTAGTTGGTCTAAAATGTGTTGTTCCGCTGGACACAAAAAGGATATTTAGAAGAATGTTTGTATCCATACAGTTCTGGGGCACTATAGACTTTCATAGTAGGGAAAAAATTACTATGGTAGTTAATGGTGCCCCAGAACTGTTTAGTTTCCCACATTCTTCTAAATATTTTCCTTTGTGTTCAACAGAACAAAGAATTTTACACAGTTTAACAAGAACAACTTGAGGGAGTAAATGATAACAGAAATTTCTTTTTTGGGTGAACTATCCCTTTAAGAAACACTTAAACAAGAGAGGCTTCTTTTTGTACGTGTACACGAGCGAGCAAAGCATACTGCTTTCGACTCGTAGCATTAGCGTACACACGGGTATTGACGCATGCGCATTGCGACATATTGCAATACCTCTCCGGGCCTACAGGGGTCAGGTTTTCTTCTGCTACCTTGAATCGATGCTCCCATGACACGGTTGCCACCTAAATATTTACTCCAAGTAATAGAATGCGCATGTGCGATAACAAAGGCTGCGTCCAAATACCCCCACTTGCGGTCGGCCACTTAAGAGCGCGTGCACGCGACAGGAAGTTAGAGTGCATGTCTGTCCAATGTCTTAAAGATGCCAAAGTGCAGTGCACTTAACGCATACTAAACCCACGCTATCTTGAATACCACTTCTGAATGGTATTCGGGGCTAAGTGTATCCCATCATGCATCACGTTCTGGATATAAATCGTGAGACTTTTTGCTCTTTCCAGCGAAGTTATACAACTTCTTTTTAAGGTTAGGCTATTTTTATTTATGCTATGTTTGGCTAACACGTGTTTTTCTTTTGTTTTTTTTTGTGTACAGCTGCTTTGATAAAAAGCACTTGAGATCTTCACGCCCACTAGAACACTTGGGCCAAAAACAGGAAATACATCATAAAAAAGTAGTCAAGTGGTCAAGTGCAAAGACCGCAAGTGGGGGTATTTGGACGCAGCCAAAATTCCGGCGGTGCGCGTACAGTACGCGCATACTATTATGAATGCGAAATTTGCGTCACGCACACTGTAGGCTGTCCCTCGCGTACTTCAGCTTTAAACTTCCTCCAGGTGTTTAGAAATGTTAACAGCGGCAAGAGGGCATGGAACATGTCACAATGAAGATACCAACCTTATGGTGGCCGGTCGTCCAGATGGAGCGTCCGCTACACGGGAGAAGACTGTTCTCATCAAAGGCTAATGTGAAGTTTTAATCAAACGCTGTCCGTAGAGCAGACCAAACACTGGAAGGATGAAAATGGCCAGGTCAAATAGAGTTCAAACAGGCACTCAAAGGCTTCCCGAAATTACCGCCAACTTCAAACGCACCAGCAAATCACTTTCTCCATGGCGGGATTCGATGCCAATTTAAGCTAATCACATTGGGAAGCCCTGCAGCTCTGCTAACCATGACGAAGATACAAAATCACCAGAATTCAGAGAAAACAAGACAGAGCTTAACATGAGTTATTGGGGGGAAACACAAATGGCATTAACAGAGATATAAATAAGCTAATTCTTTCATTATTTATTCAACCTCATGTCATTCCAAACCTGTATGACTTTATTTCTTCTGTAGAACACAAAAAAAGATGTTTTGAAGAATGTTGGCAACCAAACCACCCCATTGACTTCCATTGCATGGACACAAAACCAGAGACATTTCTCAAAATATCCTCTTTTGGGTTCCACAAGAAAGAGTCACATACAGTTTTTGAATGAAATGAGGACGTATAAATAATGACGGAATTTTTATTTTTGGGTGAACTAGAATCTTTTTTCATTAATGGCTATTTAAAAGTAAATGTGTATTCTGTACGTAAATAACAATTTAACAAACCTTACAAATCACAAATATTTCATTATATTAAAGTCAATATTTTACCTGCATGTGCAAAGTTATTTTACAAGGAGATCGTGAGATCATCAGCGCTTCCAGAACCAGCGTTGGGTAAGTTACTCTCAAAAAATAATTAATTACTAGTTACTAATTACATATTCAATAGTGTAATTAGATTACTGTACAAATGTCTCTCTCCAAAAAGTATTTAGTTACTTATTACTAATTACTTTCTATATCCTACATCAACCTTGATGAGTTAAGTGATTCAAGGATATGAAAGGGCTCTTTTAATTCATTTAAATACATAATATTAAACTACATAAAGTAATCTTATTAACTGACCAAAGTATTACAAATGTGAGAATTATACATTAAAGCACAGATTTTAAAGTTAGACTTTGAATTTTGATGTCAATTCCACTATTGCACACACATTACACAAAGTATTTTAGTTTAATTACATCAAAAGTAACTAATTAAATTACAGAAAAAATAAGAGTAATCCCTTACTTTACTTTTTCAAGGGAAAAGTAATTAAATTACAGTAACTAATTACTTAGTAACTAGTTACACCCAACACTGTCCAGAACATCACTTCCTGCACATGCAGAGTCACATGACATTTACGGTATATGCTGATTGGCTCAAAAATTGAATTTAGAACTGCAGCATTCTGGTGTTGCTTTAAGAATTGACGTTCAGGTGAATAGGAATGCTAACATATGGCTCCTCTCCAGCTCTTATAGACCTCTTCGAGTCAACTGGACATGTTTCACACGCATCACAAACATGTTTTCACCAAAATGATTTTAATCTGCCATCTCTGTGAAGACTCATTTTCTGCTTCTCATAACTCATAATTATCAATCAAGGACAGGAGGTAAATTGCTAATATGACAGCCGATACACCCTTTTAAAAATAAAAATGCAGATTTAAATGTGCTTAATACACATCATAAGTCACATCTCGTGTGCTGCTCTTATCACAGATGACAGTCGGAGAAGATCCAAATCCTGCATTAATTCCAGTCTCGACAGTTGAATTGGCGACCGTGATCAATGTGACATTCAAAGTTAAGCCCTGCGCTAAAATCAATCATCAGAATCTCACATTACAGGTCAGAAGTGAACTCTAGATCGCCATGACACTCACCATCAGGTGATCTTATTACGGGTTCCTCAACTCTTAAATGACAGCGAGAGAACTTCATCAATGGCCTGTGCAAATCAAAGTATGAAATGTGAAGTATTTCTGAGGCCAACAAACAGGTTTATTCAAGTGTGCTATTAGTATACTTCTTTAAGCATTAAGTATACTTTCAGTCTTCTATTTATGTGCTTTTCAGACACTTTTACACATAAGTACACTTGACTTAAAACTGACAGAAAAGTCTAGGGAAATTTGCACTATAATTGTACTCATTTTGTTTAAGTATAATTAAATATTACTTGGCTTTTTTTTGATCGAGTTAAATGTTGTAACAATATAACTTATCATCTAAATAATCTATAAATAAGTATGATGTTAAGCAATATACATTTTAAATAATAAAAATATTAATATAAATAGTAAAATGATATAAAAAGCAAAGCAAATACGTTAAGATATTAAGAAGAAAATCAGTGATTTAAGATTTACAATATACTATATAAAACCGTAACTATATAATAATACAATGTATATTTCTATATTTAAAATGTCTAAATAGTCCATCAGCTAAAAATGTAGTGAGTTTAACCAGGTCGTCGTTACATTGATGTATGATGTCACACTGAAGTTCATACAAGTGTTAAACTTGACTTTAGTGTCCTTGTGAAACATTTCTTTCAAATAAGTGCCATTGGGTTGGTTTTTCAAATAATAATAAGACATTCATTCATTTGTGTGTGTGTCGCCTGTCTAATGCTTTTTAGATCACTGTACTGAGACTGTTTTATTATTATACGCTGTATCTAGTGTGAATGACACCAAGGTTAACCATCACCATCCAGGATATGTACAGACTGATAAATGTATACCTTGAATGACCTTTCAGTCGCTTTGATACAGGGATACGACAAAACGTCTGGTCTGGTCTGGTCTTATTCAATAACAAGATGAACAACAAGATTCAAAAAGTATTCAGTATTTGGTCGATATTAGATTATTTTCTATACATGAAGAGAAGTAAGCCAGACGAAGTGATTGTGGTGAAAAAAGGTTATTGAAGTGTTGCACAGCTCTAATGTACTGATGATGATGATATGTCAAATTTTTTCAGGATATCTGTGACTGCACTAAAACAAAAAAATTACACTTCAAAAAATAAGTATCTTTCAGGTTCATTTTACTTAAGTAAACTCAAGTTCAAGTTATTTTTAAGTGTACTTTATGTAATGTTAGTATATTAATATCAATGTAGGCTACTAGTATACTTGTGTTAAGTATTATGTCAATACTACTGTACTTGAGACTAAATTGGCTCACGTTTTAGTAGTGTAGTAAACATAACCATAGTACACAACTGGTTTACAACTACTTTTTTCATTTATACTGCAACTATACTACAGGTAAATTTATAGATATATGCTGATAGTTAAATACTTTTATTAGTTTTTAAAAGTACACTTTTATACTCTCAGTAAACTATTAGTGTAGTTTGTATACTGCAAGTATACCTGTAATTTTCACGGTACAACATGTCGGGCAACATTTATACACTTGAAACTAACCATGACATGATAAGAGCCATTCAATTATTATTATTATTATTTTTTAAATTATTTACATTGAAAATGTTGAAATAAATTGCACGCATAACATTAATGCTTTACATACTTCTGAAACACTGACTCTGTTGACTTTTAGAGTATGTGTTTTACTGTAGGTGACAATAATTATTGCCTAAAATAAATAAATGAGACATGTCCAAATTAGTTTCTGTGTTGATCGACATTATGCCACAAATATTGTCAATAGAGCTTAACTTGTATTGAACCTGGAACATTCTTTTAATACGTGTTGCTTTAATCTTAATCCGGTCAGTTCGTAGCAGTCTATAAAAGAAACTGAATTCAGTGGCTTTATTAAGTTTTCTCTTTGATCCACATTAACGTGCGCTTAGGTGCTTCATTACAGTTTTAAAAGAGAGATTGTTGAAATGTGAAGACGCGTCACAACGAATGAACCTCACGGTCCAGTTCATCTTTTTTAAAGCCTTTATTTATTTCACTCTTATCTCATTGTTTTGCATCTCCATGACTAAAAACCAAACCCATGCGAGTCTATTTTGTAAGCCCTTAAGTTTGCGTTTGCGAGTGCTGTGTTAACTAGTCGGTAAATTAATGGTCCACTAGCTCGATTGGATCAAATCAAGGGTGGACAAACTCCTCGCCCACCCTCACCCTCACCTTCATTTTCAGTCGTCTTCATCCTATCTCTATTTTCATTCTACTAGCGATGCTGAAAGATTGCCTTATCTCCCTCAAAGGCACGGGAAGCCGCCTTGCGTGAAAGTGCCAGGACTCAAAATTCAAAGTAGTGATTAATGTGGTCTTCTTCCTCATAGACTGTGAAAATTAGCTGCCGGCTCTATTGAACGTGACACAGCGCTGGGGGGGATTTTTACAAACTGTAAATACGGCACGGCCATTGGTGTGTTAACACCTCCTCCCTGATGGATTTAGCTGATCAACGTGGGAATTTAAAAAAGAATTTGCAGACTTTCAGACAGGGTCCAAATTAACACCCACAACGGGCCAAACTCGAGAAAACATTGGATAAGACGAGTCAGTAAAACTCGCCGGTTGCCAGATAACTTCATAAGTGCAAGATAAAACCGGATTTATATTAATTTGTAGATACTACAGTCTGACCTCAGATGATGTGACTTCTGATGCGACAGTTTTTCCTCCGCAGCTCCGTGTGGATCATCGCTGGCATTGCCACCACAAGAAAAATATGAGCAACAAAATGAGACCTGTTTCACAGCCAACACACATTTGATGCTTTCATAAAAAGATAATGCAGTTTTATGGCTGGTAAATGTTTTCAGATCAAGTGTAAATTGGTGTTGTGTGGCAAAGATCATTTCACAGTACCACTAATTTAGTGCCTAGACGTCCAGCATATCCCTTCTGTTTGTCATCATAAAGGTTATACACCTGGAGAGAGAGTTTATCATTAGAGGTTAATTATCACTTCATCAGCGCTGAAAGTGACGTTTTGCTTTGAATTATGAGCACTAAACTCCTTTCTAATTATGATTAATGACATTGAGGCGACACTTAGGCTTTCTATTCATTCATCGAGGTTAAAGAAGACCGAGCTAATTATTTTTCTGCACATTTTTTTACCTTCTTTAATGGCTTTATCACCATGTGTCACACTCATTGGAGAATACATGGTTTTGGTAAGGCAAGGATCACTGTTAGGACTGCTCATAGACTTTGGTTATATCGATTTGAACATTAATTACAATTAAAAACCTTTTTTTTCAAATATATTTTTGTTGTGTTTTTACAAATTAAGTTGTACCCAAAAGGTTTTTCAGGTTTTCATCATGTTTTGTTACGAATTTGTCCCCAAAATATTGTTGCACACACGCACACGTACACACACAAACCCAGCTAAAAACACAAACACACATACAGTATAGGCTAGGTAAACACATACAAACACACACACAAATACAGGTAAACGCACACCCACAGTTAAAGTCAAAAGTTAAACACACAAATAACACAGGTAAACACACACACATGTCTGGTTTATTATCTCTGTGGGGACAGTCCATATAGGCGTAATGATATTATACTGTACAAAATGTATATTTTATCCCTTACCCCTAAACCTAAAGATCATAGAAAACTTTTTTACGTTTTCAAAAAATATCGTTCTATACGATTTTAACGCTTTTTTGCACACGGGGACCTCAATTTTGGTCCCCACAGTGACATGAGTCCCCATAAGCTGGTGTGTATTCAGGTTTGGACGTTCAGAACACTGTATAGCAGCAAGTTCAACATTCAGGCATGCAAGGTTATCTGTGGTGATTCTTTATTGATTGTGTCTTTTAAAAGAAAATGAGAGGAAATAAAATAAGACAACTCTTCTGTGATGACTCACGATAATTAAACAGATGAGAAGTCATGTTTCTGTTGTCTGAGAGAAATGACTCCGTCACACAAAACAGACACAACTTTTTAGATCTTAAGATTTGTACATTTTTCTAAAGCTGTAAGTTTTGGCTCTCTATCACCATCTCTGTTTGAAACATAAAACTGCAGGTTACTTTACCTATCTGTGTGTGTGAGTTTTGTTTATTCTTATTAAAAAGAAGTTGCTTCTTGCATTTGGTAAACAAGCCAATGACATTAAAAATGAATTGAGGTGTCATTTATGGACACAAACAACGTGAGGCAGGTTTCACTAATACTTACGGTTTTGTTCTTTGTTCAACTCCCTAACCACAAATATAAGCAAACAACACTAATGAGGGAATAAAAACAGCCAGGACTGAATCTGCCCGTAATAATATTTAGGATCATACATTTATTTATTGATTAGAATTGAAAGTCATGTTCACTAATGTGCTGTATTACATTTTCTGGTGTCTGCTACAGTATATGTTTATACCGGATTCATTAATTTGTGGATCTTGTTATCTCAGTCACATATGGCTGGAGCCAATTCACGCTCAAACAAGCCCATATGCACATATATTATGCAAAATAAAGGGAGTACAAAGTAAACAGACTCTATAGGTGACAGGAAAGACTTCATTAGGGAGGGATTTCTGCTGAGCTTGACAGAGACACTCTGACTTTCTCATTCTCTCGCCATCTTCAAACACGCACACATTTATGCCTCCCGCTCTTGCGAGGGAAACAGTGGGTAGCGAACGGGGGTGGACGAGGAGCGAGACAGAACCAGGCCCGTCACTACACAGTCGAGGCTTTTTGTCACTTTCAGAGCAGGCCTGTAAGCGAGCCGGGGGCAGTCGCAGTGGTTGAGGGAGGCGAGGTGAGGTGAGCTAGAGTTCAACTGGAGGCGCTGAGCTCCAGAGAAACCCATCGACTCCGGGCGTTTGGCACGACGACAAGCAGTGATGCTAATACCGCACCGGCCCTATTCTACACGACAACAACAACAGCTCTGAAATGAGTCATGTTTATACATCGCTGAAGCGCTTCTGTTTCTTCATGCCTGTTACGGGCTATTTCATTTCGTGTTTGGGTTTGTGGTGGGCCGGGAGAAAATCTGGAGAGCTAAGCGTCTTTTCACAGCCAATTAGAGCGCGGCTCTTTTGGGTGTTGAGATAGTTGGCGGTCAATCAGAGTTCAGCTAAACTCGCTAGAAACTTGCTTTTTAAAACACAAGTCGCCTACAGCTAAGATTCAAAGTGAACTTATTGCTACACATGACGATGGGAGGTGCAAATCTGGCAAAATACCCGTCTTCCTGGGAATTAAATGATCTGTATGTCTTATCTTGTATGTCTGTCTGCCTATCAATATTGTCTATCTGTCTTGTCTATCTATCTTGCCTGTCTATTTATTTTCTGTCTACCTATCGCTCTCTCTCTGTCTCTCTCTGTCTCTCTCTGTCTCTCTCTCTCTCTCTCTCTCTCTCTCTCTCTCTCTCTCTCTCTTCTCTCTCTCTCTCTCTCTCTCTCTTCTCTCTCTCGCTCTCTTCTCTCTCTCTCTCTCTCTCTCTCTTCTCTCTCTCTCTCTCTCTCTCTCTCTCGCTCTCTCCATATATCTATCTAGCATTTCAGAGTGACAACAATCATGGCCGCCATACTGAAGGGTCGTTCCAAACCGAAGTGCTCATAACTGGCCATTTTAAAGGGCCCTTCAGAATGAAGGATTTCGAAGGGTACAACTGATGGCTCCCATGATTCTTTGCGCAGATTCTTTGCATGGTGATGCCGCCTCCTTATGGGCACGGGATGATGACGCAGAAGGGCATTTCAAGAAACAGTTGTTTGGTCCCCTACACCCTTTAACTCTTCAAGGCCTTAGGGCATAGGGATGAGCCCTTCGAAATGGAACTGTCTGTCTGTCCTTGTAAATATTGTCTATCTGTCAGTCAGTCTATCTATCTGTATATCTATCTATCTATGAAATAAGACAAAAATAAAACACTGATTAGGAATTCTTCCAATGTAATATACTATCCGGTAGGTCAAAAGCAGTGTTTACTTGCATTAGGCTAGTCATAATTTCACATTGCCTACAGTTATAGTTATAGTTAACACTGCAGAGAGGTTTACGCAAGCAGGCCGAAACAATCCCAGAGCAAAAAAATGAAGTTCACATTCCGCTTGAAGCAAGACATTGACACGCAGGGAATTCCCAGAGGGCCGGTCATTTAAAATCCCACCTGAGAATACGGTTTCACGTGACGTAAAGTTTGCCATCATCCTTCATCAAAAACAAATGATTAACCTTTAGAAACTACAGCTCTGGCAGACATTCCCAAGTTCACTCCGGGCTGCAATATCTGCCAAAACATGGCTGAAAATACACACAGGGACCATTTTCTTAACAGCTGGGAGTTCAATTAGCAGCTGATAAGCGAGCAGGGGTTGGACCCTCCAGTTTCCGATTTCTCATGAAAAGGGGAGCAGCGCAGACCGGCGAGGACCGACTCGGCACCGCGGGCCAGAATAGAAGACTAATGTTCCTCTGCGCACAGCTGCTAAATGACAACAAAGAACTTGTCATCGTGATTAATGGCTAAGGAAGCCTCTCTTTGTTACCAGGGCAGCACTGTACTATGTTAAAGGCTATTAACGCGGGGGAAAGATGGGGAAATATATATAAAAGGAGGGTGGGGAAATTGATGCAAAAAACTGGCCGAGCTGTTGAATAAAAGGGGATTCCGGGATGTAGATGCAAGGACGTAACATATGTCAGGTATAATTCAGCATTATGGGACGCGTGACAAAGAGGGATTCGTTGAAATCTCTTCATATTGGCATCTGCTGTGATAAATGCTGGAGAATGCCGACCGCAGTACTGGATTGAAGAGTTGGCGGCATACTTTTTTGATTCATTTCTTCATCTCGCCGGCAGTAAATGAAAACAACTATTTATAGAGGCCATAATATGATGCGCTGTCAGGTACAAGAGAGCGAGAGAAGCAACTTTTTTCATTGATTTTCATGTCAGCTTAAGACAGAAGGCACGGTGCCATGGCAACCAGCGGCAAAATGTTTTCAGCATCACCTTCATTGATTGAGTTCCATCTCACACAAAAAAACTGGGAGGATCATTCAGCTGCAAACACATGGCATAAAGAGACTTCTCTTTAACTTCTTTGGCAATTGTCTTGTTTTAAAAGCTTATTTTACATTAAAAAACTATTTGCCAATGGGAAGAACTGAAAAAAAAACGTCAATTGAGACAGTCTTAATCTTACACAGTTCTGAAGTATATTTACTTCGCTTGAAGGATGTTTAGATAGTCTTACAGAAAAATAATTTCTGTTTGCAATATGAATACTTATGAATAGCTCTCAAACATCCAAAATTTTACATTGGTAAAGATAAGAAACTACAAGGTTGGACTGGCTGATAATTATGTATACATATACTATATACGTATCTACAAAATAAAACTTGGCTAAAAATACCTGTATGTCTCACAAACCCAAAATGCTCCAAATAATCAAACAGATCAAGTAATTTAAACTTAATTTTATAGGAAAAAGTTCTACTTACCACTTCAATATTTCAAGTTCCTGAAACACATTTTTACTTTGAGTAATGTATAATGATTATTTTTAACAATTTCAATTAACTTGAAGTGTTTTGAAAAATTAAAAATAAATAAATCCTTGTTCAATTTACTTACAAGTTTTTCTCAGTCGCTTTAGCATTTCTCGAATCATTCTTAAAATTAGCTAAATAATATGTGCATTTCTCAGAACAATTTGTACAAACTGCACAACATCATGGATTTCCTGCAAACGCGTAACTTGTTCAAAATCCTTAGATCATCTCTCAAAATGACATTTTTACATCAGTGAACATGTCAGTCCCATGAAAATGGCAAGTCCTTGTGTCATTGTTCGTGAACAAGACAGTCAAAATGTTTAGCCATGTTGTCAATATAACGGGTGCTTTATTTATTCTTTTTTTTAGCATTTTCGGATGTAAATTATGGCTTCAGTTCGTAATGACACTCATTGATAATGCACAAGACTGACTTATTTCACTTTCAATAGTACAAAGTTATACGTAACTGTATGTGCGACACTGATAGCAAAAGATTGAACAGGATTCACTTTACACTTGTTCTGTTGGTCCGTCAACAAATTACACATCAAGCTGGAAAAAAGTAACTGTGATGAAGAAAATGCAACATTATTTTACAGCACAATGGGAAAAATTGCAAAAAAAAGATCAACCTAGGAGAGACCCCTCAGGCAGAACTGTATGCAGTGCTGTTTGAGGAATCAAACTACATATTTTCTACTCCCCTTTGGCTTTGGGATGTCTTACTCTTGCAACGCAGCAGTCAAATGCAACGATATCCGAAATGACCACATGCTTTTGTAAATCATCTTGAAACAGAGCCCTCTCCTCATCAGAGACGAGATCCTTGTGGAAAATCTCTGTACAGTGTGTGTGTGTGTGTGTGTGTGTGTGTGTGTGTGTGTGTGTGTGTGTGTGTGTGTGTGTGTGTGTGTGTGTGTGTGTGTGTGTGTGTGTGTGTGCGTGTGCGTGCTGCATGAATGAAGTGAGCAGTAGATCTAGTCACAGTTTGGATCAATAACCCTGTAAGTGTAAGAAAACTGAATATGCCTGACAGATTATGACAACTGGTCTAACCATTTTGCATTGAATGACTAAGACGATGAACAAATGACTAGATGTTTAGAGGGGTAAGACAATTGCACAGAGACCTTTATGATACATTTTGAGCAACATGACAGTATCACCTGATAATGTAGGAAACAACAGACAATTGTACATAATCAATTGCATGAATGTATTCAAGCAATTGCAACTTGTTCAAAATAATAAGAAACTACTTTTCTGATGTGCACAAGTGACAAGATGATGTGAAGGTTGAAGAACTAGTTTTGAGAATTTCATTTCTGATCTGAGAAATGCTCCAAAGCGACTGAGAAAAACTGTAATTTAAAGACGTTAATTCAACTGGTCGAGAAGGATTTCCAATTCCCAGCATGCTTTGCGTCAGACTGCATTAGGAGAGTAAATTTTAAAATATGATTATTTTATGTGTTTTTCAGTAAAGTTAAGGACTTGTTAGTGTTCCATGTTCACTTATCTTGGATATTTAGAAGATTTTGACACATTTTGTATCTAATGGAGGAATGTTGACTTTTACTTGGTTTTAAAAATAAGTTTGACATTCAATTTTGCTAGAAATATTGCTAGATCCTGTTCGTACCAGTTACTTTCCAATGGAAAACCCAGGTCTCAAAGTGAACTTTATCTAGGTCAGGCCTCAAAAACATCACTGGATTTTTGTATTGCTCAAATGTATTCTATACTTGTTAAAAATGATTAAAAATATATTTATGTGATCAATCAACAATCAATCATTGCTTAAGTATATTGATTATATCATTAAATCATCATCATATATTCACTTGTATACACTCATCTTTGGTTTAGTGTGATTCATAGATTATTAATCTATGGTATTATCATTCCTATGAATACTTCTTATAACTGGGGTGTATAACAGAGCCCAATGTTACACAAAAATCATCATATAATTCACAATAACAGCCAGAGACTTGTCGCTGTGTGTCGCTTGCTAAAGCTGAGCTGACACTACGGGACTGTGAGACAACTTGAATTGCTATGGCGCTTACACTACGCAACAAAGTTCCTTCTCATCTGTCGTCGTCTTGTTATAGCTGCGCGCATACTACACAACACACCGCTGACGAGGTGCACACACCACAAAACATTCCGTGAAGAGGCGGTCCCGACCATCAGCGAAAATATGTTTAATTTCATCTTCCTTCCTCCGTTTATATCATCTGCACTGTGATTGGCTGGATTAGTTCCTCGTGGTCGTTCAATCGCGCACACAACGAGATCACTAGGCGATAATATCAAACAGGTTTGAAAATATCGTAGCGTCTGGGATAGCTCGAGACAGGTCCAGATCACGTTGGACACCTGCTTATACTTAACGAGCTTCGGCGACCGAAACGAGCACCGATTTGGTCGCGATCCGGAGGTTTTGTCCCAGACCTTGGAAATCTGTCCGCGACAGCAAAATCCAGCCAAAAGTCACGTAGTGTGAGTTTGTCATTACACGGCGGAATTTTTTACTAATGCGCTTTTAATTTATTTAAACTAAAATAAAATACTAAAATATTGCGCCAATTACTTTAGACTTTAGACCAGGTTTGAGTTGGTCTATGGCACAATCTATTTTCAGTTCCTCAAAATAGCAACGCGCCAACAATGCGCCTGAGCACACCTCTTTTTTAGACCAGCACGCCCATGGGTGCACAAATGAGCGCAAATGCACTTGCTATTTAAACAACGCGGCGCAGGACGGGAAAATGAGAACTGCATCGGGCGGAAACTAACAAAAACACCCTGCGCCGCATTGCGCCGGGTGTACAATAGGGCCCTTTGTCTTTGTTTGGGTCAAGAACTTTAAAAGAACCACTTTCATCTCCTTAACTTCTGACATATTTCATGCTTTCTCTCTTAAGAGCTGCACTTTTCAATCATGTCTGGAACAAGCCTTCGTGTCAGTCCCTCAACTCAAATGACTTAAACGTAAATCTGTCACTTCCGATCCGTCACCATTGATTAAACTGTTGCTCGCATCAGCATCTTGTTTTTGACACGTCATGTAACACCCGACGTGTCTTTCTCAGAGTTCTCTTCATTGTGTATTCAGTCGGGCACGCGTCTGGGTTGCCATTTCTTTATTGTCTTCTGGCAGCTGTGGTGTGGAGGACCGGTCGACCCTGCCCTCTGAGCAGACAGCGTTCCTCTGACCAGTCCCACCTGGGACATCACTGTTGCCGTGTTTAAGCGAAAGGGAAATGAGAACCTTAGACACGGTGTCAAACGCCCCATGAACTGTGTGATAGCCTCTGTACCGATAAGACAACCTTTCGATGTGGGAATCTTTGAGGAGTCTTTCATATGACAGGCCTGACGGAGCACGACCTGGCTAAAGGCAGGCTGAAAATGAATACAGGTTAACGCTGAAGCATAATATTTTGTGACATCTTTAAATCAAAGCTTTTGACAACATAATAGACGTTTCAAGTTCAAACTTCTCAACTCACGCGGGCCCAAAACAATTTGTTTGTTCAGAAACACTGTTTCCGCATTTTCTCGTCCTCGGCGGCACGTCGATATCAGGATGGAGCCGAGCTGTCAGGATTATTCTGAGAAACACGGCTTGCGTCAGCTGGCGCTGCAGAGACAGATGTGAGACTCATCCGTGTGATATCCATCTCGAGCGCCCAGAGCGCCATCCTCCAAATCTCTCACGAAAGCCTTTGAAGCGATTCTTTGATGTGCCACCATTCTCTAATTACTGGAATTGTCGTGGTTATCATTCATTACGCTCAGCTGGGCTTGTTGAAATGTTCAGTTTTAAAGGACGTCTTGTACCGTTGCGGCCTAGCTAGTGGTTAAATAATGAAGGTTCAAACCCCGGAAGGGGTTTCAAGACATGAAACCTGAGGCACCCCCATGAGGATAGTCCTGACAGAAACAACATATCGCAAGTCACGCAAGAAAACATTTAAAACTTGTAATAGTACATGTCCTGCGTGTCTTTCTGATCTGGAAAAGCATTGGGTTAGCAACGCAAAGGTCATGGGTTTGATTCAACACATACGGATTAAAAAAAAAAGTATGGATTGAATGCACTGTAAGTCACTTTGAATAAACGCATCTGCCAAATGCACAGATGCAAAAATATTGTATATTTTATGTACAAAAACAGCCCATACCGTAGTATATTACAGATGGTTTCATCAGACGCACATGCCTGGCCCATAGTTAACTTTCGCTCTGTGCTTGTTGATCAGTCTGGCGAGTGGCAAATAATATAACTATTTATATTTTGTTCATTTTTTTAAATAGTCATTTACATTAATATTTTATTGTTTAATAATTGTATTAATTAAACAATTTGTTTAATTTTATTGTATGTTCATTTTTTTAAATAAACAATTGGTTGAATGGGTCGTGTAACTTTATCGTATTTAAGTTTAGCCGAGTAACGGTTCTTCAACTGGTAACCCAAAATAATACTGGCTAGACATACTTTGAACTTGCTAGCTAATGTCATTCACTCTTTATTTCTTTTGCTTGTTGTCAGAAATAATCTACAGGGACTCTATTCTTTGCGATTGTGTACCGGAATTTAAGTTTGGACCACAAAAGCATGCACGCGCAGTAAGGTTTGTTGATGTTGTTGAATTGAAATCTTCTATAATATAATCATTTATTCTAGATTTAATTTATATTCATATTAATTCATATTCATATTTTATTGTATGTTAATTAAGTGTGTTAAATTAAATTAAAACTACTCAACAGTTTTGATTATTTGCAGATGTTTACCGGACGTTTGGGCCACATAACTTTGATTGTGTTGTTGCCGCTGAAACCTATATAAACTAATGTAAATTATTTTTAACTTAAAAATATAATTCACTGTAAATTATAATATAAATATATTTACATAAATCGAATGCAATATTTTAGATTTTAAAGCCCAAGTGCAAACTACTTAAGTCTGTTATACAAATACTAATAATAACGTATATTGTATATGAAAATATTTGGTTGTATAAAGGAAAAGCTCCAAAAATGTAATTTCTTTCATTATTTATTCACCCTCAAGTCATTTCAAACCTGTATGACTTTTTCTTCTGTATAGAACACAAAAGAAAATATTCTGAAGAACGTTGGTAACCAAACAACATGCGCCTTCATTGACTTCCATCGTATGAACACATTTCTCAAAATATCTTCATGTGTTTCAGCGTGATATGCAGTTTTTGAAAAACATATGAATAAATGAGGACTAAAATAAGGTCACCTGTAAATATCAGAAGGCACTTTTATATTAAAGAAGGTTAGTAGCTCGCAAACATCTTCGCTAAATGAGTTTTGGTTGGGAGGCAGGCACAGAATTGTTGATTTGCGACAAGGCCAAGTACACATAAATACCATTATGTAAATAAATGGAGGAAGACGAAATAAAGGCCAAGGTCTTGTGGGCAGGAGAGCAGTAGCCAGCATCATGTGGCAGATGGGGCAAGGTGATCTCACCAGCTGTTGCTGGCCCATAAGTTGGTGTTGGAGACGAAACATTCGATTATGGTCTGTTGGGGCGAATGAAGCTTAGACGCAGCATTCATGTTGAGTAATTGTGGAGTAGCAGGTGTGAACGTTAAAATCATCATCTCGTGATTATGCGGGTCACATTTTTGGAGGTTGAAAAGCACACAACTTGAGATGATTCATAGTTTAGCTCCGTGTGTTTTGGGGTTAAAACGGCGTGCCACTACAATGAATTCCAATCGCTTGTAAATACGCTGCTCCCGACGGGGCGTGCCGAAAAACTATTAAATGGGAATGCTTGTTGGTTCTCGGAATGGTTTCCTCCAAATTGTGAAAAGGCAAAGACCAGGGCCTGTTATGAATTCTCGACTGTGCCTCTGCCAAACGCTCCGGCGAAATTAAAACAGCCATGTTGAAATTATTTGGACCTTTCCTCCGCCGTATACCACGCTACAAAAACAAAGCGGTACGGGCGACCACGGGCAGCTATATATTCAAACTTCAATGTTCAAACTTCAATTCAATGTTGAAATTGCGAGTGGGATGAAGGGGCTCTGGTCGGGAGGCACTGGAGAAACGAAAGCTCGGCTCCAAGATAGGTGTTTCCTAATCTTTCACAGCAGCGAACTGCTCTGATGATCTCTCGCTCCGTTTTAGAGAAGCTTATCTGTGTTTCCAGCGCTTCAGAAGACAGGACTCATGCAGCTTTGGCTACTGTAAGAGAATAAACACAAAACCTTAGAGACTGCACAAACAGGCTGTGAATAGATGCAATAAGAGTTTGAGATGCAACTTTGTTAACAATTAACCAAAACACCTTTACAGTCAATGTACAGAGATAAAAACAGATCTTATTTACTTTCCAAACAAACATATTCTGCTCTTTTTGTGTGTGATTTGTTGTTATGTGTTTGTTTTTCATTACGATGTTTAAAATTGCTCTAGCTCTGAAATGAAATGTGATGTCATCAAACGTTATGTATGTGAACTTGATTATGTGTATACAAGCTGCATGTCGTATGTTTTTGCATTGTGAAATGTGCAAGACTGTCGTTGAAAATGCCTGCTCAGCATCATTACGGCATGAAATCAAAATGAAAAAAAAACTTTTTTTTTATGGAATATTGTAGTGTTTTTTATAAGTTCACTTCGTTATTTTTTTTATTCATGCGCACTCATAATCTTTAATCAAAAACGTTGACCTCCTCTCCCCTCGAAACGACTTCCGCATCACTTCCTGTCACGAGGGCGGAGCTTGGTGCCGATTGTGAGTCCGGAGGGGAATCATGCTCCGCGATTGACTGCAAACTTGCCTTGGGTTACAATGCACCTACTTATACTAGCCCTAATAGTAGGTACTGTTTTTGTGTTGGAATAGTAGGTACTTTTGAGTGCATGGAAAAATAGATTGCACAAACTGGGACATACTAACAGGAAGCGGAAGTGGCCGTTGTTGCCTAGACAACGTTGTGGCCAATGACTGTTACACACATCAAAATACAGCTCTTCTTTCCATTAAGGTATTTATTCATTCATTATTTCGTATGTAATGTTTACGTTATACTTAATTTGTTCATTTAGTGACGCATCAGTTATATAACTTATTCATGGGCTGCATCCGAAATCGTCAACTTCCATACTATATAGTAGGCGAAAATGACCATCCGAAACCTCAGTGTGCAAAAAACAGTAGGCGAGATACTCGGATGGTCTACTACTTCCGCCAAGATTTGTGAGTGTGGATCGGATGGACACTTCTCTATCCCATGATGCCACGGGAGCTGAGCAACGGTCAAATTTCCAAAGTAAATCAAATAAATATAGCGGAAAACTTTAAGGCGGACGTCCGTTTTCAATGTGAGTGCCAATAAATGAATTTCTCGTGACTAACTTATGTTTTTATCAACTCTCACGTGTAGGTTGTTGTTAATACGTCATAGGTCAAAGAGCATACGGGTCACATGACCATAAAACATGGCGGACGCAGTATGTCCGAAATGTATTCATACTACTCCCACTCATTTATTTATTTATTCATTTATTTATTAGATATTATTTATTATAATGATCTTGCTTGGTCTATAAACACCATGCACTGTGCTGTGTTTTACCTTTCTGTGTTTTTCTTATTTGCTCCTGTAAAGCTGCTTTGGAACAATGCACATTGTGAAAAGCGCTATATAAATAAAATTGAATTGAATTGAATTGAACTCATACTATACAGAACGTACTGTTTTAACGGCCGATAGGTAGGTACTTATTCAAATTCAGTACGTACTGTCACAGTATGCGATTTCGGACGCAGCCATGCAGTGGAGCGTCACTAGACTCCGCCTACTCGTGGTGAGTTGTGGGTAATATCAGCCGTCAGAGTGTGCATCATTCTGCACTTCGAATTTCTACCGGAAGTAGTACCATCCGGGAATCTTTGGAATACTATTTTCAACATACTACGATTTGGGACGTACTAATTCTACTTTCGAATACTATTAGGACAGATAGTATGCGGTTTGGGACGCAGGGTTGCATTCAAATCTGCCTACATTTTGTTAGCAATCAACGATCCAATCAGTTCCCGGCATGGGAAATCAAGTCCCGCCCTATATTTTCTCTCTCGTTCTTTACTCAATGACTCAAATGGCACTTCAGTGTATGGTAACAAATATATTCATCAAAATACAAAATGAATTCCAAACAAAATACACAACATGTATTATATGACACATCTTTAGATATATTATATATACATCTTTTATATTTTTTGTACAGTATGTTTGTTGCATTAAAGGTTTTGCACATCTTCAGCTGGGATTAAGGAACTTTTTAGTTTTTTGACATTTTTAGATGATTTATAATTGACGTACTTTGTATTTTGTTCTTCTCTGTTTATTTTTCTAACGCTTAGTTGGGTTCAGAGAAGATCACGGAAGACAAATACTGTGAACATTGATTTGGCTCAAGCTGATCTTGTTTTTGTTTCATCGTTTTTGCAGTCAATGCACCTCAGTTTGGATATTTTTGAAGTCGCTGTGAGTTTTCAAAATAAAATACACCCGTGTTGTAAAAACCTATGCTCCTTGTACAAGTTCCTGTATTTTTTAGATGTTACAGTAAATTCTGCTTTACAGAACTATCAAGCAGCTTAGCTCAAACTCTCCCGTGCATTTACTTAATTGATGTTATTAATGACAAAAAACAATTCATTGCGAAGCCTAAACACAGGACACAAGTTGTAGAAAGACGGTTTTCGTGAGTGTGCTGCAGGCTTCAGGCATCTCATTGATAGTGTTAGCTTCTATGCAAACGTGCCCTTATGTCAGATCCCTGACGAGACCCCACACCCAGCAGATCTCTGCGGCAGACAGCGATACACCAGTGCTGTGTGCCACGGGTCTTTATTGTGGACGGGGTTCATGTGAGTGGTTAGGACTGTCAGAAGCACAACACGACAATGACAGGCCACTGCATTTCTCTATGCCTCTATCGACTGGTCCAGAGAGGCGTTCGGTGATGGACGTGTGGTTTTGCTCCGAGCTGACGGGGGATATTCATGGTGTAAAATCCTCTGGGGTTTGTTTGATGATTCCATAGGAGCTGAGACGGCAGACGGATGTCAGTAAACGAGCACAGGAAGTTAAAACAAACGTGACCTCATCATATTCACGCATGCAAATGTTCTTCACGTGATAACTATTCATAGGAAATCCACCGACCTTTCAGGAATTTCTGTGTGGATGCCTGAAAGATCTCAGCATATATTTTCTTCCTTTCATCTCTCAAACAGAAAACTATTTCAACGTTGAATTTAGGTCACTCAAAAATCTGTTATTCTGGAGTGTTTTAGACGTTATTATCTATGATATATCTAAAATGTACATAATTGTACATAATAACTTAAATATTATTGTAAATATTATAAATGACTATATTGTAAATGTTACAGGTTATAGGTTAAGCATGTATTATAAATATATTACATACTTTTTTTAAATAATATGAAAATATATTTAAATCGTATATTATTTATTAGAACATAAATTGTATATTAAATCATGGTAATGATAAGAATAAAAAGATGATATTATTAATTATAGTGTTTACAACAATATTATTGTGAAAATGTATACGGTAAAAATACTAATAAAAATAACATTACTCTGGAAATGTGTTATAACATAAATGTATATAGTCATATAAAAAATATTATGATATAAAATTATTAAGAAATATTACTCACCCTTGGCCTTCCAAATCGGTGTGCTGTCAATTTCTCTGTGAAGCGCAGAAGAATTTCTCCAGAATCTCATACAGGCCGAGGTTCATTGTGACCATTTTCGAGTTCTAAAAAGGCAAGTGAAACAACACCCCATCAACACTATTAAAGTAGCCGATTCAACTTCGGAGCTATAAATGAGTCGTGCGAGTCATTATTCATTGCTAATCTCCTTTTTAGTCCTTTCTGGCACTTGACAGATGAACTGTTGTTGAGGTGAAGTGTAAATAATGACAGATTATTTATTTGCGGATGAACTCTTCCTTTAAGGTGAGAATAACCTGCTAATGACTCTGCAGTCTTCTTCTGCACCGGTACGTGATCGCCTGTGATGTCTCACAAACCTAGAGGCATGTGACGCCCCACAAGATTATTTCAAGTGCGACTCTCACTTTCAACGCCATTCTCAACAGTTCATTAGTTCAAACTGCATAACTATGCTAATGAGTAAATGGCTTTACCTCTGTAATTACACTACGGGGATTTGTGAGATAAAAAAGAATGATGTAAAACCCAAAACGCGAAGGTTTAACATCTGCTGGATGAAATCATTAACCCACGAGCTCGCTTTCCCTGTCGATGTGTCGTCTGAACCTTGAGGGAAGTACAGAAAGGTTTCGTGTCAACCTCAATGGATCCACACAGAGGCTTGTTTGTATTATCTTTTTATAGCCAGAAGCCAAAAGTTTGTGATTTTGTCAGAGAGGACGGTGTTTTAAGGTCGATGACATGGCATTTGTTTTATTCCGTGTTATTTGTTGTCTTGAGGGCAAAGCTTTTTTCCACTACATGAATTAAAAGGCAGATCTTTAAATGAAATCTTTTCTTCCAGCGGACTGAGAATCTTGAGAAGTGACCCTGGGGTGGGAAAACACATGCATACGTGCTGATATATGCCGGGTTTGCTTTAACACAACCGACAAGATCAACTAAACATTAAATACAGTATAAAGCGCACAAAACTTGACTAAAACATTACATGTGGTTTGGTTTTGAGGCACAGCTCTCACATCCAGGGTTTTCATCTGATGGGTCTCAACTATTGCTGTCAAATCGCAATTATTCGATTGCATAATAAATGTTTGTGTTTATACACAATATATTCGATGCCATGGAAGAACCTTTAACATCTCAAGAACCTTTCTGTTTCACAAAAGGTTCTTTGTGGCGAAAACAGGTTCTTTAGATAATAAAGCAATCCACCGTAAGAAAGAGATGGTTCTTTGTGGAACAAAAATGGCTCTTCTATGGCATCGCTGTGAAGAACCTTTTTAGCACCTTTATTTTTAAGAATGTATATGTGTGTAAACATATTTATATACATAAATGCCCACAAATACACTCTTAAAAATAAAGGTGCTTAAAAGGTTCTTCAGATGTTAAAGGTTCTTTATGGAACCAAAAGGTTCTTCTATGTGGCATCAAAGAACCTTTTGAAGTAACTTTTTTTAAAGAGTGTACTTGTATAGTATTTACATAAATATACGTATAAATTTATATTTAGGTATAATTTAAAAATAAATCTTTCTTATATACATACAATATACATATAAATATACACGTCTCACACACACATTAATTATAACAACGCAAACATTTATTTTGGAATAAATATAACCAATAAAATGTAACTTTATAAATGTGCGTATAGTTAGGAAAACGAAATGCATATTATCTGTTTTTAACCCTTTGTTTTTTAAAGACTTGCACAAGTCTTTGACATGATAAAAGCCATAGATAGTTTTTGTTACATCTTCAACCTGGAAAACATTAAAAACTGTGAAGGTTAACGAAAATACTACTCACTCATCAATACTGTATATATACATTTTCAATTGCATGCATTTACAAAATTGTCAGTCTTCCTGTTTATCTGATCGGGGTCAGTGGAACCTAAAACAGTTTAATTAAATAGACCTTCCTTAGTTAGGGAGCCAGTAGAGATGCACCGATATATCGGCCAATAATCGGTATTGGTCGATAAAAGCAATTTGTACACTATCGCATATCGGTTGATAGTTTAAAAACAGCCGATGATCAGGGCCGATAATCCCTTCAATCAAAAGAGGACATGAAAATGCAAACATCACCAGTTCGATGTGCAATATATTAATAGTCATTATATGAACTAATAACATACAGAAAGTTAAGAAATATTCATTTAATCTTTAGAATCGGTATTGACACCAGCAGATATTACTCTGAATAATCGGCTATCTGTATAGGTGGAGAAAATCAGTAACCAGTCATTACTGAAAATGTATTTTTGCATCAGCACCTTTAAAGCTAGCCAAGGAGACTAGACAGTACATCTTTCATGTCTTGGTCTGACACACTGTACTTTATTTTCTCTGGTTTGAGCCCATTTAGATGTAACCCAAAGGCTATGAAAGTAATTATCAGCAATGATGAAGTCATCCATAAACTCTAGCAGAGATTCTGTATGAATTAATTGGTTTGTACAGCATTGATACTGCGGGACTCACGGGAGCCCATATGCACAAAGCAAACGTTCATAGTATCTCGTATTATAAAGCCTATAAGCATGTGCTTAATTTCAGATGCAGTATCAGTAATGAATCGAGTTCAGATTTCGGTCATTTGGCACCTGATGGACTGCTGGATTTGTTTCAGAATAATAATTGGCCAGGAAACGCTCGGAGGCGATGGAAGGGAGAAAATCCAGCATCTTTTGAAGTTTGTTTTTATGGAAATTGCTTTTCGTAGTAAAACTACCTATAACGTTTCTACAACAGATCATCTTCAAGTGTTTAAAGAATTTTTTTTAAAGACTCACTCACGTGTGAGGTTAATATATGACAAAGACACCTCCCCACAATTCATTGCTCTCTCTCTCATTTTTGGGATATTTTTTATGTTCATTTAAATTAAACAGATGACAAATTTAATGCAAAAACTTGCACTAAAGGTGCATATTGAATCCAAAATAAAAGCACGCCTCTCTCCCCAAAAAGCAGTCTGATTTGATCTCATATACTCGTGGCACAAACAATGTGAGACGGTGGTTTTAAAGGTATGTGATGTTCATAACATCATCCAAGCAAATCAAAGCGAATCTGAAGCACTAATGAGAGCCGCAAACGTTCACTGAGTCCAGTGTGGTCTTACCTGAACTTTACCGCCGGTCAGAAAACAGACTTGTTTTTTTCTCTCGACTTCTCTGTGAGTCACAACAGCTTTTGCTCGCCTCAGCTCTCGTCCATTGTTCAGGCCGGGCGCGAGGAGGCCCGTGATGGACAGCCCGCAGCATAGGACCCAACATCACCCGCTCGTGTCCTCCCGGAGCGAGCGCGGGGAAGATAATTGACAGCAGGGTCTTTTTATTTTTTACTGCCTTTCTTTCCTTCCCTGCTTCTCGCGGCTTGGAAAGACATCCACTGGTGGAATAAAAGTGCGCCTATCGAAATCCCCACAGAGGCCGCTTGTTATCTACTAACAAGATATCTTAACTGTGGATTGAGTGGCGGGGGGAGAGAGAGGGGAGCTCTCAGGAACATTAAGATGTCTCTGCACTGTGAGCTCAGCCTGCGCTCTGACTGTCTGCTGTGGAGAGAGAGTCACGCTCGGATGCATAACTTACTCATCTGACAGATGGGTGAATGGAAGCTGGTGAGATTTTATTATCATGTCTGAACTGTAATTAAAAGTCTAAATGATAATTGTGGGACTCTATTACAAGCACAACATGGCAGATGAAATACGTTTTTATCATCGTTCTACAATTCAGTATCTTGTTATGGCTGAAGCACCACATCACCTCTGAATGTTGGATAATATGAAGCAAGGATGATGTACTTAAAAAAATTAAAACCTACTTAATTCTCAATAAAATATTGCTACACAATTAATGTGATTAACATTTACTGGTGTACAGACATATTTTAGAATAGCTACATAATTATACAGGTAATTCCTGCATTCCTGTACATAACTTTGTTTACAAAATGAAACTTCAAAGTGAAGTCTGAAATTGTATTTTTCAATACCAGCCATATTTTGATTACTTTTAAAAGCGTGAACTGACATTGCAATAAAGGTTAAAAAGTAAAAACATGACAGATTATAGTGAAAATCAAATATTTTATTAATATATATTTTTACATATTGTTTTAAATATTATTATTTATATTATATATACTGTATATATTTTATATTATTATTAACAAATATATTATTGAATATATTATTTTAAATTAAAATAAGTTTACATTGAATTAAATGTAATTAATTAAATTATTTTAATTAAATACAATATTTTTATATATTTTACATATAAATAATATTTGTTAATATCAGATAAACAGAAAAAGCAAATTCAATGCAATTGAATGCACTTGTCATGGCTCTGCTTCCTTAGTCATGTTTTTCTTGGTCCTGTAGCAGAGCCATGACAAAGTCTTTGGTTATGTGTGGAGAGAAACATATTATTGTCCGTTTGACAATAATATACGTTCTCTCCAGTGTCTTGTCATTGACCCCATTCCTCTCGTTTCCTCGTTATCTTTCCCTGAGTGTTTAATGTCCCTCACCTGCCCCATGTCGTTATCCCTCGTTTGTCTTCCCTATTTATACCCTCTTGTTTCTTTGTCCTGTGCTCTTGTATTGCGTGTACTACGTTGTGTATTGTGTATGTGTTCATGCTGTCGCCCGTGTTCCTGTGTCCTGCCTTGTTTGAGAGCTGTGAGTTTTGTGGTTTTGCTTTAGTTTTATCGTGCCTTGTTTTGTTAGTTTGTTTTTTGCCCCCCCGTGGGAAGTGTTTTGTTTCAGTTTTTTATCTCAGTTTCGTTTTCCCCATTGTGGGTGTTTTTGTTTTGTGTTTATAATAATAAATATTATCTGTTAACCCCTTCACTGCCTGCCTGTGCTTGGGTTCTTCTGCCAGTTCGTGACAGAATACAAGAGCCCAAATTCAGAACCCAGCGGGCAGCAAGATGGACGGCACGGCGTCGTCCTCACGGTCCGCTCAAGCCCGCTTGCTGCTAGGTTTCTGCCAGGGGAACTACGGGAATCGGGAGTTCGCCGGGGCATTCTCAGCGGTGGCTGAGAGGGCGAGTTCAACGAGGCAGAGTTGAAGACGATCTTCAACTGCTGCCTCACTCAGCGCCTCACCCCGTCTGAGAAGAGGCTGCTGGGTCCCCTAGGGTTCGCGGCAATGGTCAGGTTCGTGGCCAACCGGGACGATCCTGGGGGTGGGGTTCCACGTGGGACTTCCACCTCGCGGTCGATCACGCCGGAGGGCCTCGACCTGACTGCCGCTGCCCGGGGGGACTCGGTACCCTCCGGCTTGAGCTCCACGGTCCCCGTTCACTCTGGTGGCGCCGGTAGCGAGCTGGAGGGAGGGATCCGGGGATGACTTCGGCTGATTCCTCCACTGCGGAACTCACTCCGGTCCCCACGGATTCGCCAAGGTCGGCTATGGATCCGGTGGTGCGCAGAAGGAGGGAGAGGCGCAGCGGAGGAGCGTCCAGTCAGGTGCGGCCGGCGTCCAGTCCGGTGCAGCCGGCGTCCGTCCGGTGCAGCCGGCGTCCAGTCCGGTGATCCAGCCGGCGTCCGGTCCGGTGATCCAGCCGGCGTCCGGTCCGGTGATCCAGCCGGCGTCCATTCCGGTGATCCAGCCGGCGTCCAGTCCGGTGATCCAGCCGGCGTCCCCAGATCCGCTGTCCAGCCGGCTCCAGCCGGCGTCAAGCCCTGTCCAGCGCGCCTTCCAGCCGGGTCAAGCCCTGTCCAGCCGGCCTTCCAGCCGGCGTCAAGCCCTGTCCAGCCGGCCTTCCAGCCGGCGTCAAGCCCTGTCCAGCCGGTCCCTGGGAGACTCCCAGGGCAAAGACTGTTCCCCCGGACTCCTCCTAAGTCCCCCAGGACTCAGCGCCCTCGAGCGCAGCCGGGGACTGGGACTGTTCCCAACCCTTTTGGTTTTCCCCCCGTGAACTCTTGTTTTGCCCCACCCCCCCTCCCATGTTTGTTGTTCTTGTTATCCCACCCCATCCTGTAGTCTTGTTGTCCTGTCTACCCCTTGTCATGTTCACCATGTTTGTCTGGTTTTTGTCTTTGTCTCGGTCTGCCTTGTCTTGTCCGTCTACCCCTTGGTGAGCACCTGGAGGTGCTCATTAAAGGGGGGGCTTCTGTCATGGCTCTGCTTCCTTAGTCATGTTTTTCTTGGTCCTGTAGCAGAGCCATGGCAAAGTCTTTGGTTATGTGTGGAGAGAAACATATTATTGTCCGTTTGACAATAATATACGTTCTCTCCAGTGTCTTGTCATTGACCCCATTCCTCTCGTTTCCTCGTTATCTTTCCCTGAGTGTTTAATGTCCCTCACCTGCCCCATGTCGTTATCCCTCGTTTGTCTTCCCTATTTATACCCTCTTGTTTCTTTGTCCTGTGCTCTTGTATTGCGTGTACTACGTTGTGTATGTGTTCATGCTGTCGCCCGTGTTCCTGTGTCCTGCCTTGTTTGAGAGCTGTGAGTTTTGTGTTTTTGCTTTAGTTTTATCGTGCCTTGTTTTGTTAGTTTGTTTTTTGCCCCCCCGTGGGAAGTGTTTTGTTTCAGTTTTTTATCTCAGTTTCGTTTTCCCCATTGTGGGTGTTTTTGTTTTGTGTTTATAATAATAACTATTATCTGTTAACCCCTTCACTGCCTGCCTGTGCTTGGGTTCTTCTGCCAGTTCGTGACAGCACTGTGTGACTATATGAACACTTAAAGGAGAGTTCCACAAGATTTTTTTTGCCTACCTAGCTCTCTTTATTTCATCTGATAATGCTTTGCCATCTTATCCAGGGAAGCCACAGGGTTACAGTGGGTGTGAGTAGAGATATCTTGCTTTTAATTAAACCTGACAGCCCTCTTGTCCTGTTAGTAACTTTATGTATGAAACAGCTCTCTAAAGTTAGGATGTCCCATGTATTGTTGTCCCATAAAAAATGATCAGGATGTCTCTGCTGGGAAGAAAAATGAAGGAAACATGTTAAATACTGAATCGACAGCAACAACACACACTACATTCTTACAGCAACAGAATACGGCTGTCAGTCCAGTTACAGTCACAGTTTAATTATTAAAGCTAGCAAACCTTACCTTTTGTCTCTCTATTGCCATCTCTGTCTGAAACATAGAAAATTGCAGGTTACTTTACATGTCTTTACATGGGTTGAAGTCAAATGACATCAAACTGAATATATACTGTATGCATATACTGTACATATGCCGAATACATACTGTATGCAGAGAAAAACCTATTTTTACTAAAGCAGTACAGTGTGAACGCAACCACAGTGGAGTCCTGTCAGGTTATATGATGTGATAGGCGCTCCCACTGCACATGCACCATGGATGTGTTGTGTTTATTCATGAGAGGCTCCGATAACTGACAAAGATGGAAAAATGGAGATGCTCATCAATTCTGTGGTCCGGAGGCGACCCACATGCTGTGCAAAGTTAAAAATGAAACAAAAACGATATATGTACAGCCTTTTTGAGAATAGAAAAGTGGCTTGGTTACAGTTTTTGAGACATTCATGCTATCCCTCACAAAAATTTTGTATACTTCGAGCAAATGTTTTAAATATAGGGGCGGTTTCCCGGACAGGGCTTGAGACTAGTCCCAGACTAATTTAAATGTTAGAGGTGTCTTGATTGAAAACAACTTGCACTGATATATCTTAAAATATATCAGTGTGATTGTTATGTCTCGAGATGCACGCCAGTAATGTTATTTTTTGTCAAGTTTGTTTTTAAAAACGACTTAAATATCCTAATTTAACTACGACCTAGTCCTGTTTTAAGATAATCCCTGTCCGAGAAACCGCCCCACAGAGTTAACGTATATTTACTTTATGAAATAAGTATACTGAAATCAATGTACTAGTATACTTGTAAGTGTACTATTTCAAAACTACTTGAGACTATTGGCCCTCTTTCAAGTGTATGTAAGTATACTTAAGTGTAACAGTAGTAAAAGTAGAGTATACAACTACCTGTTTTTCATTTGTATGCAACTTTACAAGTGAAGGTGTCCTGATAGTTCATTAGTTCAATACTACTAGTTTTGTAGTTTGTAAACCACGTATAAGTATTTTGCATATCGCATGTCCTTCTGAATCTCCATATTTTGTGATTTTCATTATTATTAGTCACCCTTCATGTTTGTCATTGGGTTTTACCAATATGTAACCAATAAAATGTATTAAAGTGTGCTTGGCTTTGACAACACAGCATGCTATCATTAAAAAAAGTTTTTTCCATTTCCTGAAAAACAGCAAATTTGGACATATGAGCTGGTTTCAGAAGGCAGTGACGATATGCAATAAGCAAAGCTTATTAGACTTGTTACTATATAAACGTGAACATGTAAGTTTGTTAGACACTGTGTAACACTAATGGGCTTCTCAATCAAAAGGGTGAACACAACTGCAAGCAAAACATACAAGAATACTTGGGCCACATACACTTAAGACTTTTCCGTCAGGAAATCAAGTATACTTAATTGTAATTTCTAAGAAGCACATAAAAGTAGACTGAAAGTTTACTTTCATATTTTTGGTTTTAAAAATATAGTAATAGTAAAAAACTTTATGTGTATGCACAGAACATGTCGCGTCGTGTCAACCAGTCGTGTTGAATTAACTTGTTTATATTAAGTAAACTCAACAATAGGTCCAATATTATAGGGTTTTGCTTTTTACTCAACAATGTTAAGTTGACCAGTCAAACACTTGTTAAGTAAAGCCGACAGTACAATACCATAATTAACTTACGTTAATGTAGTTACTTGCATTCTTTATGTACTGTGAACAAGGATGGGTTTAGTAAAACTAACAACAGCGACAGTTCATTTTTTTGAGTGTATACTTGGCCTTGTACACACTGCACAAATATTTTGTATTCAGTTACAAACTTGCAATGCCTAGCAATGTCTGTGTGTAAATGTAATGTTATGGGTATAAGTATAGGCATGCATAAAATGAAAAGTAACTAGAGATTTTTAGCAAACCATCATGGACCGAGACGCCATATTTGTTTATGCTTTTAGACTCTCTATGGACCTGAACATATGGGTTGCTGCTTAACCACAGGACTGGTGAGAGAGACAGACAGCATGAATGTGTGAATGACACATACCTCCATTTTCGCATGATTTTTGAGAACTGCATCTCAGTCGAGCCGTCAGCATCTAAAAGACATTGACACCATATAGCAGTAACAACCAGTGGTTTGGTTCCGTGTTGTCATTGATATATCTGCACGTTCTTCTTCATGGATAATTTTGGATACGAGCCGTATTAGTGAATGATTTAGTTTTGAGTTATTTCCGTGCCTGACGCTCGAGTAGTCCAGTGACCTGAACCTTAACCAATAGGTTGTTTGCTAATAGAGCTTGAGAGCTATTCCTGAGCTCAGCCAGAACGGAGTAGTCGAGCATTCTTTTTATAGTTTACACCTTCCTGTGCCTTTTTCAACCCCGTACATTTTTCTTGCACTTCTAGCCTTGTTCTAACAAGGTGCAGCACAAATAGGCGTGCTGAGAGTATAGAAAATCCCAGCGGGTTCTGCCAAATCCCAGCGGAGCCGAAGAAGCTGTGGAAGATGAACGTGTGTGTGCTCCATGGAAGATGTACGTCCTCATCATTATATCATAGTCAGCACCTAATCATGAGAAAGATATGAAAAATATCTACGGTTCGCTTTTTGTGGAACACAGAGACGTAAAAGCAATCCTGACTTCATATGGATTCATATAGCATTGCGGTCTTATGGTAGGTAGCAAGAAAATGCTGGGTTATTTTCAACCCATGGTGGGGTCAAAAGAGACGAACCCAACCGTTGGGTTATTAATGAACTAGTGCTGGTTGTTTCGGGCCAATGGGCTGTTTCAACCTATAATTGGGTCAAATATGAACATTTTCTGGGTTAATTCAACCCAACGGTTGGGTTTATCCCTTTTTTGACCCAACCAAATAACCCAGCATTTTTTACACAAACCATTTCGACATATACAGTACAGTATGTACTGTTTATAGTCATATTCCATGGTATGAAATGTTACATAAAAAGCATCGCATTACTAAAGTATTACCCAAAAGCATGGTATTACCATGGTAAAAAAATCCAAAACACAGTAAAACCCGACAAGTTACGGTAACTCAAACCGTTTGAGGCAACCGATTGCCTTAAACCATTATTAAAACTAATAAATATGAGTATTGTAAACTCATTTACTTTACGTTGAAATTTACATCTATTTTTAAGTGTTAGTTTAGTAAATCATTAGAGTAAACTCAACTGAAAGACTTCAAGTTTATTTCACTCAGTCTGTTTATTTAATTGTTTATACATATTTGGGGGAAGTATCTCTTTAAAGGTACCACCCCAGCGACGGAAAGGGTACAATTTTAAACCATTTTTCTGACCGTGCCGTGTTTGATGGGCCAAAAATCGGTCATTTTTAAATTCATCTTGCCTTAAATTCCAAAGAACAATAATATTCAAAAACATTCCAGGACATTGGCTATAGATCTAACCAACTGTTTATATTTGTGTGTGTCCTCCAAAGTAGATCGGGCCGGTGAAATAAGGCTATAGCAGAACTGGAGCAAGAGAGTCTATGTATGTGTGTGGTTGCGTGCGTGCGAGTGGCGTGTGACATGGGAGCACAGCCTTACCGCTCTAAGTCAGGGCTTCCGTGACTTGCCCAGAAGCCCCCTGCTGCGACGGAGAACGCGTGCTCCATTCAACAGCATTAATAAAGGATGAGCAGCAGGCTCGGATGGGGACCGGGGCACATTGATGGATAATTGCCTCTTAAGTGCTTCACGAGCGCCGACTCGAGTGCCTCTCTAGATCTGTGCTACAAGCCATGCAAACTTTGACGGATTATCTATTCAACCAACAAACCAAAACAATAGTAAACATCACACGCACCCCTCCAGTTAGAAAAAAGGGCCTAGTTTGTACCGTTAAAGCTTTAATTTAAAAGAACTTGAATATATAACTTATAATGGACGTCTATGGGGCATTCTGCCGTGCTCTGTGCATATAATGCGACGCTTTTGCATACTGCACATGAGCCGAGCTTCCAGTAATTATGACATCTTTTCCATATCATCCCCCTCCACCCACTTCCCGATTAAAAAAAGCCAGCGTGATATTGACGTTTGGCATTTTTCCCTTCTGCACATTTATTATCTTCATCGCTTCTCTGCACATCCCCCAGTTATTTACAGATTTTCCGAAATCTCTCACCAGAATCTCACCGCCACAAGTGGGAAACTAATAATCCTTTATAAAGGTTGCTGGCACATAACTCCAGTATTTATTCCCATAATATCACAGATGCACCTGAACGATTTTCACGTAAAAAGTTCATCTCATTTCTGCATGGACACGTTCAGGGTACATTGTCTGCACCGCAGCGCTCGAGGGGGGAAAGAAACAGCTTTTGGTGCAAGCCATCTTGCTTTCATAACGCAGGAGTCTCGCACGTCAGTCTAACTTCACTAACTCTCTCTTGTACCCTCACCCTTGAGATGAATGTAGCTGGCATCATAAATGACTTATCAGGTTTCTCAGAACTTCTCACCCGCTGCGTCCACTGAGTTTAACTGACGTGCTGTGTCAAGAAAATCTGTGCCAGCAAAGCAGTCATGCAATGTTTTAACGGTCTGGAAACACGAGAGACTCGTCTGTCTTCGGTGGGTTTTTTGTGTGTTTTCTTGGCTGTATTTCAGTTGTTTTCACCTGTTTCTCCAGTATTAATTTTCTGCAAATAAATGCAAATAGAAACAAGATTTTATTTGAAATTTGGGAGAAATATTGTTAGTAGCTCACAGAATGAAACAAAAATGATCAGTTGACATAATCACATACCTACAGTGTTATTTTTTCCGTGCCTGTATATTTAAACGGGCTGTTGGGTAAATTCACCCCGAAAAAATTAAAAGAAGATATTTTGAGAAATGTCTCGGTGGTTTTGTGTTCATGCAATGGAAGTCAATGGGGTCAAATGTTGATTGGTTACCAACATTCTTCAAAATAACTTCATGTATTGCTGAGGAAAGAAAGTCATATAATTAGACAAAATGCAAGTAAAGCCCCTCAAATGGTGTTGCGATTGCAATTACTGCAATAAATGTTTCTCATTTCATCCGTCTTTAAGCTTGTTATCAAGAAGAATATGGAACATTATTAGGCCCCGAGAAGCACTTTCAAAGCACAGATAGCTCTCAGAATCTAATATATTTACTCCTGTGAATCTTTCCAAGATGCAAGTGATTTACATTGCAAAAGATTCATCTGTGACCTCTTCTTCATAATCTTATGAATTGATTTCATTCAGCGTGTGGTGAAATTCTGTGACCGCGGCCAGGCAAACATATGTTTGAGATATGACACGAGCGCTTTGATTGGGGAATAAAAATGCAAATGGGGCCAGAAGGATATACTAATAGCCGATTGGTTTAAAGATGACAGGATTTTGTCAGTGGGAAAATTGGATGTAGGAAGTAACTATTGACATTATTAGTATGTGGGCCACACCTCCACAGCAACCGATGGAATTACAGAGAACTCTGACAGTAAATCATTCCACTGCTCTGCAGTTATTGTCAAAATACAGCATAAGAGTACAGAATTCAAAGCCGGCGAGGACTGATTAAATGATTTTAATGATCTCATTCCTGGCAGACAAATATGAAACCACAGTTTGTGAAATTACGGGAATGATTCCATAGATTTAAACAAACAATAAAGTGGAGAATAAGAATGTGGCACTAAACTCATACCCATGATGCTCAATTGTTATGAATGCTTGTCAGGGTGTTGCTTTATTTCACTACATTGCTTTGCAGGTAGGTGGTCAAAGTGTCCAGCTGGTGTAGATGTGTGGCAAGCTGGTCTCGCGGCAGGGCTTCACGTCTGCGGTAGAAACATGCAGGACAAGGTCTAAGTGTATTATTGTACTAAGGGTTTGGGCATAATTTAAATACCTAATCCGAGAATAAGCAATAGTTACAGTGATGCTGGCCACAGATTTTGTGGTATTTTATGAATTATAGAAATCTACCATACATTTTTTGCAACCGAACATCAGAAAAATAAGCCCACCAACCAAAATAATTGATGTTCCAGCATTGTATAACTGAATATGTTTTTGGTGTAAATAAAATTCTAGGTTTAAGATTATAAGTCTTTATTTGGGGGTCATAAAGTGATGCACTCTACACAAAGGGGGCCTTTCAACAAAAAACGTTTGACGACCATTGCTATAGCACAATGGTTCACAACTTATTTGCGTATTTATTTTTCGTAAACACCACGAATGTGAAAACATTGGGCAAAAACTACTAAAATACAAAATATTCATTTAACAGGGCTCTACGTTGTGTGTTCACTGTTATGAAAACATTTCCTTAATTTACACGACGATGTGTTGTTCCAAACCTATGTCACAGTGATCATACCTGTCAAGCACTAAAAAGGACATTATACCAAATATCTGTGGGAAAAAACTAAATTTAAGCCATTTATTAAAAATCTTCCTTTCCCTAGCTGAGAGAATACAGTGACCAGTCCCTATGACTGAATTTTCATTTCTGGGTGAACTAATACTCAAGCCAATATAGAGCAGTCATCAGAAGGTAATATGGCCCCAATAAGTGTAACCCACGGCGAAGGTTGCCAGATCCGAGTAAAAAAATCAGTCCAATGGTCTTCAAAACCATTGGTTTATTTATTGTATATTGAAATTTGCTGGAAATGTTGAGTGCGTTTTTAAAAAAGCAATGCAGAGATGACATCTTATTAGGATGTTACAACATTATTGGTGCGAGAGATTGTTTATAGTCTTGTTGAGAGTGTTATATGTTTTAATATGATTATGTGGTTTGGACTACCGTCAGTTAAAGAAATGCAAAAACTGTGCCGAATAGTTCAAATCGCTAGTGCAATTGTAGGACAACCACAAAGACAACTGAATGAAATCCTATCAGACGAAAGTCAAACAAAAAGCACAGGTTATCATCGAAGATTGTTCTCATCCTCTGAATATTAAATTTCATCTTTTACCATCGAGAAGACGTTTTAGACAACCTCGAGCGAGGAAAAATGTGTATCAAATGTCATTTGTGCCAGAACCTGAGTAATGACTAGGGGGATTGTGTTACTTGTTGTCTTTTATGTGATTTGTATGATGATGTTGAATGTATTTATGCGGTGAAGCCGAAGACAATTTTCCACCTGTGGACAATAAAGCGACTTAACTAACTAAAACTAGCCCTACGAGCAAACACTCAAAATACGTCACTTCTACACCTAAAACGCATATTTTACATTTGCTTTAATGAACCATGCACAATTACTGAAAAAAATATCAATGAACAGTTGTAATCATAAACACACTTACCTTGATGACAGGCAGCTGTTGAACAAACTTAACTTGCAGAATAAAAAACAGCCCACAGAAACGGTTTAAAAGTAGCCCAGTTCTGCTGAAAAAAGGCGGACATGGCAACCCCGCTCTGGGTCCACATCACAGAGCCCTGCTTGTTATGTTTATGGCATTAAAAGCACTAACACTCTACAAAGCCTTGAATTGTTTATGTTAACGATGTCTAAGAAACAAGTATAACGCGTCTTGAATTATACTCAATACATGAGGCATTATCATAATAGCCCTGTGTAAATTGACCTTATGTGCTGCAGCATCTTTACAGAGACGCTAATTGACGCTTATTGAAGATAATGAGGCAGCGATGCTCTTTTTCTTCAGACCGTGCGTCTGACACAAATTTCAGCTTTGGTTCAGTCTCTACGGAGTCTTCGGTCTCTCATTTATTCAACAGCTCCAAATGGTTTAAATGAGAAGGCCGTGAACCGTTTTCACGTCCGAACAGGCGGCTAGGTGTGTTTACGCGGTTGTTTTCATTTAGCGACTCACGAACGATCATCTTAAATCTCGCTCTCCCAGTTGTGAAGGACAGGGCTCACAGACGGACACAGCGGGGTGAGAAGTGTTTAGTAGCTGGGCAGATGTCAGGACAGAGGCTGGCTACCGCGGCTCGTGCCTTTTCTGCTGCGCGATACTGGAAATCAGCTTCCCCACAGCGCCTGTCGGAGTTTAATTCGAATTAATGCTTGGTGAAAGTTATAAAACTCTTGAAGTACGTCACCAGGAAAGGTTATGGGAATAGTTAAGGCAATAATTAAATTTCTGTCATCGTTTACACACCCTAATGTTATTCCGGACTCGATGGTTCTTTCTGGAACGCTTAAGGAACGTTCTGAAGAATGTCTGGACTGCTCTTTTCCGTACATTGAAAATAATTGGCCATTCACGTTGTTGAGCTCCGTGGAAGAAGTTCACACGACTCATTCATTACATTATAGGTACTCTGAAGCCATATACGAAAGCTTTGTGTGAGAAATAGACCGATATTAGAAGTCATTATTCGCTGAAATTACTTTACGATGTTGCATAACAAGTGAAGTTGAAAAATATAGCTAATACTGCGCAAAAGTCTCTAGCGCATTAGATGCAACACCCAAAAAGTTTTTAAAGGTGCAATCTGTAACTTTTTTGTAAAAAATCAACAGAAATACGAAGTACACAAAAAATAAGTGTTGGCAACTGTCATCTTTACATCACACGATTCACAAGTTTATAATAATGATTTATCGGTTGAGCTGTTGGGAACGAATTCATTGAAAATGTCAGTTTGACGTCATTTCACTTTAACACGTAGCCTACAGATAAGAACATAAAGTTAACTTGCAATTTTTGTTACAAAAATAGATGGCGATCTGTCAAAACAACAGAAGATGTTTTGAGAAATGTCTTAGTGGTTTTGTGTCAATGGAAGTCAATGGGGGTCAATGCGGTTTGGTCACCAACATTCTTTACAATATCGTTTGTGTTCTGCAGAAGATAAAAACGCATACAGGTTTGAAATGACACGAGGGTGAAAAAATGATGAATTCATTTATGGTTATCCTTGAAGTTTTAAATGGGAAGCTTTGCATTGAGAATAAACGCAAGCATTGCTTAGCAGGAAGTGTATCGGCTTAACAAGTCGGCATGAAAATATTTAGTATGTGTGAATCGTAGCTGTGAAAGCAATCGAAGGATGGAGAAAACAGTCTTTTGTTCACATACGAGAGGGTGTGACGTATTTACTGTAGAACGGTTCCAGATGACCCGATCATAACCAGCTCCGATTTTCCCAGAGCATCCCACATTTTCACAGGAAGCCTCTTGGTGTTCCCTAGTTATTTCATTTTTTCCTTTCATACTTTTTTACAGCAAGTGTAAAAACTATCACTATCACTCAGTTTATGAACAAAGCTCAGCCGTCCTCTGCAGGACCCTATGGGACACCTGTTTGCGGACGGTGTTAAATCCACATCTTCTTCACCCCGTTTCTTGTCTGTGGCAGGTGCAACGATGCCACCGGGAACCTCATAACCTTAAATTGAACCCGCAGATATGACAGCATCAACGACAGCTTCAATCCCGGATCTCCTTCATCTGCGCGCTGTTTGAATCGTAGCGATCCTTTGACAACAGAGGTAAACCGAGTCTGGGATATAAAAAGAAGAACTCTGAAAAACCCATGAACTATTGATGCGACCTTTTTGTTTTTTTGGATTCTCTGCTCCTAACATGTTGGCATCTCGGTGTCGTTCCTTTGCATTTTTTTTTACTTCACTCGTCCTTTGTATCCTACATCTCTGGTGGGATTTAGTTAGCGAGAGTCGCGCTTTGATCACGCTTTCTTTTATTCGCAAACGGAATACGAGGAAAAGTCCCGGAGTTTTGACACAAACATTATAATGAGGCTCTACGATGGGCTTCGCACGGAAGAGTAAAGATATCAACGGAAAATCTTCAGTATGAGATCTGCACGGACTAATCTCACCTCAAAGGAACTCTTGTGCCCCACAGCACTGTCTGTCCTGCAAGGAATTATGGGTAAAAAAGAAGATTTGGGGGGGAACGTCTGAATCATCTTAATCATTAATGAAGTTTTGGGAACACCGTTTCGAAGCTATTCAACACGTCTAACTTCATTCATAGCTTTCATGGTTTGACAAGCGGATTTAAGCCACGCTTTTACGATATTACCCCAGGCGTAAGTTGTTACCGTGAAGCGCTTTGCAAAGCATCCCGTCTTTTAAATCACACACGTTTCATGTCCCGGTGTGACCTCTAGTCCCCCGCTTTGTCACTTGGGTGGTGAGGGCACGTTTACAGCTGCCGAGCATCCCGTTGATATTTCCCCCCGGATCATCAAAACGGACGCTCTGTTCACAGTGGTGTAGGGTGTCACTTCCCCAGCATGCTTGAAAGTCCATCTCGAGACCCTTTGAACTGAGCCTCTGGGTACTGGAAAGCACGTAACGTTCATAATAGCACCCTTGTGTGAGGCCGTTGGTCTCGACAGCCTGGGAATCGATTAAAAGCCTTCACGGTGCTCTCTTCCTCTCGCCGGTTCTCAGCGTGCAAGGTAATCCTCTAAGAATGCACAGGTAAGTCAGAGGGCCCTATTGTTTTTGGTTTTCAGATGCGGTTTTTACCGCGCAGAGAGTGGCCTCTGTGGCGTGCTGTGGGAGTATAGTCTGATGGCGTTCTTATAAACGGGAATTACATATTTTCAGAATCTGACCTTTCCTCCGTGGTTTCTCTCAGAATTGTTCATTGTTGGGCCGTTTGTGTTTGATCTATCTGAGAAAGCAGGGAGGCCGGTGTGCCCGAGAGTCTTTTGGATTGTCCACCTGTGTTTGGTGAGAAAGGAAACATACAGGTGTAATATCCTGCCCTAAAATTAAAAAGTTAACAATTTCTTGAAAAGAATATTTGTTTGACAACAATCTGCGCTATTGAGATTATTTGCATTGTAACATTATTGACAATTAAACAGTTTTTGCTCTGTTTTTATAGAGGAATTAAAAAAAGAATAGTATAATAATTAATGGCAATAATGAAAATTCTTTCATCATTTATTTGCTCTCATGTTCTTTCAAATCTGCATGACTTTCTTCTGCGGAACACGAAAGAAGATATTTTGAAGAACGTTGGATACCAAACAACACTGGCCCCCATTGACTTCCACTGTATGAACACAAAACCAGAGACATTTCTCAAAATATCTCCTTTTGCGTTTCACAAAAGAAAGTCATTGACGGGTTTTAAACCACATGAGGGTGGACAAATGATGACAGAACTGGTATTTTTGGGTGAACTATCCCTTCAAGATGACTTTTATAAAGAAACACATATATAGTATAGTCAAAATCTAATTTCGGAGTGAAATATGACAAAGACAAGTGACATTCAACCCGTTTGATGTCCAGTGGCAGGATGGGTGAAGTTCAAGATAGGCCTATCAGGTGATCTGCAATACCAGAACTTTCCAAACTTGAAGGTGTTCTTCTTCAAAGCGCACACATGTTTCTTTAGACTTTTGTTTTCTCACCGCAGCACCACCGTGTTCCACGCGAATCCTAAATTCCTCCATTAATCTGAGTAAAGAAGCCGTCCTGTCGACAGAAGAGAACACAGCCTTCTCTCCAGGTTACTGTCATTGTTATAAATATCTGCAATCAGCTCCTCCGCTGGCTTTGTCGAGCTCACTAATTGCTTTAAGCGCCCAAATACAAACTGAGAAAGTTTTCAGGAAGGTTTATTGTGTCTGGTTTAAAAATGCCCTTTTCAACAGGAGATCAAAATTCAATTTACTTTCCTAACACACATCTGTGGCCTTATTGTGCGTGATTTAGAAGTGCACGCTATTCCACTGAAGCTTCGTGGTTATTCATTCAAATTTAGTAAGTCCCTGAAACAACCCTTATTAATGCGCAAAAAGGGAAATATTGGTAACCAATAGTTCAATACAACATTTCTTAGGCTATTATTGCCAATAGCATCTCCAGCACTTTAATGCTGAACTTTAATGTTCATTGAATTTCTCTGGATTAAATGAATATGGCCTGATTCTCGGAGACAAACATTTCTTCTTCACAATCCATCGCCACAATCTCCCATTCATGTTCGGCTTTATTCTAATATCAACGTAGGCCCACATTTCACTCCTTTGTCCTGATAGAGAAAGAAAGAAAAACCACCAACTATAGCACATTTAATAAACTCTCCAACTAAGAACGCAGATCAAAGCTCTCACAATCTGAATCTGAAAATACCTCAATTACGACCGTCTGTAATGGAAATTGTCACCGGCTATCTATACACATTATACAGTTTCCTTAAAGGCGTTTGTACGTCCGCCACTTCGACACGCAATTCGCCAACAAAGAAAACAAGTTCAGCGAGCTTTTAGGGAACAGAAGCGCGAGCGATATTGATTTTATTGTTGTTATTATTGCCTTACAGTTTGTTAGATAACAGCTTTCCGCAGCAGAAAATCCGCCAGTACTTTTTGCTTTTTGTTCTCCGCGGTGGGAGTTTGAAGACAAGATCGCATCAATAACAACACTCTCCAAATAAAGCCTGTACCTACAGCGTTGTGCGTTTCTCGTGCTGTCCCACGGCTCCCTTGATGGCTCGTTCCTTTTAATTTGGGGTCCTCGGGCGAAGGGAGACAACGTAATTGCTACATCGTTTCAAAGGGCGACGTGCCATCCAAGACACAGACGGGGCGCGTTTGTAGAGTAAAACAACGCCTGTTTCCTGCACCAGACAGCCACTACTATAGATTCCCACTTTAATATCGCTCTGCTTTGTTTTGCATTTGTACGATTCATATCAGTTTATATAAGAGATTAGAGCTGATTCAAATATACCCCGAATTTGGCTCAGCGCAAAGATGGGGGGAAATCGGGCGAGCGTCTATATGTGGCCAACTGGAGTGGACGCATACGAAATCTTGTTAGCGATGCGAGGCGAGGGGGTGCCAGAGGGCCTGGCAATGGTTACGTGACTGTAATGGACCGATGCGCGTTAGCTGTCAACTTCATGTCACGGGCTTCAAACTATAAGGCAGTTGTGGAGACAAGCGCTCTTCATTAGGGCCGGGCATGCATCCGATGGCCACAGGAACAAATGGCAACGTTCTGTCATACTCCTCTGGAAGAATTACAAGTCGAGAAAGTTTATTATGTGGTAGAGGCACTCAAGAGGAGCGAGATATGGTAAAAATAAAGCAATGAAAATGATGTATGAGGCTTCAATCTGGGAGCCACGCGACACGTCGCTCTCAAGCTGTGCTCCTCAAAGTTGTCTTAATGAAGAGCGCGGAGGAATCACAGCCAGATCTAATAGATTCAGGAGGAAATAAGGCTCGCTTGTCTTGGCAAATACGTGCGTGCAAGATACTTTTTTGTTTCTTGGTATTAGTTCTTAAAAGAGCTATTAAACAGGCACCAGCGAGTGGCCGTCGAGCGCCGTCTCGAGCCAGCAGACGCAGTCAGGATGCTGCGGAGCTGATTGATGTCGTGTCATTAGCGGTTTGCTCAAGGTAAACTTCCCGTTCTGTTTCAGATGGTAGGTACAGCAGATATTTTGGGTAATGTTTTCTTAAACATAGGCTACTGCATCATGAGGACATCGTGTCGATGCAATACATGTTAAAGGGATAGTTCACCCAAAAATGAAAATTCTGTCATTTATTCACCCTCATTTAGCCTACTTCAAAACCTGGAACTGAAACCTGTGCACCACAAAAGAAGATATTTTGAGCAACGTCTCAGTGGCTTCGTGTCCTTACAATGGAAGTCAATAGGGGCCGATGTTGTTTGGTTACCAACATTCTTCAAAATATCTTCTTTTGTGTTCTGCGAAAGATAGTAAGTCTTACGGGTTTGAAATAACTTCTCAAATTTTCGGCAGTATTTGACTTTTAAATCCAAAGAGAACGGTAAGAAATCATATTCGACATTATAACCTTAATTTATTCTACTTTATTTATTTACTTTGATATATTAATCGCCTAAATAAAGGTGATCCTCATATTTTGATTCCCATTTTCATTAAAAGTGTCTGTTTCCACCCAGGAAGCCTGCAACCCACACGAGCTATTTTTCAACGGTGACGCTTTAAAGACGCTGCTTAGCTTCAGACATATTTCCGAGTGCCATCAGGAAGGGCAAACATCACTCACGCTCGGATGTGACAACATCCCACTTGCTTTAGTTTATATTTAGCATCCCCCTCATCAGGATCACATTGAGTAACTGTCTGTGATTTTGTTTTTAATTGCGGCGAATTAGCATCTGGCTGGAGCGCACGTGTGCTGGAGACGTTTGAAGAGATGCCCACTGTGGTGGCAGACGTGGCCTGACGGGCAGGGTTTTTTACTGACAGCTAGGGACTCTGTGAAATGCAAATGTGCGCGAGCGAGAGATGATGGCCATCCGACACGGATGCGCATTTTGACATTTAAATGGCAGACGCTGTGACAGAGGTCATTGGCTTGCTGACAGTGACATCACATGACCTCTAATCACCCCTCTGTATCCAATACCCTGCTCATCTCCCGCCTGTTAAGTTGAAGATTGAAGTGTCTTGCTGCGAATTATTTGACGCATGAATAAACACTTTATTGGGACATGAGTGACATATAGGAGGGTCTGTGTTTTTTTAAAGCACTTGACATAATCAAATTAATCCCAGATTTAATATTTACAGCAAGTGGCGTTGACTTAAGCAGCACATTAAAAATGCACCGTGTCAGCGTTATTCCGCGCGTTAATTTCAATTTGTTTCAATTCTCTGAAGTCGCCGAGAATAAATGCTTTAGCTACACAATCTCAATGACGAGGCTTTGTCTTTCGTCAGGCGTAATGACAGGTTAATTGTTTAGGTAAACAAATTGCTCCGTTTGCTCTTTTTTAAACCCTGATTGACTTGTTGTATTTCCAACTTATTTAAATTGAGAAAAGCAATTAATCGAGAAGAGAGGTGACACTACACAGAAATGCATCTTCTTATTTGTTTGGAGATGAAGTTGACATTTAACCGGAGTGTCTTCATTTATTCTGCGCTCTCTTTCGTTTCATTTTTTTCCATTTTGTGCTGTTTAACCTCGACCTGACATCTCACGGAGAGCAGCTGGATTAGATTTGGTGATGGAAGGCTTTTATAATTGAGGCTCCGCAGGTCATTTCTTCAAGGGAAACCTAGTTAGTCAACATGATCAATGAAGAATCAATGGGAATTATGTAATACGACTAAAGTCGGTTTCGTATTCATCTTTGTCTGTCTGTCCGTCCAAACGTACTGCAAAAGAAAACATGTTAGGGTCACTTCAAAGTCAAAAGATCAAACCCTAAACTGCATTAAGGAAATAAAGCTTATTCAAAGCGTTTAGATATGTCTTTGTTTTCGCAGTTATTATTCTCTCTCACAGTTATACAGTATAACAGATAAAGTCTTTATAAAACACATTTTGAAAAGGAACAGAATTGTATTTAAGTGTACTGTGAAAACAAAACTTGCTTTATGTTTGCTCTGTGTTGGTGAACATTTCAATTACGAGTATTAGGAACAATCATTGTCGCAACCCCCAAAAAAGGAAGGAATCGATGTTCGTGGTTTTGATGCAGCGTGCTTCCTGAACCTCTCAGCTGGTGTGTTGTGTCTGTTGGCCCTCAGCCTGCTGTGTGTGAAGATCGCGGCGCAGCTGTGATTGAAACGTGTTATAGATCCACAGCAGCGCACAAAAAAACGATCAATACAGACAGTAAAAGGCTACACCTCTGTCTGCCGATCTGACGAAGAGCCCTCGTTCACAATCTATATACTCACAACTCAGGAAAACTTCAAGGTTGAAACATTGAGAGAAAAACACATGTGTTCCATATCTACGAAGGACAGAATAAAAACATGAAGAAAGGAGACAGTCTGAGAAATTATTTCAGGCCGTCGTGTTAGTGCAGCACAATGATGTGAAGAACATTGGATTTAAAGGAATATGTCTGTCTGTCTATTTCTGTGACGTATTTAAAGAGCCATATTTGAAATTCATATTTTCCCAATGCATTCGTTTTGCACTATTAGTTTTCCAATGCATATGTCCATAAGTCGCAGCTAGTAACAAAAGTTTCGTAAAAAGTAACAGAACTCGGTTCAGACAAATAAATATAGATTTCTTATCACAACTTTTTTCTGTTTATAATGTTTAAACTGGCATAGAGGAGCATATTTTAAAGACTACGGATTACCCCCAAAATTATTTTTTTATATAATTTGTGTGAAAACCAGGCAGAAATCGAATTATGAGATAAAGAGCATCAAAGTTTGATTTCAACAATGAATTTCAATCTAATTTCAATCTTTGACATGGCCTTACTCAGGCCTAGTCCACATGTACACGGGTATTTGTATAAACTGAGTTTTTCCTTCTTCGTTTAAAAAAACCCCCGCGTCCACCCGAAAACGCAAAAACACGCTATAAAGCGCTATCAAAAGCATGTCAAACCAACAGGTGGCGATGTAACCCTAACCATAAAGCCGTGTTAGCCAATCAGAAGCCTGGAATCGGACATCAAATAAAGGAGATAGCGGTACGCATTCCAATTTCCAACGTCATACGCCAAATCTCCATCTACACGACAACACTGAAACCGGAGTTTCTAATAGTCTTCGCCCTGGCCGGAGTTTTCAAAAAACTTCGGTTTCAGTGACCGGGTACTGCGTTTGCGTGTGGACGAACGGCCAAACCGCATAGAAAAAACTGTGGTTTTGAAAATACCTGAGTTCGTGTGAACAGGGCCTCAGTCCATATAAAAAATACGACTTCAAACTAATTATTTTAAATTAAATTGACAGAACTTAATCATTTCAACCACAATGTTTGAATGAAGTCATGTGACACACAAGCCATATTTAAATTTCACACTTTTTTGATGTCAGCTTTGCTAAGTAATAACCTCTAAATCATTTTCAGTCATTTTGGACTACCTCGATCATGGATGGATGTGCTTTTTGGTACTTTAAAAGTTTGGGTCCTGTTTTGTTTTAACATGTTCTACTTTTGTGTTCATTTGATGAAAAGTCGTAAAGACCACTTTGGAAGAAAACGCTGGGCCAGAAGAACTCGCTGTTTCAGTTTTTTACCACTGCACCTTTTGTTCAAACGTTCGGGGAAACATTTATAACCGCATCAAAATGTTAAACAAATACCTTTGAGATTTTATTATACATTTATACATTATACATATTTTATATTTTTAAAAATAAATATGAAACTGGAAGTGCTTCTGGACCAGTGTTTACATCTTGCAAAGTGGTCGCTACATCTGGGATGTAGAATAAAAGGCACGATGCATTTGTAATTCTCTTTGACTAGACTCTTTGTTGATGGAAAACCTTGAGCAGGAGTTCAGGAAAATGCAGTCTAATACGTTTCCCATCACATTCATCCTTGAGTTAGCAAGGCCAGACATTTTGCATCCACAGTGAACTCTAGTGGTGCGGACTGCAATAACACGCCGTTAATGTCTGCTCATCTTTCAGAGAACTAAGATGTCAAATACTATTATGTCAAACAGCAAACATCTCTATCATTCTCTGGTGGACAGGGAGAGAGAGAGAGAGAGAGAGAGATGTAGAGCGAGGGCGAGCAACAGACAGCACAGTGTTGCAGTGGGTTTCGTTGTACTTGGCTGTAGGCTAGTACGACAACTAGCGCTGATGTAAACTGATCTGTGAACGGTGTAATAATACACAAAATCGGAGGGGGTGATCACTGTCACCCAGAGAGCGTTTCGAGTTTTACCTTATGAACCAACACATGGGCGTCCATCTGCTATAGTGTCTTGACAACCTTTTTTCTTCAAACGTTTGATTTTCTCAAGTGGCGTTTCAATGCACGATGTTGGAAATGCACAACACAGCATGAGCATCTAACAAGGTTTTTATAGGTCTTCAAAATGTCAGCACTTCCCCAACTCATTCAATTTTCCGCCGCATCTACGTACATACACGTCTTGGCCACAACTTGCACTTCTACCAAGCGATGATTATTTCATCAAAAGAAGTCTGATTTTCAATCAAAGAAAGAACGCAGCGTGACCCCCCCACCCTCTTTCTCTCATCGGCATTCTTTTTCATCGCATACGGTTTGAAGTTTGATGTCTTAATTGAATATGTTTACAGAGAAATATGCTGCCTTCAACACGACGGCAACTAGGTTACCATGTTTTGCTACAAAGGCGGCGTCCTCTAGTTCACCCCGAAATCTCTCTCCGTCTCTCTCGCTCTGGCTGCCAGTTTTCACTTTGATCCCTCTCTGCAGACACCAGAAGAGACGACAGCTTTTCGGCGCGTGTGCGCCACTGAGGACAGAAAAAAACAAGCCACGTTTTAAAAATGTATTGCCGGATCTCGTGTGCGGCATCACACAAGCTGAGTTTTGAATGACCTGAGAACAGTTTCTTCACTTACACATATGAGCGAACACACAGCTCTGACTCGCTGGTGCCAGATGCCAAAAGCCGTCGTGTCACATTATCGTTCTGAATCGAGAACATCAAGCTGTTTTTTTCCAACAGGTGGCTGACGTCTATAGGAACAAACAGTTATGACACGACTCACCGTCTTTGTTTACTTGCAGGAACATATGGAGAGATCTGCAGTATATTTGCTTTGCCAAGGGAATGGTTTATGATGATCTGATTCCCATTCTGAATACTGGGAACCCTTGAAACTTGCGTGTGCGCCCTGGATAGACTATCGATGTGGAATTAGATCACGCGACTCTATTAAACTCTTTCGCAAACTCTATTACTGTAAATGACTTGAAAGACATACCATCCCTAACACACGTCGTGTTCTGGATGCTGGTCTCTAGTCTGGGATGCTTCTGTGCTGGTGTCCCCGAGGTTTTAACTAGCTTAAAGGAACAGATCATCCAAGAATTTAAATTTGTTTGGGATTTACTCGCATTCAAAACGCATAAAAGCAACAACTGACCAGGAATAATTTAGGAGGCCAAACCTTTTCCAATGTTGACCGATGTCTCTCCATTAGCAAAGATGTCATTAAAAAGAATGATGTCGTCTTGCTTCGCAGGTGCAGGTTACAGGTTACGTCCGCGCTTTAAAAACCTCCCACTCCCCTGCGTTGGCCGGTATCTCTGAAATCTGAAATCCAGCCTGCTGAACCTCTGATATCACACTTCAGTCAATGCTGTTGGGAGTTTATTCAAACACATTTCAGCTCCCTGCAGCCGCTGTACACACAAACGCACGAGAGCCGGCAGTCTGGGTATTTTGAAGACACTTATTTACAAGCTTATTCTTGGACAAGAACCCTGCAGAAAAATGAGAGCAGACACACAGCGAGAGGACAGCGGGAAACTGCAATAATGTTAGACGCATGATTCGAGTCATTTGAAGTACTGTATATCACATCAAATGACTCGGTATGTCTAATTCTGTTCACGAGTTTAATAATAAGAATCATTATACACAGAATCATGAAACCAAAGCCTATTTCTCATATTTTTTCATGCTGTCAAATGAACAATCGCATCCAAAATAAACCTTTTTGTTTATGTAATATGTGTACTGTGCATAGTAATGTGGTATTTATAAAAAATACACATATATGTATATATTTAAGAAAAATATAAAATTACTAAATATTTATTGATTTATTAGATGTTTTATTAAATATTTGAATACATATTAAAATATTATACTATAACCGATAAATACAAATATAAAATAAATATGCACAGTACAGAGTCAGACATATATTATGTAAACACAAACTTTATTCTGGATGCGATTAATCGCAATTAATCGTTTGATAGTCCTAATGCTGGGTTCACACCAAGCGCAAACATTCGCGTTCGACGCTCTTTATTACTGGCGGGAAAATTTCATTATTTTCGCGTGAGTGACGCGATCTGACAAATATTTTCGAGATTGAACATTCGCGGCAATCGCGCCACCCGATTCTCGTCATTCGCACCGCCTGCCGCGAGTTTGCGTCTACGCGTCTTTGCATTGACTTTGTATGTAATTTACTCGCGCAAAACGCTTAATTCGTGTTACAATTGTGTGTACATATCAACACTGTTAATTTTTTATAAATCCCAATTTATAAATGTGCGTGGAAAATTGTGTATGCACATATTGACAATGTAATTTATATAATAAAAAAAACACAGATAGATCACATCTATACTATTCATATTGTAATAGTCCAACTGTCCTTGCGTTATATGGACACAACATACAGTAAACAATGAATGTTAGACGTATGTGGTCTTTTAACAGCTAATCGCAAGAAGCTTCTAAAGGAACCATTTTTCTCATTTGCTCTATGCAGATTTCTTTAATCCCAAGAGTAATTGGATTCCAAGATCCTCCCCAAAAACATTCTCTTACATTTCCGCAAAGCAACACTGGGTTTTAATCTGCAGCGAACTCCAGATGGCTCGCAGTAGGTCTTTGAAACCAACAAGAAGAAATGGCTGAAAATTAGGGACCGCAGAGCTTCATCACCCCCCATAGCAACTTATTTAAATTAGAACAAAGACATTTTGCAATGAAACGTTCCACTCAGCCAGAGGGCATTTTAATGCTGGAATATATTCAATGCTAATGCCTTTGAAACTTTGAAGAGAATGGTTTTAAGGAATTCTTAAACTGTATTGAAGGGTTTAAAAACTTCCACACGGTAAGATAAAATCTTTCAATTATTAAATCTTCAAAATGTTAATTTCTACAAGACAACTTAGAAAGTTTATAAGCTTTATACATTACGCCTAAAAAGGAATGCCATTAAGTTGAACTGGAGATGAATTACCTCTAAAATAAATCATATATAAAAATACAGACGTATGCATGAAGTTGGTCATCTTTCAAATAGGAGGAGGGTGAGTAAATGTGTGACTTTCTTTACTCTGCAAAACAAAAAAGAAGATATTTTTAAATACATTGGTATCAAACAATGTTGGCCCCTATATTGACTGCTATTGCATGGACATAAAACCACGGAGACATGCCTCAAAATAGATTCTTTTGTGTTCAAGAAAGCAAATGTCATATACAGGTTTTGAATGGCATAAGGGTGAATAAATGATATTTAAATTTTGACATCATTTTTATTTTTAAGCAATAAAAGTGAAAGTGACCTATTTGTTAGGTGCATGGGCTAAACTGTGATTATAATCACACCTGAAAGGTATCGAACACAACACGAAGACACATTACACATTATGATATATTAAAGACAAATGTGGCCGACTCGAGGGTCCTGCAGAGACCGCACACTGAGGGTGAAATGTCGTGGGTGTGTCAGGTAAGGGAGACAGACAAAATGTGATCCAGAGAAATGGTGTTCATACATTTTTAAGTGTCCAAACACTTTCGGGGTCACTGTGTCGTCATACCATTAAAGGATCAAAGTGGGCACATTTTACTTTCATTACGAAGAATGTGTCATACTTCACAAAGAAATAAACATACTCTGATATTCAATCATCATAGTCACGTAAAGGGATAGTTCACCCAAAAATAAAAATTCCATCATCATTTACTCACCCTCGTGTAATTTCATAGCTGTATAAATGACTTTGTTCTGATGAACACAGAGAAAGATATTTGGAAGAATGTTAGCAATTTTCAGTTCCCGGGACATCATTGACTACCATAGTAGGAAAAATTAAAAGGAAGTCACAAAGGTGCCCCAGAACTCTTTGTTTTCCTAAATTCTTCAAAATATCTCATTTTGTGTTCAATAGAACAAAACAAACTACAATATTTTTTTCCTACTATGGTAGTGGATGATGTCCCAGAACTGAAAATGCTAACATTCTTCCAAATATCTTTCTCTGTGTTCATCGGAACAAAGAAATGTATACAGGTTTAAAACAACCTGAGGGTGAGTAAAATATGACAGAATTTTTTTGGGTGAACTATCCCTTTAATGAGGCTGGACGAAATGTTTAAAACTAACCGTCCCACAGCAGTGTCATACTGCCCTCTAGTGTGTCTATTTTGTCGCTGCACTGAGAGTCTGAAAATTCTAGTAAGACTCTAATAAAATGAAAAATATATATAGTTCCCTTTGCTGAGGACATGATGACAATTTTAAATTAAAACCATTCAATTAGTTAAAAAGAATTTATAAACATTTTGTCCATTTAAAAGCATTGCAAATGGCATTTTACATGCCTCAGAAAAGCACCAAACAGAATTGAATACGGAGTATTTCTTAAAATTTAATTCATTTCCAGGATTTGAGGTAGCAAATATGATGCAGAATTAGGTTGAATTAAGTGTCTTAAAATTATACAGTTGGATTTAAATGAAATGAAGTTTATAAAATACTATAAGTGTAGTTTTAATAATAAATATCTTAAGAGAATAAATAGGCATAATTAGTTGAAATGAGTGAAATATTGTTCTGTCACAAAACGTGCTGGACTAATACAATTCTCCCTTTGTGTTACTCAAGGTTATTTGTTATTGCAATTTACACTTTGTTCATTAACCATGAGCAATTAGAATGCAGTTTGTGCGTGCAGCCCGCACACCTGTCTGCTATAAGAGCAGTGTTGTCGTGCATGTCCTACTTTTTGCGTCAGCGTTTTGTATGTGAATTTAAGATGTGATTTCTATGTGCACTCCAGGCAGAATAGTAAGCGGTTGCTGTGGCAACAGATGACATGCTTCCAAATAAACAAAAGCAGTATATTACTGACCCTGGATGCTAACACACCCCCTCTTCAGAAACGCATACGGCTATGTTTTTGAAGATTATAGAAGGTTAAGAAATGCAAACACTGATGGATGGCCAAATAAATAAATAATAAAATGAAAGGATGAGAACCTTACCTGGTTGCCATGGAGATGTACCTTCTCCTCACTTCAATAACTGCTGAGCAGAGAGGATTCCAGAGTCTGAAACCAAAGGCTAAAGAAATAGAGGAAAAAGGCGTTTTCCAGCAAATAAAGCAAATCAAATATACAGTCACTGTATATGTTTGCTTAAAAATTAAAACATTTAATTGACATTAGACACATACACTGTTTTTACTGTGTATTTCGGCCTAATACACATTGCCTTCTGTGTTATTCTACAAACTAAATATTATGAAACCTACAAGGCTGTACACGTTTATTTTTTAATAATTAGTAATAATATTACAATACGAATGTAAAACGTGAAACATAAACGATGAATATATCATCATTTTGTTAAATAAATAAAAAAATTACACGGTTCTCTTCGAATAAAATTACACTTTTATTATTAATAATGTTATTTCAATAGCCTACCTATCAAGTTAGGTCACGTTGCCGTATAAATAGCCTGATCAATTCAATACTTCTGAGGGTCTCAACCCCCTGTTTCTTCGCTCTCATGAATGAAAACGTCATGTCCATTTCTATGAACTTATATTCAAAATAAACAACCAAAAAGTTATTTCACACTTAAACTGGGACATCTTTAATGTCGTTTGGGCCTTTTTTTGTTTCTGAGCCATGCTGTTCAACCTATCCGCAAACGAAGGGGGAGGGTAGACGGTTTGTACGCACAAGGTGTGATGTACAACCATGTTGTCCAATCACGGACCACACTATCCTTCAAACGGACCAATAGCGACCCTCTCCAGGCAAATCCTTTTTCCTAGGACAGCCGAGTGGGCGGAGTTTGAGGTAGAAAACCCGCCCATTGCCCAATCGTTAGGTTGCGCGAAGGCTGCAGTTTCAGTTTGTTTAATTCACCATTTTGAGTAGCTGAAGGTAAAATTTAAACTAAATACTTTCGTAGGACAGGGATATTTCCCGCATTGTTTAGTTTTCTCCACAAGGAAAGGGCGTTGGTTGTTCGACGTTACCTTTAGGCCCTCTTGGCTTTTAAAAGATCACGTTTTGTTAGCATTTTCCTTGCTTTTCTTTTGCTCTTCACAATTTTAACCTCTACAGTTTTCCTGCAAAATGGCAAGACCAGTGAGGTACGTGGGTTTACATTCGTCCTGCTAGATGGCCGCTTTGCGTGCACGCTGACTTTCTAGGGTGCACGCATGTGCCGAGCATACTTAGGTTTGGGATAAAATAGCGTTTAAATATATATTTATTGGCTTATTCGTGCATGCATTTCGCTCGTTGTTGTATCTTCCAGTGGCGGTGGGCGGTCGATGTATCTCTGTTTTATTTTAATGCATGTATTTTGCACGCGCCAAATGTGCATCTTGCTATCTAATCTTCCTCGTGCATCACCTACCTATGAAACGCATTATATTTATGGGCGAGAATAACTAAAGGCTTCATGTTTCCTCGTTATGCCTGCGAGAATATGGCTTCCCATTCATCCTCGCCAAATGCTTCAGGAGGGGGTAATAAAACCCCACATTGGAGGTGTTCATTGGCCCGTTCTTGTGATTTTGCACCCTATAATGCCCCTCCAACCAGGCAGATATGCGCAAATTCCGTAACACACCTTCTGATGATGCAGAAACAAAAGATTGCGAAATGACCGACGGCAGCCCGTTGGTATTTTTTTCGGGTGGAAACGAGTTTTGAGGTCTTTTTCGATCGCGGTAAATTAACACGACGCCATTGACGTCGGAGGGGGGCGGGGCAGCGGGCAGCGACCACACCTCCAAATTGGTGTTCTGAGAAAATGTGCGTTATACACCTTATTTAGCGCACATTACAAGGTGTAATATACGAAATGCGAGCGGATCTATGTTGTTTAGGTTATTTATGGCCACAGAAAAGACTGAGGGCTGAACGTAAAGTGAAACCATGCGTACATATTGTCGCGCGCTGTCCTTAGGAACATTTGCCATGGTAACAGCCGTTTCCGCTACATCATAGCTATTACAATACAATACAGCTAAAACATAATATTAGCGCCATCTGTCATAAAAATAAATAATAAAGCTTCTTAATAAATGTTACCACGAGAAATATGAAAGGTTCATTACAAAGAGTCATAATTACATTAAAGCATCAAAATTAAATATTGTACATTACACACAATTAAATATCTTTTTATACAAATGTACTAATATGATTTTAGCTAACATAAACTTGCTGCTTGTGCAGTTTAACTGAGACCTTTAATTATGGTATTTGGGGCAAAACCATGATTTTGTGTAAGGTATGTGATGGAGAGAATGTTGAAATTGTTGTTAAAAATAGGCGAAAAATAAACATTTTGTCTTTATATGCACGTAAAATGTCAATTATCTCTCATTGACATTTTACCTTAGAGCAGCGTAGTACTATGATTTTATTATCATAGATTTTATAAGTTGCATTAAATAAACGTGCCTGCTAAATAAACAATGGATATGTCTTTAACATACATTTATTTTATTATTAGCTTGGCTTACCGTGGTATTCTTTCGAAATACCACGTGAATGCCATGGTATACGATATTGGTAATTATGTTATAATCGTTTCTAAATCTCATTTTAGGTTTAACGCATGGCCTTCTCATCTATCCAGAATGTCTGCTTTTAGGAATGAAAAACAAATTAAAAGTCCTGCTGATGTGACGTGCAAGAGAAAAGTTTTAATACACAGGACAGTCGAGTTCAAGTGGCTTGTGACTCTTGGTGGTTAAATAGAACCGAGCTGCAGTGTTAATCAAACCTTCATTGAAATGCCAATTTAGAAACTGTTTAATAGCCATTAATCCAAGTAAACCCAATGAAGTGAAGGACGTGAAATGTGCTTTCATTTCTGAAAGAATGTCTTCTTGTCTTTAAGCTCTTCAAACTTGAATGACTGTTATTGGCACTTCTGTGTAACAAATGCACAGTTTGGAACTGCTGTTAAAGTGTTTTGTTTCTCTTTCACAGGAACAGAAAGGTGGTGAATTACTCTCAGTTTAATGAATCTGACGATGCAGGTAAAAACACAGTCATTACTTTAAAATGAACATTTTAATTAAATTTTCAGCTTAAACTGTCAAGCAAATTTCGGGGTCATTTGACCACAAAATTTTGTTTTATTTTAATACATATTTTTTGAATTATTCATTCATCATCATTGGCATCATATTTAATTCAATTACTTTTGACATTTGACAGTTTTTATGAATTTTGATGAGTTCGTGAGATTCATTCAGTTATCCAATTATGTCAGTTTTACACAATTAGGTTATGAATTTCATAAGCATTTTATTGTGTGATTCATCTTCTTTCTGTCTTCAGATGAGGATTATGTGAAAGCTACTGACACTGTAAAGAAGGTACGCGCTCCTCCTCGTGAAATCAAGCACAAGAAGACCAAGAACTCACAGGAGGACAGGTAAGGATCTCTTTAACTTCTGAGCTGTCATGTTGAACGGTGTGTTTATGGGCCGTAAAATAGGAAATATACTAGATGGCTTATGGGTCAATTTAACCAAAAATGCAAAATACAGTCTTTTTTTCTTATGAAAATGTCGCATGCAAAAGACATCTTAACGATCCTTAAAATTGTGAAACAAAATAAAATGTCTTTTCTTTGAAAATTTCATGTTCATGGCAGGTTTTGTGAATATCGTCCGTGTGTTGTAACCGTTCAGGGACCATGAACCTTTTTGATTCATTTTCTCCCTATGACCCATATAAGCCGTGGTTAATTATAACTAGCGAGCAAATACAGCAGACGAGGACGTTCTTTTATCTGACATGTCTCTCCTCATTACCTGCTATTGTGTCGTTCTACAGTGAGGATTCAGATGACAAACTCTCCAAATCCAAAAATGATTCGGCAGGTAAAATATTCTGAGATGTTTCGTCAGATGATGAATAAAGCGATGAACGGAGTGATTCACCTGCAATGTTGTGTTCTTAGATGACTTCGGTAGCGATGAAGACAACGACTTTGGAGAGGAGGAGGACAAGGAAGACGGAGGAAGTGACTATGATGATAAAAAGGCCAAAAAGGGAAAGAAAGCCAAGGTCGAGAAGCCTGGCAAAAAACTGCTGAAGAGGAAACGAGGTGGAGGTGAGCGACAGAAAAATGTTGATCTAGAACTGTGCACATCTGAACATTTTTAGGCGAATTTTGACCAAGTCTAAATATGGATGCCTCAACAGTTGATCCGGCATGTTGTTGACTCGTCCGTGTTTGTTTGTGATTGGTCAGCAGATGATAGTGATGATGACAAAGAGGTGAGCAGGAAGCCGAGGCAGGTGAGACAGGCCGCATCAAAGGCCGTGTCCAAACAGAGAGAGATTCTCTTAGGGGACGGAGGCAGTGAGGATGAGGAAAAAGATGAGGAGGAACAGGCCTTTGTTGACCGTAAGTTTGGCGCTTTTTTGTTTACAGTCAAGTTCACTCTGAATACGGCAAGGAGGAGAGGAGAGATGTTGAGGAGAGATGTGCTGTTACCTTTCTAATTGATCCGACCTTTTTTTTTTTGTCGTGCGGATGTCAAAACTATTGAAAAAATCCTACTTGCTTGTGAGGACAAATTCTAGGGTTTTACAAAAGCTGTTTTGAAGTGGACAGCCATACAGCAATCCCCTGACAAGCACCCACAACACCTGCTACATGAGCAAACATCACCCACGTTTCATTATGGCCTGGCTTACGTTTGCGTTTTTCTTCTGCAGAAGAGTCAGGCAGCGATGAAGACTTCATGGTTGATGACGATGATGACAGCGACTACGGCCAGTCCAAAAAGAAAGGCAAGAAGGTGGTGCCGAAGGGAGGAAGAAGAGTGGAGAAGAAGGAGAAGAAATCTCCTAAACCCCGGCTAAAGGCCACAGGTAAAGGCCGCCGCCTCTCTTACGATGACACATGCCCTGCGTCTCGATCAGCTCCCGAGATGGTGAATCAGTATGTCGTGTACACGGGTCCGGGCACTCATTGGGACACCGTTCACTTATTTTCCTGTGACGTGACTGCTTAAGCGCGTTGTTCTACTTCACAACTGGTATTAATCAACAACCAGCAAAACCGACATTTCTCTGACTTCAAAAAAAAAAAAAACTGATTGAAGTACATATGAGAGAAACACTTTCATTATTTTGTTACATGTCAGTGCACAAATTTGGCCGATTAAATTGAACTGTTGTGTTGCCTGCCGGTCTAGCAACGTTTGTTTATACATAACATAAAATATCGTTTGTCTTTTCAAAAGTTATATCGCATTTCATAAAGTTCATTGAGTTGGCTCCTGTGATTTTGGTTAAACGTCTTCAAAACTTGTCACGTGATTTCAGGTAAGGGAACGGTTTTTGCGGTGCATTGTGGGAATTTTTAGGGAACGAACATTTCAGTGCACTGGAAGAATGAGACAGAAGTGGTGCTGCCCCCAAAGATGAAAATTCTGTCATCATTTACTCACCTTCGAGTTGTTCCAAATGTGTATACATTTCTTTGTTCTGATGAACACAAAAGAAGACATTTTGAAGAATGTAGGACAGCGAACAGTTCTGGGGAACTTTTGACTACCAGTGTTTTTTTCCTACTATGGGGGTTGACATCTGTTTGGTTATAAGCATTCTTCCAAATATCTTTCTCTGTGTTCATCAGAACAAAGAAATGTATACACATTTGGAACAACTCGAAGGTGAGTAAATGATGACAGAATGTATCCCTTTAAAATGGCTGACTCCCTGGTCAGTGCCCTTACTAGTGAACAAGGGAGCTGGTTGAGATACAGCTGTGCTTCATGATAACATGTTTAGTCTTAATGTTGTTCATGTATAGTTGTAAAAACAAAGAAAAATGCACAATGGATTGCGTAATATATAATGTAAGAAGACAGTTTTGGTCTAACCGGAACGTTTGTTTTCAGTTCAGACAGAAATTAATCGTCTGTCTTTATTTCTGTTCTTTAAAGCCTCTGATTTTCTTTCTTCTGTTCACACAAAAGATATTTGTCTGATTTCCCCCCCAATGATTAAAATGGCCATACTGCTAAAAGACCACCATTAAACTACTACAATAGGGAGGGGTCCAACAAACTCATAAATGATGTTAAACATTACATTAATGATCTGATATTATGTGTTTTAGTTCTTTTTGGAGACTTGCAGTGTGAATCATTGCGCAAAAGATCTATTTATGTGTTCCCAGAAATCAAGAAAGTGTAGATGTAAAGATTCACCGTGATCCAGTTGAGGATTCAAGTCTGTTGAGATGTTAAATGAAGCGCAGTACGTGTTTTGAACAGCAGGGGCCGCTGTGTTTACGGCAAACTTGGATTTGCTGATATTTCTTAAAAAAGCAGACAGTCTTAGTTTGTTTATTTTAAAGATACTTTTATATTATTCAATTTTTATTTGATTTTGAATTTGTCAAATAACAAAACTAATTTGCAATTTTTAAACGGAAGGTATTTTTATTTTACAAAGAAATGTGCAGCATTTGAGAAATAATAAAAGGGCAGCTGTTCATTTCTAATTTGTCTCGACTCATTTTGTAAGAAAAAGTCATATTGTGAGATCAGTATCGTGCATCGCATCATGAGCTGAGAGAATCATTGCATCCCTACAAGAAAGCCATACAGATTTGAGCTTACAAATTTCGATCAAATGTTGTACTAGAGTTTTGGGTCACGCTGCACTTGAGCATCTCCACGAATGGAGTAAAAGTTGAGTCCTGTAAACGCTCTTCCATGTTTTCCTCAGTGAACCCCAGTCCCATGAAGGGCAAAGGAAAAGGTCGCCCCAGCGCAGCCAAAGCGCTGGAGAAATCATCACCAAAAGACGATGACGAGCCCGAGAGCCCCCTCGAAGACGAAGAGGAAGATGAGGTGGAGAAGAAAGCGTCTCCTCCCTCCAAAAAGACAAAGGAAGACGCCCCCGATGATGAGGACGAAGATGATGAAGAGGACGGCTCAGAAGAAGACGCTGCATCCGGGGAAGATTAGCCATGTTATCCACAACTTTCCCCTTTTCTCTTTCCCTTTACTCTCTTTTTGTTCCTTTTTGTCTTTTCTGGTTGATTTGATTTTTGTTTTTTCCCCTCCGTGTCTGTTATGGCCTGGCTCAACGGTTTGAACGGTTTTTATTTTCCTTTCTTAGCCTTTCATTTCAGTATCACAGAAGACATTTTCCTGGAAGTGAGCATATATATATTATTGCGTGAAATGAGTCTGTTTATTTATAGGTATATAAACTCGAGAAAACCTGTTTTTCTGACCGGTAGGGTTGGCGCTCGCCCAGGGTAATGACATGACATGACAGTATTCTCCAACAATGTCGTCAGCTTTTACGCAAAATCTCATGTGTTTGTTTTCATAGCATGTATAAAGCTTGGCTTCACTTGCGCTCTCAGTCGGCTGGCGTCAGTAATGCAACGGATGCAGAAGAAAACTGTGGAAATGGTTCGTAAAGCCTTTGGGCCTTGTTTGTGTAAGTGAAGTTGTCGATTGTTCATAAAACCATTGCTAATGTGATTTGCCGCAGCAAATTTGTTGTGACGGTTCACTTAACAGTGGCTTTTAGTGATGAAACGCAAGAAACATGAATTTCTGTGTAAATCGTTTGTAATTCTCTACTGGTTTAATGAACAACACACACCGCCATTTGTTGGATGCGATCCAGTATTCCATACACGGCATATGAATTAAAAAAGAAAATTGAATGGTTTCCAAAGTAATTTACACAACTCTTCTTTCAGGTTTAGTGGGTTTGCCGCGTAGCGAGTGTACGGGAGGTGACTACGAACAATTCACGTCCTGCGAATGATGTCTGTGGAGTTTTTCTAGGAAGCTGGTTGTCATGCCATTTCTCGATCCGTAATATTTCATGGCATTTGTTCTGTTGTTAGTGGCCAGGGTTTTCTTTTGTCCCTGGATTCGAGTTTGTATTTATTCCAAGTGCGCTACAAGCTTCTTTTCATGTTGTTAGTAAGATGAAGAAATGCAGATGTTCTTGTGAGACCTGACGTTCACGTTTCGAGAGCGGCTTCATCCAGGGTCGCTATTACATTTTCGTTGTCGTACCTTTTAAATAAACGCTCGATTTGTGTAGTTTAAGCTGTGCCGGTTGCCGTTTGAAAGGATTGTTCCAGATCAAGAACTAGTTGAGCTCTATTGACGCGTCTCTAGCATGCGGTCACAACAAAATCTGTGTTTCCAATGAACACCATACGTTCTCTCTTGTTTTCAGACATCAAGGTCGAGTTTTAGGGATGCCACATGCTGTCCGTAGAGCTCAACATGTGTTGTATGCTAGAATAGTCTTTTCTCAAATCGTTCAATTTGCTCTGACCTCTGTATTATGGGTTTGCTTTCTTCGTCCTCCAGATCATCTCGTGTAAAGACTGCATCGAAACCTTTCATCTGTCAAACTGAGACGTGCAGTGCAAGGGTGCTGAGATCGGGCCTTAACATGGTCTACTGTACGAAAATGTGAAGGTCTCGCACACAGTCGCTGCCTTACAAAGTCTGTATTTACTATAGTACCGCAAAGCCGAACCAGCGCTAGCTTTAACGCGTACCCGTTTCGTCTAGAGATTGTATTGCCGGCGCTCTTCGGGAGTCAAATATTGGTATTCTTTGTGCCCTGGATCAGATGTAGTGATCTCATGACAGAGAGAGGAATATTTGCACTGTGATGAAGAGGAAGAATCGTAGGTTACGTGTGTTTGATCGAAGTATATTTGTGTTGCTGCTTGTTTTGAGTTCCAGACACGTGTGATGTATATCCCATGATGCATTTCAAGGGGCTTTCTGTCTACAGAGCATAAATGGCATTCTGACATTGTTCGATCCTTTCTGCCAGGCATCTCTGAATATTTTAGACTTGTGCTGTTTCAATTCGGTTTTTAACCTCTAGCTGTCCAAAAATGTATGAATGTTTTTCGTGTGCTTTTACAATTTTTTTTTTTTGTCCGTTTCATTTTTCCTCCAGATTTTTTGTAATGTTTGTTTTTTTAAGAAAAGAAATAAAATGTATCTTCATTTTAATGACAAACCATTACTGTTTGCATGTCTTTTACTCGAAGGACTCTGACGCACCCACACTGCACCTTTCTTGTGTATTACAGTTCAGTGAAACGTTTCAAATGAAATGTTATTAAATATAAGATCATGTTCTGAGAACTTTGGCATCTTTGTTAAACGTGACGGGTTAATTTCATTCAAACCAAATGTGATGCACTGACAATAGATGAACTATTTACTTTTGTACCGAACTACATTTTACAGTTCCTGGTTAATTTACATCTAATGAAAGGGTTGTAGTCTATGGGCTATGAGTACTTTAATTCCGTTGCTGTAGTTTACCAACGCGACTTTAACTACAGAACAGGAAAGTCAGGTTTATAAGAGCGCTAAAGGAACAGTTGGCAGTTTTGACGTGGTCCAAACAAGCACCTGCACTGAAAATGTGTGCAAGTTTTTGTGCAAACAGTTCACCCAAAAATAAATGACAAAATGTTCATTTTTGGGTGAACTATCCCTTTAAATTGTGTCCTTACAGTAATTTTATTGCCTTAGATAATATTAACAATGAGCAACATATTTCTTAAGCATGTATGTTTTTTATGCAAATACAATTTAGGTTAGTATGTTGTGCATTAACCAGTGCTTACCAAACACATTATTTTTTAAATACATATGAGTAAATGTTCAAATTACCATATTGATAAATGCTGTATTGTTCATTGTGAGTTCATGTTAATAGCAAGAAATATAATCCTTATTGCAAAGTGTGTTTTACACACAAATACTACCGGTCACTTGTATGACAACTCTATGTGGAGATACCATCCAAACTTTCAAAACTATTTTCACCCGGAAGCAACAATTTCGTTCGAGCATTGTGAACTTTGACTTAATTGAAAGCAAAGAACTGTGAAGAAGAATATAAACAATTATGCTGATATGTAGAATTTTTCACAATATTTTCATTCCACTGTTACAATATTGTGCACAAGATCCAAACTGTATTTCAAACTGGCATAAGTTTAATCAATGCTCATTGTTTTGAAATGGACCATTCGCGTGTGAATAAGGCTGTGTGACATGCAGATTCGGGTGGGTAGGGACATGACGTCAGGTAAACACCTCGGCAACATTTTTACCATTCTTGGCTAGTTGTTGTGTGCAGTCTTTATGACCTCATATTAACAGGTTAATTAAAGGTTCTTATAAGAATAATTTCTTTTTTGCTTTTTCATAGTTCAAAGAACCATTTGTGAAACAAAAAGTTTTTGCATTATAAACATTACCTCACCCTAAAATGAGGTGGATTCATAATTTTGCTCACCAGCACTCGGATTATTAAGAATATTTTTACATGTTGCAGTAAACCTTTAAGGGAGACAAACATTTTATTGTAATTGTGGAATAGCTTATTTGAACAATATCACACATAATACAATTTCCAAAAGAATGTTGCATTTTAAAGCACTGCCTCTGTCATATCGTCATATACTGTATACTCAATTTATCCCTCCCACTTTCTGTTACGTTCCTGTAACTGCTGCTCGTACTTCTGATGTCAGAACTTAGTTGTACACATTCACGTGGGAATCAATAAAGGCAATATCAAACAACAGAAGAGGAGACTTCTGACTTTAAGAGACATGTATTACATCTGATGTAGCCTATACCTGTGAGTTGTGTAACCAAAATATCAAAGCATTATTGTGTGTTTATAACTATTTTTATACGAAGCAAAATGTAGGCAAATAGTCACTGTATATTTCTTAAATGATAAGCGGTACTGTATGTGAATAGCTGTTGTATGCCATCATAGATACTAAAGAAGAGAGACTATTTTTAATACTTAACAGTTTAACAAAAGTTCATTTGCATAGTTTTGAGATCAGGGTTGTCCTATTAATAATAAACTAAATGTAAAGTCTAAAGAATGTTTGCCGTTGTTTTACTCCGACACCTGATAAATCTGTCTTACAGTACAGGTGGTTTTGTTTGCGTTGCTTCAGTTTTTCAGATCTCCAGTGTTGAACAGACCTCATGTGAAGTTCACTGTCAGGTAAGAGAGATTTTTCCGCTCCATTGTGTTTGACTCGGGTACTTGACATTGTTTTACTCTTACGTGCGACACGGGTCAGATGTTTTGAATTGACAGCAAAGTAAAGGAGTGTCACATGCAGGACTGAAGTTGTATTTGTTCGTGATCTCGTCGTTTACCATAAAAGTTTTCAAGAACTGTGCAAAAAGGGGAAGTTATAGCAGTTACTGTCATCTTAATAGTAATGTACTGAGTTTTGAACTCAAGTGACCTTAAACTACGTCTACACACAATAAAGTCATTTATTCGGATTTCCAAAGCTTTAAGATGTAGCCACAAGTAAAATTTTCTAATAGGAATTTCGAATTCCTATTAATAATTCCTACCAGTAGCCTATTGATTCCTATTAGACTATCATCACTTATATAGTAACCTACCGTGTTTTATATTTTTTTTACAATAAACATTGTAAATATCAAAATAAAAATCATGTTAAAAAACAGCAATTTTCTGGCAGCTGGGGCGCCAGAAGAAAAACGTAAATTAACATTTTTTCCCATTTTTTATTTGCTGTCTTTTGCTGTAATTTCAATTTTTTTACTGCATTTTAAAAATACAGGGGAAATCTGTAAAAAAAATACTTTTTATACATTATACGTGCAAATACTGTTAAAAGCAGATTCTGTAAAATTAATTCTTTTTTACAGTGGAGATTTTATGTGAATCACCAAATATTATATATATATATATATATATAATGTATGTACTTTATATATACATGAACTTGTTCTTGTTCATCCGTGGCAGGTGGAACTGGGTGGAGGTGAGATAGATATCGATGACCTCAAAGCTAACAGAAATAAACAGACATTAAGCAACACCCAGATCCCATTTTGATTTCACCAGGTCTATAAAGACAAAGATGACCTGAGTGCAAGGAAATTCATTATCACGTTATATGTACTGAACAAACACAACATGTGCTGCTGTTGACTCACGGGGCGTTTTCTCCGATCACACGTTCTGCGTGTTCTGCTGTTTAATGGTCTATGGTGTTTGAATCTCTAATCATCCACGCATACATCCTTGTGTAAATATGAAAATGGGAATATGTGTGCGTAACATAAAATGGATTTGGGTTGATTTATGGTGTTTGCCACACGCTGGCACGCACTATGGCACATAATGCAATGATGTTGAGGGTATCTGTCAGGACAAGAATGTTCTGGTTGGTATTAAGGTGTTACTAGGTGGTTGCTAGTGTTTTGGTCTGTTTGCTGGCTTAAGTGTCTATGATATTCTGATATGTCAATTTGGCTTGGCTCCCACATTCATTTTAAATCTATTTGAATTTTATAAGCATCAACTTAGTCTCTGTGTTTTTTTTCCTAAAATTGCATAGAAGAAATAAAAAATAGAATCATATGAGACAATTGTTAGCGCTAAGATCATAAAGAGGGGCAAAATGAATGTAGATTGTAATCCATTGCCGTGGCTGGCATACAGAGGGGAGGGTTGGTGCATAAGGTGTCTTTATATGCAGACGATCTTTTGGTATACGTGTCTGAACCTGGAACCTCCATTCCTTTGATGTTAGGCAGATTTCGGCTCAATTTCAGAATATAAATTAAATTTGAGTAAGGGAATTAATGCCTATCAATACAGCAGCCTTGAAATATCCACTATCACCTTTGCCCTTCAAAGCCTTCTTGAAAAGTTTTAGATATCTGGGTATAAATGTGACGAAAAGCTTTTCAGACTTATTTGATCACAACGTTGTCTCGTTAGTTAACAATCTTACACAAGATTTCAACTGCTGGTCTCTTCTTCCTATATCTTTGATTGGTAGGGTTAATTGTATTAAGATGAACGTACTACCTAAGTTTTTATATCTATTTCAATGCATTCCCATTTTTATACCAAAGTCTTTTTTTATTACACTTGATGGTACCATTTCTAGTTTTCTCTGGAACAAAAAACCCCCCTAAGATTCGTAAAGGCATTCAACAATTGGGGGGTCTGGCTCTTCCAAATGTTTTAACATATTACTGGGCAGCGAATATACGTTCTATTCTATTTTGGTTCCACTCACACAATTTGGTCAATCCCCCTTCCTAGCTGCACATTGAGCATACCTCGTGTAATAAGGCCTCCTTAGTTGCACTTTTATGCCTCCCATATCCATTGTCCCCAATTAAATATTCAAACAATATAATTGTGAAAAAAAATATGGACCCAATTCTTGTGGCACTTGGTCTTCATAATAAACCCTTGTCTTCCCCAATACATTCCAACCCTTTGTTTCATCCTTCCATTTTGGACAGTGCTTATGCCTTATGGAGAGATTGTGGACTGGTTTCTTTTGAAGATCTTTACTTTGACGATGTGTTTGCCTCTTTTGAGCAGTTGACCTCCCAATTTGACATTCCCAAAAGTCATTTTTTTAGATATCTACAAATTCGAGATTTTGTGAGGAAAAGAATGCCTAATTTTCCAAATTTGCCACCTGCTTCAGATGTGGATATTATTCTAGGTGTACATCCCTGTACTAAAGGGTCAAGATTAGTGAATATCATTTGCAATTTGTTTCGGATTATTTATGCACTGCCCATGAGCGTGACAGGTGTCATTCTTTTTAACTCTTTTGGCCAGACGTTTAATTCTGTTGAATTGGAAAAATACCCAACCTCCGTCTCACACCCGCTGGATAAGAGACGTTCTTTACTTTATGAAATTAGAAAAAATAAGGTATTCTCTTCACCGACTTAGCACCATTTTTGTCAAGCTTTGGCAACCCCTTCAGGACTACGTTCAAACTCTACAGCTTGACCCGGTTTTATTAATTAATCCCCCCATATCCTTTATCTTCAATTTCCAACTCAATAATATATGGCAACATCCTGCAGTACTTTATTACTTGTTCACAGATTGCACAAAAAAAATCTTCCTTTTATTTATTCATTTAGTATTTTTTAATTTTATTTCTGTTATTCAGTGTTTTTCTTCACTATATTTTGGCATGTTTGTTGATGTTTTTCCTATTCCTGTTTTGTTGTGGCTGTGTTGTTTTTGTAATGTAATTTAAAATGGTTAAATAAAACATTAATTTAAAAAAAAGTAATCAAATGTCTTTAACAAAAAAAATGAATGTAGATTGTAGAGGTAGTCTGCATTTGGGTAAATTTGATGAGAAATGTTTGAGTTCATATATTGAGATCTTCAATATTGACTTTTGCAGACTTGGCAAATCTGAGCTCGGTTTGAGACATTGTTGGAACTCTAGATTTCTTGTTGTTTCAACTTAAAAAATTAAGTTAACCTGCTGCCTTAAAATTTTAGTTAATTAGTTATTACGTGCATTTAATGCAAAAAAATGTACGTTAACTAATATTTTTAAGTTGCATTAACTAAAATTTTAAGGCAACCAGGTAACTTAATTTTTTAAGTTAAAACAACAAATCATTTTTACAGTGTTGATTTCTAAGAAAACTAATCGAGATATCCAAGGGATCTCGTCTGTTATTTTTCTCTCTTATGGGTAGAATCAAGAATAATGGTGTGGTTATATTACAGTTGGCATAATGTTGGATGTGTGCATGAAAAACTACTTCTATTGCAGAATAAAAGCGAAATAAGACAGAAAAGGTGGACATGCATGGCAGGAACTCGCAGCTATTCTTGATTAATTCATTAACATGTGGCCTGGAGGTATGTTTGGCTGCTGGGACGATCTTCATCCCACCCAAGCTGCTGGAGGCAGGGGTGGAGGAACGCTTCATGACCATGGTGTTAGGTAAGATCAATAACAGAATAAAATGTCTAAAATGTTTAAGAATTTTATTTAGTTGTTTGTTGGATAGTTAGATAATAGATGGATGGATGGATGGATGGATAGATCTAGATACTATGCTAAACATACAATATTGTGTTTTATCCAGGTGTGGGACCCATACTTGGGTTGATCTTTGTTCCATTAATTGGTTCAGCGAGCGACGGCTTCAGAAGTAAATATGGCCGTCGCCGGCCGTTCATCTGGCCTCTGTGCATGGGCGTCCTCCTCGGACTCCTGATCATCCCTCAGACGTCCACCCTGGTCGGCCTTCTTACAAAATGTGAATGCCGTTGGCCGCAGGTCTCGCTGTTGGTCTTTGCTATCTGCTTGATGGAGTTCTGTGGGCAGGCCTGTTTCACCCCACTGGAAGCGCTGGTGTCAGATCTCTTCCCCGGAGAAGAAGAAAGCCGCAAGGCCTTTTCCTTGTATTCGCTCATGCTCAGCCTGGGTGGTTGCGTGGGCTACCTGCTCTCCGCAGTCGACTGGACCCCTTTGGACACCGTGGTTTACCTGGGAGGACAAGAGGCTTTTATCTTCATAGTGCTGACCTTCATCTTCCTCGCTTGCTTGATGGCCACAACGTTCATCTGTGAAGAACAAACGGGTGATGTTGAGGTGTCCAGGAAGGCGAAGTCCACGACCTGCTTTTGCTTCTGTCCGGTATTGCCCAGACTCAAGCTTCTGCCCAGAACAATCTTCAGCCTTCTGTCTGTGGGTCCGCAACTTTACTCGCTGTGCAGTCGCATGCCCAAAGTCATTGCAAGACTGTTCGTGGCTGAGCTGTGCAGTTGGATGGCCCTCATGTCTCTTATGCTGTTTTACGCAGATTTTGTGGGAGAACGATTGTATGGTGGGGTGCCCAGTGAAAATCCAGGTTCCCTGGGAAGGATACGATATGACGAGGGTACGGTTTTACATGTAGTGTATACTTCCATAGTTCACCCAAAAGGGAAAATGCTGTCGGTTTTATTCACCCTCTTGTCATGCAATATCTGACTCTTTCTTCTGTGGAAGGCAAAAGAAGATATTTTGAGAAATGTCTCAGTGGTTTTGTGTCCATACAATGGAACAATCGTGTTGCTTGGTTGCATTCTTCAAAATATCTTCTTTTGTGTTCTGCAGAAGAAAGTCAAACAGGTTGGAATGACATGACAAATGATAAAAGAGCTTGCATTTTCATCAACTCGCCTCTCTCTCTCCAGGTGTACGAATGGCCAGCCTGGGTCTTTTTTTGCAATGTGTGACGTCTGTGATGCTCTCGTTGGTTATGGAGCGTATGGTGTTGTGTATAGGACCTAGAAAGCTGTATTTGAGCAGTGTGGTGCTGCTGGCAGTGAGTACAGCAGTCATGACCGTCTCAAACAGCGTCGTGTTAGTCACCATCATGGTTGCAGCGACAGGGTTTACATTCTGCACTCTACAGATTCTACCGTACACGCTAACATGTCTGTATCACTCCAACGCACAGGTAAGAGGATGCACATACACCTTACAAATGTGTCCAAGCAAAGTGGATAGTTCAACCAAAAATAGAAATCGTCATCATTTCCTCGCCTTTGTGTCGTTCAAAACCTGTATGAGATATTTTGAGAAATGTGTCCATACAATAGAAGACACTGGGGTTACCAACATTCTTCAAAATATCTTCTTTTGTGTTGTGCAGAAGAAACAAAGCCATACAGGTTTGTAATGACATGAGGGCGAATAAATCATGACAGAATTTCAGTTGTCAGTGAACTATCCCCTTTAAAATATCAAGTAAAGAATGTTGTCTCTATATGGGAGTGTCACAAACATTTGCACTTGTTCACAGGTGTTCCTTCCCAATGAGAGAGACGAACCTCACGGGGACGATCGTGTTCTGTTGATCAAATCAGCTGAGATACCATCCTTGACCACACAGAAAAGAACCAATGGTTGCATCTCCGGGACGTCTGGTGGCACGTTAAAGACGAAACCCTTACAAAGCAATATACCACCAGCCTCACAATCGCTTGATCTGCATGTATCTGTGACCATAGACCCAAAGCCTGCACAACCACCCGCCCTCAGGGGCATGGGTACAGATATAGCCATACTGGACAGTGCTTACCTGCTATCTCAGGTGGTGCCATCGCTCTTCATGGGCTCCATAGTGCAGCTCTTTCACAGCGTAACCATCTACATGGCCTGTGCGTTTTTGCTGAGCATGGTGGCTGTTTATTTCTCTAGAAAGATCGTCTTCGAGAAGGCGGATATGGAAGCATGTCGATGATTGTGTCGTCGTTTCAAAACCTTATGGGACAGCTGGATCTGTTTTTTAGGTCCGTGTGTGTTGTATGTTTTTAGAAGACTCGTGGTGACGTATAAATCATTTATTTGACATGAAGCGTTGGCCGTTAAACGTTTGCTAATATATTCCTGCTTGGGAGGATCAAGCAAACAGCGCAATGTTTGGAAAGAAAGTGTATTAACCGTTTACAGGAGCTGTCAAACTACAAATGGTCGACTTATAGTTAGGGACGGGCACCCAAACCCGGTATTAAACGGGCCCCGGGGCAAAATTATGAAAGACCGGAGCATCGATAAGCTCCGCCCTTATCGGTTCTGCTTTCGGTCCTCGGGAAAACATCTTATATGTTATTGCTACGTTAACGTTATCTTGCACGTTTTATCTCAACAATAGTTTCTCATTTTCAATAACACCAAGAATTTAGTCTTTGGCGCAAGCATATTCGTTATTCCCAGCAGAGCGCGCGAGGCGGCACGTCACGTGTCTCTCGCGCAGTTTGTGTGTCTACACAGCGCGCGCACACACGAACACGAACAGCCGCACAGAAGAAAGACGCTCTTAATTCGAGAGAGAACTAAACGTTCAAAAGTGTGGTTGCACTTAAGCAAAGTTGATGCCGACAGTGACAATGCTTGCAGCCACAAGTGCAATAAAACCTTTGCTTGTAGGGGTGGAAACACAAGTAATCTGTCAAAAGTGCATCATGTACAGACAGAGAGATGCACTGTTTTTGACTGCTTAGCCCTTACTTATGCCCCATCTATGTATGCTGAATGCTAACAGACGTTACCTGAACTCCAACTCCTTGACATTCTTTATATAATATATGCTAATGCCATTCACCCTATTTAAAACAACTGTAAATTCGATCTAAATGGTTTCCATAACCTTACATTAAAACTATGCTAATTCCACATGGGTGAAAGGAAATTACACATTTAATCCATTTTCTATTAGTTAACTACTTAAAAAAATAAATCAGCCTGCATGTGTAATCATTTATTATTACACTGAGAACTAAAATAATTCAGTGCAGTATACACAAAATAAACATGTACAAATACATTACATTACACTATTTAGAGTAAAATTCAATTACCCTTTAGAAAAAAATATGACAGAGTCAGTAAGGATAAGGATTAAGGAAGAACTTACGAAAAAGAAGAATTTCTTTTGTTGTAAATTGTTTATTTTATTTATTTTGAATTATTTATTTATTGTTAATTATGTTAGTTCAAATAAAGCAATGTTAATTCTGTTCCTAATTTGTTTCTTTTTATATCAAACAGTACCGATAAGAATACCGTTAAAGTACCGGACCGATAAGCAGTATCGATAAGAGTATAGTAATACCGTTAAAACGATACTCATCCCTACTTATAGTTGTCTCAACAAAATTATAAAATTCTGTAGTTTATTCAGCATAGTGTTATTCCAGACCTGTATGTGTCTCTTTGTTCTATGGAACACAAAAGAAGATATTTTGAGAAATGTCTCAGTGGTTTTGTGTTCATACAATGGACGGTTCAATGTTGTTTGGTTACCAACAAAATATCTTCTTTTGTGTTCTGCAGAAGAAAGAAAATCAGGTTTGTAATGACATGAGGGTGAATAAATGATGACAGAATTTTCATTTTATGCTGTGAACGTTTCACAACACATTCACACATATTATATTAGAGAATGTGTGGCCTAATGGTATATTTATCAGGGTGTTGACTTGATTTTACTGTTATTATTTTAACTATTGATTTGGCTAAATGATTTTCATTTAACCACCGTCTTGTGTGACTGTGGTTTTTGATATTGTATTTGCAATATTGCGCAGTTTTGTACCCTTTAATAGCCTATTAGAAGTTATGATAAATTATGACCTTTGAATGTAGGCTAATGTGTTCAACTCTAATGCCGAATGGCTGAAGAGACCAAAGCCTGTCAAAATGTTAATAGCAGTTGTTGTTTACACACATTTCAATGCATTTTATGTAATTTATTAAAATGTTTTTTATATAATTGTGTTGTATTTTTAGCTGTACCATTTGTTTGGGTTCTAACAGATAAAAGCGATCTGCAAAACAATTAACATAAAAAATGATGTGTTTAAAGTTTCGTATTCCGAGGAAAATCAGCACACTTATGCTGCCTTCACATGCTCTCGGAAATTCGATAATTCCCACTTTAACCCGGAAGTAATTTCTGGATTTATGCTGCGTTCACGTGCTCTCGGTAATTCGATAATTCCCATTTCTGATGTCATGATTCCGAGCTGGTTGTGTTCAGGCGCTTTGTTGTCGGAAAGAATGGAGGACGCCAGATTCATGCTTGCGTGTGTCTTGGGATAATGTTCTATGGTAATACACATCCTAGTGTATAGTTTTACTGCAATATTGCTGAAATACATGCTATTTTCGCAGTGTACAAAACATTCAGTAGGCTTCAAATGATTAATAATATATATTAATATGTAGGCCTACTAATTTGACGACAAGACAAGGCAATGAAGCTGTTGCGGAAAAACGAACCAATCATATCTGTCACAGCAGAAATCCTTCTCCCATCCTCATGTTAATTGTGTAAGGCCCGCCCATCTCGGGTATCAAAATTATTTCCCAACTTCCCAGTGGGAAACATCAGAGGGCGTTCATGTGCAATTTTTACTCATATTTCCGATAGCACGCGAAGGCAGCATTAGTGACATTAAACTTATTTTTAGTAATATTAAAACATTAGTGTTACTAAGCATTAAAACATACAAGTATATGCTAACATTAAGAGCACTGTTCCATAAATTATTTCCGGGAATTATCGAATTTCCGAGAGCACGTGAAGTACAGTACTTGCAGTATATTACGTATGTTAAAATAAATAAGAGTAGTATGTTTTTCGGTATGTTCTTACTCATCTACTGCCCTCTTGTGGCTTTGTAAAGCTGTTTTCATTTTTACAGCATTCCTAAAACAGTCTTAAAAATTTACACCCTCGTGTTCATTCATTGGCAGATGAAATGAATTCATTCATTCTTCAGTTTTCTTAGATTTTTAACTTTTCAGTTGCTGTTTTTAATTCCATCCTCGACTCTACAGATGTCTGTATTACGTGTTGCCGTGTTTTGAACCAGCCACGTGGAGTCGTGGCCATTTCATCATTCATTATTCCATCTTTAAATAAAATCATGAGTAAAACATACGTCTTTAAACCTGTTGTTTTTGTGTTTATTTCATATTTGAAAATATCTCTCTGTTTCACGACACGTATAAATCATAGAATCAACGCATTTAAATGCAGAAATGCAGTGTGATTTTTTACAGTCTCGGTTTCGTTGGATGTTTTTCCAATCTTTATACATAATTTATAAGATTTTTTACTCCGACCAATCACGCGCTTCGTTTCGGTGCGAGCCCCCGTTCGGACAGCCAATCAGAGACGAGGAATAGGATCCGTGCCCTCTAGTGCATCGCGATGCGTGTCATGTGACAGGCCTCCGTGAAAAATGCCAACATGGATCCGTGGCAAGGACGATGTTCTTCCCAACAATAATATCAGAAGGGACAACTGGACTCATCATATGTCGCACATCCACGATCCGGACGACACGATTCGTATTTACTCGAGGTAACGAGACACGTATAATAATCTTAATCCGGATCGATAAACTAGATCGCTGTAGATTTTCGTGTCGATCTAAATGACCCCAGTCTGCTGAACTTGACACGTGTCTTTGGTGGATGTTGTGGTCGTGCAGCGGGAAATTGTGCAGTTTTTCTCGGCTGCGTGTTGGGAGCATGTGTGTTTGTGCAGGCCTGTTTTCCTGCCTTGCTGACGCACTTTTCTCCAACACATGTTTTGAGCGTCGTGTGTGTCTGGTGTTGTTTATTATGCGTAATGTGTCAAACATTTCTGTCAGGGTCTTAGTTTTTATAACGGGAAAGTGTGCGTTAAGATGTGATGTTACTGTTTTGTGTTGTGATGATGTTTTTAAACAGCCCCTCCCCTTTCTGCCCCATAAAGCCCATAGCGTTTCATCTCTGAACGCATGGCAATGTAGGTCATGTTGTGCATGTAAATATTGTTCTGGAAAGTGTTTGGACTCCCAAAATACTTTTTGGTGTATAAGATGTCACCTGCAAATAAAATTTTCTCATAACTAACTTGAAATTTGTGCCTTGACTTTTTAAACCAGCTAGTCCCAGTGCGATTTTCATAGTGGATGTATGAAGCAAAAACATTTTGTTTGCTTAGTTATGAACAGTATCTGAGTTGTTTTACGATTTAAAGCCTCACACAATCACTTTTTGACTTGATATTTTGTGTTCATACGTTTTTGGGCTGAATCTCCCAAAACATGTCAAGAACATGTCAGTCATATTTCACCCCGACCCCCCCAAAGAGAGACATTATATTTATATTATATTATATTATATTATATTATATTATATTATATTATATTATATTGAGCAAATAAACATTAGATATATTTTAGGACTTTGAGAAGATACGTTTTGCATTGCGACAATTACTGTACTACAGTAAAAAAGAATAACTACTTAATAATAAATAATTAATTGCAATAGAGATTATTTTATAAAAGTATAAACACCGTTCAGCTAATACCGCTATGATGTATAAATATGTATAAAATAAAATATACATTTTTCTTTAATAAGTAATATTTCTCATATCAAATATATTATTTATATTTTGGGTGAATTATTGCATGAAAATTTGTTGAGTATTTGATCTTTCTCATTTTTACTGTTGTTTTTTTGGCAGCGTTTACAAACTGTGGTGCTCACTGGCGATACCTTCATCCTTCCTCTGATCTTCACACCAACAAATGGTCTCCATAAGCGAAAGAGCGGTGGCCACTGCTAATGAATCGTTCGCGGACAACGCCTGGGCCACCTTACACTTCGTAGAGGCAGGCAGCAGCGAGGCGGGCAGCTCCATCTCGTGCTCCAGCCCCGAAACCGGAGATGCCGGCGCTCGGCTCAGCTGCAGCTGCAGCCCGGGCGAGGAAGATGACGACGACGGGCCGCTGCAGATCTATTTCGACTCCACTGAGGACTTGCTGGCTCAACCGCCCAAGCTGCCAGATTTCATATCTCAGCTACCCAGCACCTTCTCTCCCACCCTGGAGGACATTGAGGAATTCCTGATGGAGAAGATGGAGCTGGTCAACTGTGCTCCTCTGAGTCCAGAGGAGAAAGCGAAGGAGGACGACAACGACGACCCTCCGGCTCATCCGTCTTCCCCTGGTGACGCAGGGTCGAAACCCACCGCAACAACAACGACGACGACCCCTGCGGTTCAGAGTCTCGGTGCCGCGGCTACTAGCACCGCTCCAGTGCTTGTCGGTGCTCCATTGGTGCTACAGTTACAACCGCTCCAGCTAAGCCACGCCCTCCCACAACCAGACGCCCAAACGGGTGTGCCCAACGGGCTCCGAGTGGCCCACCTGGTGCTTGGTGTCCAGGGGGCACAGAACATTACCCTTCTCTCACCGCAGGTGCCCTCGGCAACTTTACTCCCTATTGTTGGCGAAGCGTTCAACCAAGACCAAAAGTATGTGAAGATCGCCCCCCTGCCTTTCACAGTCAGGGCGGTGGGAATCACCGGCACGGGTCTGGTCAAAGCCATCACGCCGCGTCCATCCAGGCCCTTGGCGGAAACCCTGCGGGTACACAAGTGCTCTCACCCGGGGTGCGAGAAGATGTACACCAAGAGCAGCCACCTGAAAGCTCATTTCCGCAGACATACGGGCGAGAAGCCGTATCTGTGCAGCTGGCCCGACTGCGGGTGGAGGTTAGACAGTTTTTGAAATGTATTGGTTTAATGGTGTGGGAAACTATAATAATAATAATAATTGAATAAATACATTTAGGTTTTTTCTCACGAGCTGCTGTTTTCTGTGCTTCAAAGGTTCTCTCGATCCGACGAGCTGTCACGCCACCGGCGGTCTCACTCGGGAGTCAAGCCTTACGAGTGCACGATGTGCGACAAAAAGTTCGCCAGGAGCGACCACCTTTCCAAACACACCAAGGTGCACCGGGGTCCGCGTGCCGGCAGACTGGTCAGGGCCAACGTCTGACTCGCGGATCCCCACACAAAGCCGGAGTCTGCCTCTCAGTCCCAGAGGGAAAGCAATGATATCTAAACAGGCTCGCAAGCTGTAACCCTTCGCCTTCATTTTGGTCTGTTTCCTCCCCGACTTTTTTACCGTTAATCCAGACGTTTGTTTTTCTTGGTGCTACAGTCAGCTGACTCGAAACCCAGGGATGTGATTGTCAAGCTCAAAGCAGATTTCTGGCTTTCGGTGGGCTGAAGCGAAGCTTCCATCACGTTTGGTCTCTTATTGTTGTGAAGCTTCAGGTTATTATGGGATCTGTTTTATGCAGGTCTTTAAACAGGTCACAGAAAGTGAGAGTTAAAGGGCGATAACAAATCCATCTTGTACATTTTGTGAATATTGCGTTAGAGGGTGGAAATCCACGAGGAGTTCAGTATTTTGCTTGGCTCTGGAGTGTTAGCTAAAGCCAGAATCCTGTGGAACTTTCCTTTTAGATTAAATCAAGACGATATGCACTATGGCTTAGGCATTGTGGAACATGGCCTCTGTCATTATAGGGTGAAAATAATGCAAACTGTCATATTTCACCTTAAAATCTAAACAAAAATAGAGACTTTGCATTAAGAAAATTAAGCCTTTTTTGACAATTCAGCCCATTCATTTGTAAAAAGTCTGCTGTAATGGGGACAAATGTAATTCTCACAATTGTAATGTGAGATGTAATGGTATTTGTTGTATTCAATACTGTTTGATAATGAAAGTGGGTTTTTTTTTTTACAGTAGGTTTAAACCGGGTCCCCACTTTACGATTTTGAAGATTTTTTGTGATTGTCGCACATCGTAGCCAGATGTCATAGCTGAATCACCGCCGACTGTCATCTCTGTACGACACCTCAACATTTATGACTCTGCTAAAACTTCATCGCAAAGGCAATAAGTTGGTAGTCAGTGAACGTAAAGCATCCGACATCCAACCCAACACGTTATCTCACATTCCTCATTTACAGCGTGGATGCAGTTTTACTGTTATGGTAATAAGAATGAATGTTAACTGTTTTAATTGTTATGAAAATAATTGTGTAATGCTGAAAAAGGCTTAATTTTCTTTTTTTACAAATTATAATTTATTTTACCCCAAATTAAATAATATAAATATAATATAAAAAAAATGACCCAGACTTTATAGCACTATTGAAATACTCTGGTTGAGTATAGTTCTTTCAAATATGTTGTTAAAGGGATAGTTCGCCCAAAAATGAGAATTCTGTCATCATTTACTCACCTTTCCAAACCTGTATGACTTTCTTTCTTCTGCAGAACACAACAGACGATATTTTAAGGAACGTTGGTCACCAAACAACACTGGCTCTCATTGACTTCCATTCTAAGGACACGAAGCAGCTGAGACATTTCTCAAGATATCTTCTTTTGTGCTCCACAGAAGAATAAGTCTTATATTTAAATGAGCCTCAACAAATGATGACAGAATTTTGGTTTGTGTGACCTGTGCCTTAGATTAGGTCCGATTTGTTGTGTGAGGTCACACCATATTTAATTTTTTTACTTGCTCGTATTGTTTTGGTCCCTGTGCTTTGGAATATCACGAATTTCTCTGGCCCAATCACATCCCTGCACCAGCTGAAAGACATTATGTGCATCAAGTTGCTTGTGCTGTTTTCTTGTGCCTCATCTCTCTCAGTCTGTTGAGAGTCGTATGCCAAACCAGAGCCTCGCCCGTTTATGGGTCTCTGGATAACATCACTACATGGAAGAACAAACTTATGTACTGTAAAACATATAAGCTAGAAACAATGTTCTCTTCGATCTGTAATCACAAAAGAGAATTGTTTCCTTTATGTCGTTGTAATGTGCTTTGCATTAGGTCAATGCATTTTTCTACGTAGTGCCGTCACGGTCGATAAGCTAAATCGCTGAGAACAGATGTACTGTTCACAAAAACCGGCAGCTGGTTGCTTCCTGTCGAAATGAAGCTATTTGGACATCATATAACCGATACATCATCGAAGGCTTCTTCTCATCCATTGGACAGGAGTTTATATACAAGATCATGTTCATCTAACACACGGAGGTCATTTTATCCTGTCAAACTCTTAACGTCTTTGCCTTTTAACATCTGTCTTAACATCTGATGCATTTTAATTCTGTTCCCTTTCTTGCTCAACAAATGTTCGGTTTCTTCACATATTAGAACTGGACTCAAATGTGTGTAGCTGTTGTAACGAAGATATCTGAACGATCAAGTAGGTTCATCATCTCTAATATTACACGGTTCTGATTCACAGTATTTAAGATAGTACTATCATGTAACCCTGATTTTAAAAATGCTCTTTTCTTTGTCCAAGAGACATTTCTGTTTTGGAAATTATGCCATTTGTTTTCCTTTACCAAGGGCTCATCCTTGATTCTCTGCCTCCACCCTCATCCCAATAAAAACGTTAAATTATTTCCTTTATCATGTTAATGCATTTACAGTTTCCATTTAACAGCTCATCCAACTATAGCTGCTCTCATACCATATAGCTGGTGAAATGTAGGTTATATTTTTGAATAACTGAAGAATGCTATTTTGCTATGTAAGAAAATAAAATTACAAAAAAAACTTTTGGTAAAGCTGTGATATGTGAACTTTAAGGTTTGGAGAAATCTAATCTGTTCAAGGTTAAATACAAGTTAAGCTCTATCGACCGCACAGATATGTTGCACACTGACAATGATGTTAACTCGGTCCTCGGTTTGTAAAAATAAGCAAAATATTATGTACACTAATGCACTTACAAGTATTTTATATAGGGTAATGCATTGGCATGAATGTCATAAGAATAGGTACAAGAATTACACATGTGAATAAGAAGAAAGTAAGATAAAATCACTAATAATCTTATATACGTAAACTTATAAAGTGGTAAAAACTTTATAAAGAAAAACTCAAAACACAGAAATGATATCACAAAGAACTTAACTTGTGTTGCACCTGGAATATTCTTTAAAATATAATGGAATGGAGTTTTAGGGGGGTTTAAATCCTTTTTGTACAAGGTTGACTTAAGAATGTTGAACGTTGTTGTTTCTTGACAAATGCTTTGTGATGTTAGTACACTGCAGGAGAATCTTCCAGTGTCATTTATTTCTCATGTTTTTCTGCAGTGATGGAGATTGTTTGGAAGGCACGTAAGACATTTTTATCCTGTCACTCTTTCCTACACACAAATGAGAAGGAATGAGGCTATGTTATAAATAAATGCTTGTGTAAATGACGGTGGCCTGAGGATGTGGAAATTTATGCCATTACATTGTGGTTACACTGAGGTGGTGTTTCTGTCATGCACATTTTGATTATCTGAGACCCATCAGGTGTTTTAGTAATGATGAAATTCACAGAAACACAAAGCACCTTTTAATATTCATTCTTATTCTTATTGCATTATTGGTTACTGATTATTATGATTATCAAATGATTCATGAATATCAAACCTCTCAACATAGAAACGGAATGCATTTGACTAAAGAATGTATATTATAAGATTGTTAAATAGTAATGTAGGTATCATCGGTTCAAACTCAACAAGTGTTGATTCATGAGCTCCACCTTTGAACTCCATATAGATACGACCTATATACACACATTCACGCATTATATTAATATAATATATATTCTATAAAGTTGTATAAGTTAAAGAATTGATTTCGTGTTTTATATGCGTTGTGTGCATGAAAATGTCTATCACGAGATGATCTAAAAATTATATCACAGCACAATAACCGGCTGCGCCGCATTGCTCGTGTTTCGCAACTTTCATCAGGAAGATTTTAAACGCTTTAACCAGAACTCCAGGTCGATTTTTATTCGGACCTTTATTCATTTATATCCTCGCAGTGTTCACATGTACTTAGTATGTTCTAATGGAGTGAACGCGTGTTTTCATCTGGTGGTCTTTGATTCTCGTCGTTTCCTGTTTTGTATTTTTGTGGCTGCAGTTCGGTTTTGAGTAATTTACGTGAGATGGAGCGACGTTTCTTTTAGCTCGTCGCGTTTTCTCTTTTTCTGTCCCTTTCGTCGTCTTGTTGTAAATCCGACAGAAAACCGCTTCGAATGGTCGGGTTTTAACGTATATTTTCTGTCAGCGCAACTTCGCTAAGACTTTCGTTGCTAGCAGGCTAGTGCGCTAGGCTAGCTGACCAGACCACCACCTATCTGTACACGATGTAAACATACAGGGAACAGGGTTTTGCTCGTTTTATTTTATTACATTTTATTTTAATTAAATAAAATTGTGCTCGAGGTGGACTCTGGAGAACAGAAAGCTTTCAGGTGAGTTTGATAGACATTGATTTATGCTAATGAGCTAAACTCAAGTTCTAACAGGTTGCTGTTCAGTGTTGTTTCGTGTGAATTCTAACCCACAGTTGCTAAATTTCCCGTTTAATAACTTATTTAAAAGTATTTCAGGAGGCAGTAAATAGTGAATAATGCACTTTGACCCTTTATTAAATGTGCGGCATGCTTGCGTTAGGCTCTTATAAAACAACCAAACGAAAGTGCTGCATGTTTATACTGTTCGTATTATGGATTATAATGCAACGAAAACCGCATGCTGTATTTTCTATTAGTTTGACACAGGCATACAGTGTAGGTGAATTTTGTCTTGTTTAATGGATTCATTTTTTAACATTGACGTGTTGTAATGCATGCTGTTAACGTTGCATTACACTCAATTATACTGCACATCAATACAACAGTTGTAACGTAGATTTTTACATTACTTTTACATTCAAAATCCATGTCAGGTATGTCATTTTAGTTTTTCAATGTGAATGATATAGGTGGTAAACTGTCTGTTAAAAGTCCCTATGATGTAACGTTATAAAAATCCAGCATGTGTGAAATGATGCCATTAAAGGGATAGTTCACCCAAAATGAAATTTACTCACCTTTGAGTTGTTCTAAATCTGTATAAATGTCTTTGTTCTGATGAACACAGAGAAATATATTTGGAAGAATGCTTATAACCAAACAGTTCTGACACCACCGTTGCCTACCATAGTAGGAAAAATTCCTTCATAATGTTTTGTTCTGTTGAACACACAAAATAAGATATTTTGAAGAATGTAGGACAGCAAACAGTTCTGGGGCACTTTTGACTACCACTGTAATATTTCCTACTATGGTAGTCAATGGCGTCCAAGAACTGTTTGGTTACAAGCATCTTTCTCTGTGTTCAACCAAACAAAGATTTGGAAGAACTAGAGAGTGAGTAATTCATGACAGAACTTTCATTGTTGGGTGAACTATCTCTTTATCAGTCAAGGTAGTAAATTAATAAAGTCAGTTCGGTCAGGTATTATCAGGGGTAATATTAATATTTTAGTAGGGTTCTTTTGTCCATATAAATCCAAAAGTTCAAACCAAAAGCCATTTAGACGAAGGCCTGCTTGCTGGTCTTTAAATTTGTGATTCAGGTAAATGTAAGCGAGCTTTAGATCTAGTCACAACGATGTCAAATTTTAGGTAATGCGACATGCAAAATCTCACCTCAAGTGGGGAAAAGGCTGAAACCAATAAGATGGATGTTGGTTTGAAATAAATACATTTAAATCAAATATTTAGTAATTAAATGAACAAAATTCACTTCTGTAATATTCAGCTGAATGTGTGATGCATTGTGTATTTTAGATTTAAAGAAAATTCACAAAGTGATTTAGATGTAGTAAATGTCATTTATGTAATAATATGCAATGCATCAGTATCACCATGTAACATGCCACAATTTTTAACACAAGTTTATTTTGATCTTAGCTCCGTATGCATAGTTCAAAATTCCCAGACCAGCTCTCCTACATAACGGTCTGTAATAAACGCAATGTCTCGCCTCTGTGTTTCTATTTCTGTGTGTTCTGTTCCGTCAGATTGTACGTGGGTTTTCTCTCTTGTCTCCCAGCTGGATGCTGGATGAGTCAAGGCAGATTTAGTTTTAATTTAAGCTGTTTATACACATTCAGCTTGCATTCACCACAATGCTTGGATTACTCTGAAGCCAGTAGCATTTGGTGTTTAATATTGTGTTTATATTTATGATGTGTATTCAAATGTTCACTTGAACTGTTAAGCCTTAATTTAGTTGAAGTCGGTCTCTTTGAATAAAGCAATTATCATTTAACAAAAATCATAATTGACAAACTCAATGTTGTGTCACTCAATGTAATTTCTGATTCACCAATCGATCAAAATAGCCCCTGAATATAAAAGCTTGGTCTGAATGTACGATTAAAAAAAATTGGCCTTTATTGTCGTTTGGTGTCGAGTGCAGTCATCCCGGCATCTGAATGTATCCTTTTATGTTTCAGCTATCGTCAGGATATTTGCCCGAACAGGGTCCCATAGGGGAACGTTTCTCACCAGCGGAGATCATGGACAGCTCAGTGACCCTGTGGCAGTTCCTGCTTCAGCTTCTGTTAGACCCCAGTAATGAGAAGCTGATCTGCTGGACCAATGAAGATGGAGAGTTTAAACTCTTGCAGGCAGAGGAGGTGGCCAGATTATGGGGTGCCCGCAAGAACAAACCCAGCATGAACTACGACAAGCTCAGCCGGGCTCTGCGTTACTATTACGACAAGGTGCGTGATGTCATGTTATGCTGTTTTTTACCTTGAAAGTGAATAGGGACAGATTCACAATACAATCTTTTATATCAAGTATAAGGTATTTTTGGTATTGCAAAAAAACGTGTATTTTATTCATACACTGGCAAGAGAAATACAATTAGCCTACTGCCCGTATTTCCATTACAAAATATTTTGGTAGGTCTTGACTCATGAGATTATATTATTATATCTAGAAGGGTCCTAAATGAAAAGGTTTGGGAACCTCTGCATCAGATTTTATTCTGTTCCTCATATATGGCTTGGAAATGTAGAACACTTGAATTGAATTCATATGAATATGTATGTTTTTGACATGACCTGGTTACTTTCTGTTTTTAGCCATTAGAGTGGGTAAATAATGACATCGTTTTTTATATTGAAGTTATTGTTTATGATAATGGTGAGCTCTGTTGCCTCTCACCACCCACACACCCACACACACACACACCCACACACACACACACACACACACACACACACACACACACACGCACAGGCTTTGGTTGACTATCCCCGTGGGGACAGTCCATAGGCGTAATGTTTTTATACTGTACAAACTGTATATTCTATCCCCTAACCCTATCCCTAAACCTAAAGATCATAGAACACTTTTTGCATTTTTAGATTTGTAAAAAATATTGTTCTGTACAATTTATTCGCTTTTTTGCCCCTGGGGACCTCAATTTTGGTCCCCACGGTGACACGAGTCCCCATGTGTTGGTGTGTATTCAGGTTTAGGTCCCCACCGGGATATACAAACATGAACGCACACACACACACACACACACACACGCACACACACACACACAGCTAAAGTCTCCAGCTAAAACAGTGTCACTGGGTGTGTTTTCACAGTAGTAGTGTTAGGTTAGTCAGCTGTGGTTTATTCCGCATGTTTGAGGCTTTCGCAAGCTTTTGGTGTTTGCCTTGGCACCCTGGGCAAGGGCATTGTTTTCCACATTCCTCCTGCTTTCTTAAAGCAGGTTAATTTACTAGTTAATTGCATGTTATTGTGTTTAGTTGAGGTGACCGAGGGTTGGAGAGTATCACAGATTGGCTGGTAAACATGCAAGGTTCTTCGTTGACTTTTTCATTTATTTGTTTGTGTGATTTTCTTAGTTGTACTGAATGAATGAGAAAGTTATTCATCAACATTCTAACCACCATTCTGAAGTCGTTTTCTGATCCTCATTCTATACATTTTAAGTTATCATTTGCATTTGTAGGTCAAACAGTACAAGATGACAAGTTATTTCAACTTAATACTTTGGGTTTGTGGTTTGTTGCAAAAACACTAAACAAAAGTGACAAGTGACATTTCTTACATTTCTGCACATGGCAGATGCTTTTATTCAACAGTGTATTATGTATTATATTCAACAATACTATATTCATGACCTCTGCACCACTAGCGCAGTGCTCTAATAAACTGATGAATAGATGTCATGGTGTTTATCTTCTCCAATCCCTCCTGCAGAACATCATCAAAAAAGTCAACGGGCAGAAGTTTGTGTATCGCTTTGTGTCCTACCCTGACATTCTGAAGGGAGACGATATAACCAGGACAGAGGGTGCAGATGGGGGCTCTGGTGGGGCTCTGTCCCTTCCTGACAGACCCACACACATCCCTGGGGATAAAGACAGTAAAGCAGCGCCTGACCGAGGCGGTGGAACACCGGGTCAATCCAAAGCGCCCAGTCGGAACGACTACATCCACTCCGGCTTGTACACATCCTTCACGCTGAACTCGCTGCAGTCAGGAACGCAACTCTTCAAATCCATCAAGATCGAAAACCCAGGAGAAAAGCTAGCGGAGAAAAAGGTGAGCCAGGACTCGCCCCAACCACCCACAGTCATTAAATTCGGGACCATTCATCAGAACAGGACGACCACACAGTCTCCTACAGAGAGGCCTGAACTTCAATTGGCCCTCATGCCTGCCAGGACAGAGTCAGAGATCAAACACACGAGCTTTTCACATGTAGTGTGTGCGTTTGTGGAGACGCCCCCTGTAGAGACCACCGCGATGGGCTTCCCGTTCTCAGGAATCTCTCCATCGCTAATCTCTCGATATCATTCGTCCTCATCATCTCCAATGACTGATTCACAGGAGCTGGTGATTGACAGCGAAATAGAGTCAATCTCCTCCCAGCCTTCAGAGATTCAGCTGCAGGTACATTCATCTCTGAGGAATATTGTGTAAACATGTTTGTTAAATATGTTGCAGCATCTAAATGTTAAAAACTGAAAAACCAACGTATCTCTCTCTTGATTTCTCAGATTTCCAAGGACATGTTCTTTCAGGCATCCCATTCTCCACCTCAGAGTCACAGCGGAAAGTCTAAGAAACCCAAAGGCCTGGAGCTGATGCCCACGCTGGTGGTGACCAGCTCTGACATCATCAGCCCTCTCAATCTAAGCCCCTCCCTCCCTACAGCCTCTCTCACTCCAGCCTTTCTGCAGGTGAGTCTGACCACATGACCACTTGTTTAGCCACTTATAGGGAGCGTTCACCCATTTATTCACCCTTATGTCATTCCAAACCTGGATGACTTTCTTTCTTCTGCAGAACACAAAAGAAGATATTTTGAAGAATGTCGGTAACCAAATGACATCGGTCTCCATTGACTTCCATTGTGCAGATACAAAACATTTCTCAAAATATCTTCTCTTATGTTCTAGAGAAAAAAGAGTCATATACATGTTTTACATGACATGAGGATGAATAAACGATAACAGAATTTTTATTTTGTGAGCAGTCTATAAAATGTGTGAAAATCACATAGACTTAAATAAAAAAGAGATCCGTTTTAAGCAAAATAGAGGTGATTATATCTGGTCAATTTCTCTCAATTTCTCAAGTCTTTTTAAACGGGAGTAGTGCAGTCAGTCGATTAAAAATATGAATCTGATTTAATCACGATTAATCGCACATAACATTAATGATTGTAAATAGACTTTTACGTTCAAATTTTTTCGCATTTAATCTCCAAATTAATGTAGAAACAACAGATTTCTTCAACAACATAATTTTATGAATGAAAGCCAACATTTTGATATTATTACTGCAACTGATGTCTCCATTAAATTGGTTATTTCTTTATTTTAACATTAATTATAGTCGTTCAACATTGAAGTACAGAATAACCGAGCGCTCTCATGTCTAACAGGTAGGAAATATACAGAAATTGAATTAAGTTCTCAAACACTTTGTCTTTAATGGTAAATTCTACATTAAATACAGAAGAATTCTCATTTAAAGCTACAAAACACATTGAATTCCTCTTTTCTTTTGTGCTTTGATGAACATTAGTGACAGGAGTCACAGCAGCAGGTTTCAGAACGCGGCCCCTTTAAGAGCTGCTGCTCTACGCAGATCCGACGCCCTCTCCCATTTTCACAACTCTTTGCATTCATTTAGGATTTTATATACCACGTTGAAATCTGTGCTTACAAAAATGCTAGACAAAATGGGCTTTCTGGCATAATCTTGTGTGGTTTTGTTCATTCAAGCACGAAAGAGAACTTAATACTGATGCTGTGCTGTCTGACAGATTGACCGACGCAGCCTTTAGCCCGTGACTGTACACACCAGACGGGACTGCTGTCGCGTTGCTCGTTGTGTCGCATCCCACAGATAGAAGCTGTGTATCTACACTGAACGCGTCAACTGTTTCAAATCCGGCTTAAAGGCCTTTACATGAATAAGAGCGTGATTATTTAATGTAACACTAGACAAAGGATGACCAAATAAAGGGATGCTGCTTTAATCGTGTTAAATATTTTAACACGTTAATCTGAAAAAAATGGAATCGTATGTGTTAGCCCATTAAGCCCTAAACAGGAGTAGGATCATATCAAATAGATTTCTTTCTGGTGGTGTGTTTAGATGTAGGCACAAGAGGGCAGTAGCGCATTGAGCTGATTCTGGGGCGTCCAGGACACTCATTGGTCGTAACTTGATCATATGGTGAGGTTTAGCCGGATGCTACTTTGATGGATCACCTCGTTACCATTCCACAATCTTTGCATTTATGAGCGCTCATACAGCCCGTCCCAGAGGATCAACCCCTGCCGTCTTTTGAGCGAGATGAAAGATGAAATGCAGTTTAATTTAAATCTATTATTTATAGTTTTCAGTGAAATACAGGACCCGTGCGCTGTGATTAATTCTTATCGCTTCATAGTCTCACATTATGATGCTTTTAATGAAACATTTATATATCGAGGTTATGCCTCGTCCCAATGTTTTCGGGGGATGCTGCATTAATTCTTAATGAATGCACGTTGGAGAGGAATTGGGCTTGAATTTAAGGTCTGAATCCAGGTCACGTTTGTTACAGACGCCCCTGCTGCTCACCCCTAGTCCTCTTCTATCAAACATCCATTTCTGGAGTACGCTCAGTCCGGTCGCACCGCTAAGCCCCGCCCGCAGACAGGGCCCGCATTCCCTTTTCCAGGTGAGTCAGTTTGTTTACTCTCAACACATCATTGAACAATATTATTATTTTTTTGGACAGCTTGGTCCATTTGGTGATAACATTACATATTTTTAAGGATGCTTGCCATTTTTCTCCTTTTTCATGCAGTTCCCTTCTGTCCTGAGCTCTAGTCAGTTCACCGTACCCGCGCATAGTTTAAACGGCACCGACACGCCGGGCCCCATCTCGCCCGACCCTCAGAAGACGTAAGGAGGCCGGTTGACCAGCACGCTTCATCTTTGCCCCGTATTCTTGATGCAGATTAACCTCATTTTGTTCACCCCGTTCAGGTAACGGAGATTTATGACCTTCCTTTAAACGTCAGGAGCGTCCGCTTGACTCTTGATGATGTCACAAATCCCTGTGGATACCGTTCTCTCGTGTGTGTCTCTGCAGGACCGTTCTTGCGTTTCTCTTTGTAAATGTGCTGGCCTTCAGGGATTGGCTTTGAAATGATCACCATGTCCTGATAGCAGATGGTTGGAGATCTACGCATCTGTTACTAAGCTGACAAAATGAGCATGGTGTGTTTGTTTATATCATAAAAGGACCAGAGAGGTGTTTGATTCACCTTAACCCAGGTTTGCCTTTTGTTTGGGAAGGTCCTCAAACCAACCTGCCTTGCTAAGCCAAGCCGCCCCTTTTTTGCCTTGTGATTTTGATAAAGGTGATATGACGTCTCTTATCTCGTACCTTTCGACACTCTGCACTTATTCCCATGTGTTCAAAGTGTTTTGTCACGGTAACCACATGATCAGCACTTAGATATGAACAAGCTGCACTGAGGTCCTGTCAAGTACGCAGGAATTCGCCCAGAAACGTCAAGAGCAACATGAACACATTTGCCATGAGATGATCAAATATATTCCTTCAGACAAACTACGAGTTGAAGTCACGTCCATTTCCAAAGTTGATCAAATGTGCATCTTAAATTCATAATTCCATTTTAGTTTGATATGCATGAGATATTTTTGGTGCATTTTGGCGCACAGGTCAGGCTCAAACATTTCTGGTGCTTTGACCATGCCATACATTTTCGAGGGCCAATTTGGCGGCGCCCTTGATGCATACTCTGTGACTTTGTGACAAACACGCCCCAACCTCATCGCACCATTATCGTAACACTGCCAGACACGGCGCTCAAATGATGCTAATAATAATGCACGTCTTTTCACACAAACCATTTCCCCTTTTTGAAAGCCTGGAAGCCATTAGAAATGATGTCCGTTTGGTGAGAAAAACCAGACGCTTTGCTTCACTTCAGTAGACTGCTGATTCACCATTAGGCTAATGGAGCGTACAAAACACAGAATGAATGAATCGGCACCAGCTCGGTGTTTAAAACAGTTTGGCCACATCCATCCATTAGGATCATGGGATTGGTAGAGATCGGTTGGACGTGAAAGCCAGATGCTTTAAATCATTCCTGTACTTGACTGCTTTCCAGCGTCGTGCAAGTCCCTTTGCAGAATCGTATCAATCTGAGATTTGAGAGATTTTGCTGTGTGATGTACGATTAGTGTTGTCTGTCACGTTTTCTTGATGTAGCTGGTCGTGTAAATGTATATTTTTTTATTTTGTACGGCATGTGATTCGGTAGTAAACCATTGCGTTGTAAGCATAACCAAATTCTTTCAGCCAGTGAAATCACTTTGGGATCCAAGGAGGATCAGATTCTGCGTGGGAAACGCCGGCAGAGATTGCTTAATGTCTGTACCAAATTATACAAGCGCTGCTTGCAATCCTCATCTGATCTCAGAGCAGTATCGCAGTTCGTTCAGTACATCTTCACTCTCGCATATAAACTAATTTAGAGAATCAATGGCCAAATGTTGCACAATATAAACCCTACCTCTCTGCTCGACAAACTCAAGCCATGATATTAAACTGATGTACTTTAGATGCCAAACTGGAACGTGAGGCGTAAACGCTGACACTTTGTTCGCAGCTAAGGTGCTTTTCACCTTTGTGTTAGAAAACAAACTGAGCGTTTTAGTCCCTCTTGTAGGACCATTTTAAATGCAATGATAAGAAAGGGAAATGTTTATATAAAAACTATTTCAGCATCTCAAGTCAAGGTCTCAGGTAAATGATTACCCACAATCCTTATCCTTTCACAAAACGTTACGTGCCCAATCAACTCCATGAAGGCCCTTTGACGTGACTCATAACATGAGTTTCTTATTCTCTGAATGTCATGATATGCCTTTGACGCTGTCTTACAACTCGATGTATATATGCTGGCACAGTATCGCAGGTTTAGTGTTCATGCTGACACTATTAGAAAAACAGGGTCGAAATTAAAATGGTTTTAACTTGAAGCATCAATTGACAGGTTTGTTCAAAGAATCCATAACGTTTGAGTCATGTGAAAGGGTCTTTATGGTGAGATCGTGTTATGTAAGATCCAGTAGAAATGTTTACTAAAATGGCTATTTTACATGGTGCCTTGAGGTCCTGTTGTCAGTTGTTTCTCTATTCTTAAAGACTTGTGTCTTGTCCTGTAGAGCTATTGAACTAAAACACAGTTTCGTTTATTTAAAGAAATGTTTCGGAATACAACTTCTTCAAGCTCTTATTGACTGGTTTTCTGTAAATGTAAATGTAGTTTTAAGTTCAACCTGAACTGTTTCTTCAAAGTAACATGTCATGAACAAACTGTAGGGTAATAAAAGCTCCAATCTGTTCAGGATTGTATTTAAGATTCATTAGATAATGGATTGTATGAAACATTGTTTACTCCTCATTTTTGAGTATTTTCAGGATGGATTATATCAGGCATTGAAACCTTTATAGCCATGTTAGTCACCTTTGTGATACAAGGGTGCGAATGTATTTCCAACAGCAACATTTTGTAAATTTCTCTGATCTGTTGTTTTCATATAATGAAACTCGGCAGTGATTCATATTGACAATTAGTTTTTTGTTAGCAATGACTACGTCTTCTTGTAATGTTCCTTAAAGGGATAGTCCACCCAAAAATTAAAATTCTGTTATGACTTACTCATCCTCGAGTCGTTCCAAACCTGTATACATTTCTTTGTACTGTTGAACACAAAGAAAGATATTTGGAAGAATGTTAGCAACTAACATTTCTGGGGCACCATTAACTATTAGAAAAACATCTCAGTTGATAACATTCTTTTAAATACCTTCCTATGTGTTCAACTGAACCAAGACATTTTTACAGGTTTGGAACAACTCGTTATTCATGTATTCAAGTAATTCATGACAGAATTAAATTTTTTGAGTGGAATATCACTTAAGGTGATGTAAGCCTTTTATTGTACATACTGTAATGGGATAGTCAGTAGCATTGTGAATTGATCTGTTTTCCAGAGATTTTGTTGTAAAAAGGCATTCCTGCAGCATTCCGACTGTATTTGGTTGCTCTTGTATTGTAAGCACTGTACATGCAGATGTCTTCTCATCGGGGGCGTACTGTTGCTTTACGCCTTTTACATTGTAACTAATGTTTTTTTTTTTTGTGCAGCGTTCAATGCGAGTTACTTTCATTATTTTAGTTAAATGCTTCCTCACCCGCACAGTTTTCTTTGTGTTCGGGGGAAAGCAGCTCAACATAATCACATTTGATAAATCTCTCTTTTTTACGTTTGTTATATAGTCATTATATTTGTTTTGTTTCTCTGGAAATTTAAATAGTTCTTGTAATGGATAAAAATGGATTTGTTGTATGCGTTTAGCCTATAAGCAATGATGTCTTATGTTTTGTTCCCGCTTTGATGCGTTTTTTTATTGTAGCCGAAAAGAACATCTGTTGTACTCCATGTGAATTTAAAGCCCTTCAATTTGTCTTTGTTTTCCCATCTTTCCTTTGCCTGGCACTTTTGTTTTTTTGTTGTATATCTGTTGTAAAGTTAGATTCTCTTTTATTAATGATACACCTACTACAAAAACAGTTTTGGATAAAACATTAGGCATCTATGCATCCAAGATTTTATAAATGTTAAAAACAAATTTCCAGAAGAATTGAATGCGTTTTATGGTCTCTCTAGATAAAGATTTTGGTTTTATTGCAGAAAACATAAAAAGGCTTGTATTTAGTTAGTTGAATAAAAATGAGATAAATGTTCTGGATTTGATACAGGTTAAGCTCTATTATTGATGTGCTGTTCTTTAACTTTTCTGCACTGTACTTGAAGATGTTTTCTTAGAAAAAAAAACATAGGGGACTATGTAAAAAAAAAAAAAAACGTTTTACGATACAACATTGACACCAAATGTTTTATTCGATATTTTTGTGCAAATGTATTTTCAGATTCGAATGTTTACAGATCTGTTTATTGCCGTACATGTTGTACCAATCTGTGGATGTCAGAAGGGAAGGACATTTTTAATAAAAAAAACGTTTACTAGGATGTGGTTTGTGTGTTTTCACAGCTGACACTATTAAGGATGCTGTTGTGTTAACAATAGCACGTCTGACACCTACAAGCAGCTTAATAAAACTTAACAAAGGTCAAGAAAAATATGCTGACAAGGCAGTTAGATTCACCCACCTGTACTTCAGAGGGACCATTAGACCTGGATGCGCGACACAATATGAGGAAACTTTTCCAGGATGGCAATAAAAGGCATTTTCAACATGGATGTTGGTTTCGAGAAAGAAAAAATTGGCAACTAATGTATAAACAAGTTGGATGGCCGGGAGAATTATGGTAGAGCAAAGAACAATCCTCCGGAGTTTATCTACTTTGATCCTTTCGAAATCATCACTTACACACAAGCACCAACTGATCGACTTGTTTCTAACAATAAGCACAAAACAATTTCTGTTATACATATAATTTGTTTTATTGCACAAAGTTTCACTGAGCATAATTATATTGTGACGTCTACACAATAATACAAGATCCTTCATCGCATTGTTCATTTATCAAAAGTATTTAAATACAAAAATAAATCTTTTGTTCAAGATCTCTGATTTCTAACACTTCTCAGTGGCTTATTATGCTATAAGATCAAACCTGTACATCGTCACTGACTTGCATATTAGTCCACAGATATGTTCTTTTGATGACAGGAACGTCAACCGGTCCTTCGTCCCTTTACGGTTGTCATATTTTCATCCATCGTCTCGGTGGATGACCTCCGAGCGCTTTTGCTATGGATCGATTGATGATTTCCGCTCGGGGATCTCCCATGAGTTCAGCACAGCACCAGAGCAGGTCTTGATCCCGTTTTCCTCGAGTCTTTCCATCGGAGAATTATTGGGCAAAGCTGTATGAAAAAATATCAAAAAGGTACATTCTCAAGGGAAGTCTGCATACGGCAAATAAACTGTGAAAGTGGTTCGGTAAACTAAACAGAATCTGTTTGCGGTGATGATTAGTTTACTTAGTTATTATTGTTTCATTGAGTTATTAGTTTAATCATTTGTTTTGATTGTATCAGTTAATAGTTTAATGAATTAATCATTAAGTTGGTCAATATACTTTGCAAAGTAGAAACGAAATCTATCTGGCGAATGGATTTAAATATGGCAGTGTATAAGAAGCCGAGTTTGATGATATACTTTCTTTGGTTGCAAATAGTTTTCTTTTTAATTCGGTAAAATATTTAAAGCTTCAATTTGTAACTTTTTTGGTGACATAAAATAAAAGGGACTTATTAAGTACATTCTTAACTTCACCCAGATTTCCAACCATAAGATGTTATCAATAATTTATCATTTCACCTGTCAAGTACAATTTTGTGGTAAATGTCAGTTTGACGTCATTCAACTTTAAAGACCTTGAAGTTTATGTTTCAAACACAGATGGCGTTCTGGTCTCTCAGCTCCGTTAAACACATTTTACCACATTTAGGTTCATTCTGATGAATTTCACACAACAGCAAGTCAACAGACTCTCTAAGCCCAATTACAGGTAATGTGTGTTTGCGGGGGTCGGCAAACCTTCAGTGAAGCTTTTGTGATTTTGCTGAACAAAGAACAGCAATATGAATATTGTAAATCCCAAGCAGCCGAAGATCATTCCGCTCAACAGGAAGCTATAGCTGCCGCGATTGTGCATCACCTGCGGCCGGAAAAGACATCAATGAAAACGATTACGAAAACGGTACAAATACAAATAATGTAGAACATATGATCCGTTGAGGTGCTCAGACTTACCGATCCGACAAGAACCTGAAGTAACATCTCTCCCATTCCTGCACTGGTTACCAGAACAGCTGTGGCGCAGCCTAAAAAGAGGATCATGTTAGCATTAGCAGCGCTCAAGGTCGAGGGTTCGATTCTCAGAAAACACATCAAATGTATAGTGTAAATGCACTGTAAGTCGCTTTGGATAAAAGTGTGCTAAAGTGCGTAAAAGTGCAGTGGTTCTCATACTGCGTTATGCGTTGCGCCCCCTGGTGGTGTGACTTGAGAGGAATTACAATTTTGTAAATACAGAATTTGCGATATATGTGCAATATTAGTATAGTTTTACGCATAATAGTTCACGAACACAAAAACGAAGATCAAAACAGCATAAAGTAATAAATTCACAGAATAATAAAACAGAGCTGTCAAACGATTAATCGTGATTAATCGCATCCAGAATAAAGGTTTGTGTTTGCATAATATATATCTGTGTACTGCGCATATTAATTTTGTATTTATAAACAAAACATACACATACTTGTCTATATATATATTAGAAAATATTTAAATGTATTAATTTATATTTACCAATAATTTAAATTCTAAATAAAAGTTTATTAATTGTTATATTTTCTTAAATATATGCATTTATGTGTATGTGTTCAGAAATACAAAATTAAAATGCACAGTATACCGACATGTATTATGTAAATGCAAACTTTTATCCTGGACGCGATTAATCGCGATTAATCGTTTGACAGCCCTAAATAATATACAAAAAACCCACTTGATTTTATTGTTGTAGCATGCGATTAGTTTGCGGTGAGTAGGTTGTACTTGAAATGTCTAAATGTATAAAAGGTTTTACTTCATCTGAAATCTTTGAGAACCACTGGCTTGTTATATGCCGTCTGTTCATTTTTGCCTTTTCCATAGCGCATGATTTAAACATCTGCTAAACCTGCAACCGGTCGGTGAATTTACAGCCCAAACCAGCAGGCCCCGGTGAGGCGGCTGACATACATTCATTACTAATATTTTTATCGCTCTGCCCTAACCGTCCCCTACAGCTAGACTATGCCGAGGGCGCTTAGTAATTAGCCATTTATCTCCCAATACTTCATACCCCCGTGGCTCCGATCGCTGCGTACAAAAGGAATGTCTCTGCCGTAAGATGCAACACCTGTCAAGCCGAGCCTTAGCGTTACGTCAATAGAAAGGATTAAGGGCGTGAATCCGTAGGTGGGTCGTGTTGCTTTCAACTCGGTTGTAAATCTTGAGTAAATACTGAATAACTAGAATCATCCAAACGGCAAAACAGTAGCTGTCTGCGTCTCACAGTACCCTTGTATTCCAGGACGTCTTCGGTGAACGCGAGCATGCAGGGGTAAATATTGCTGATGAAAAGGCCCAGACAGCAGGTGCCAATGAAGAGGAACACGATGCTGTTTGAGAAAACCAGTAGCAGGAGAAGCGTGACTATCACACCCACCTAAACAAAAGAAGAAAGGTTTGCATTTGAGACCAACACCTCGCTCTGTCATGTAAGAAACAGAAGTGGCCCGCCGTTACTTTTAGTGCCAATGAAACAGCGAAAGACAGAGTTTGGTCACGCCAGACAAACAAATCTCCAATATGGACAGGAGAGAGCAGGATGCAGAACAAGGATGTTTGTTTCTGTCCACAGTTTCCCGTGGTGCACTGACGGAGGAGGCACACCTTTATGGCCCCGACCAGTTTGCAGATTTTGAATGCGTAAAGCGCTTTATGAGATTAACTCGACACGAATCTGTCGAGAGTCTGAGGAGAATAATGCGCAGACTGTCAATCAAATAGATCTTATTAATAGATTTTTATTTCGGTAAACACAGGAAAAACATTTCAAGTAAACAGACGGTGATGCTGGTCTGTTTTTGGTCAATTATCTAAACATCCTTGCAAGTTCAGTTCCCTTGAGTCACAAAATGACACGCGCAATTATATCTGGATTTCACACATAATCTAACCGAATTTTGTGATGGCGAAGAAAAGCTTCTTGCCAAAGGGGTAACAAAAATAAGCGTTTTTCTCGGTTTGAATGAGACATTATTTCTCTTAGCCCCGCTGGCAAACAGCGTTTTCTTGTTTAAAAAACATTTTTAGATTTCTCTGAAAGCAAAACATAAAATCGCGTTTTATTTTGCGTCTTAACGTGATAGTTCACCCCAAAATAAAAAAATCTTCATTTATTCACCCTGTCATTCAAAGCCTCTGTGGAACTCAAAAGGAGATATTTTGAGAAATGTTCTCAGTGGTTTTGTGTTCATACAATGGACGTCAATGGGGTCGAATGTTGTGTGGTTACCAACATTCTTCAAAATATCTTCTTTTGTGTTCTGCAGAAAAAAGTCAAACTATTTCTTATTAAGACATTTAGATCATTGAGTTGGAAAACAAGATTTTTTTATAGTGTATTGCTTTAGTTTAACCATCTGCATTAGGTTTGATCTCTGTTGCAGTTTATTCCGAACAACAGACAGGAAGATGCTGTCTAACTGGTGTGCAAAGCGATGAATCATAGTTCCTTTGTGTGCTTTACTGGAAGGTGTCCTAAAAAGAGTTGATATTACACAATTAGACAGATGCTTGTGACTCTCAGTTATTGGCTAATCCTTATTATTGACTTTTATGTTGTTCCTGTAGTTCTTAAAGGATCTTGGGGTCAGTCCCAGGTAGGGCACATACTGATCAAACATATAGCTTGTAATGCACTGTAAGTCGAAAAAAAAAGCATAAAAGTGAATGTCATGTCAATGTTCAGAGAGGGTAAGATCGTACCTGACTGACGGTTAGGAGTCGGATGGGCTTACAGCGATAAGACAGCGGTATAGCAGACAGACGGCCCACAGTTATGGCCGCCCAGAAGACGCACGTCAAGTAGCCGGCCGTCTTGTGAGGTAGATTCATAGGGGGCGACACCGCGTAGGCGTAGACAAACCCTGTGTATGAGCCCTGAGGTACGTGAGATGAAATAAAACATGAATTCAAGTAATTAACCCAATGGTTTTAAATGACAGAAGTGCTAATCCTGCTTACCACGATACCGTCAGAGAAAAAGAGCACCAGACCCCCGAGGATATGAATCCCAAAGAAAGAAAGAGGAAGCCCGTGCTTGTTGCCAAGGAGACAACAGTTGAACATGTCTATAAGGCCTGTGGAGATGACAGGAGGGTTTGGATATACAGGGGGAAGATTACAAACGTGTCCTTTTCTTGCTTTTATGAACGACGTATATGTTTGGCTGTTGCTTAAATACAAAGGCGCACAAGAATATGTTCACAACATCGACAGTCACTGTATCCCATAATGCAAATGAAGAGACCATTTCAAAATTTCACTAAATCGCCATTTCTAGATGTATTGCGCTCATTCCAGTCCAGTGTCTGTTGAACAAAATCAAACCTCAGGAGTGACACAAAGTCATCCAACAGCAAGTGAACGACTGACAGCACGACAAGACACATGAAAACTGTGATACTAGTACAAAGTATTTCAATTATTTAAAATAATTTTTTCTGAACTTTTCCTAAATACACGTACAAACATTACTGTTGTGTTGCTTAAAAGTGAATACGAACTTGTTTTCTTTGCAGTATTTGAGGTCTGAAAAAATACAGTGCATCATTTTCTGCAAATAAATGCAAATAGAATCATATGACACGGATAAAACAAATATTATGGTTTGTTTTAGATGTAACGCAATGTGTATACACGATTTAAGGTTCAAAAACGCTGTATTTTCCGTTCATGTTTGTATCTCCTCTTTGCCCCGCCTCTCTGAAAAGCGAGGTGCGCTATGATTGGCCAGTTAACCAGTGCGTAGTGATTGGTCGAATACTGCAAGCGTGTGACGGTACGATACTTTTATTTTTTCGTGTCTAATACATGCATGGGCAACTTATAACACACCAAAGACACAGAAAAACACGTATTCGCGCCATATGACCCCTTTAAAATGTCAAATTTGGGAGAAATATCGTTAGTAGCTCACAGAACGAAGCAAAAGCGATCATTTTACCTAAACACATATATAGTCAATTCAGAAAAACTGAAAATAATTTTGAAATGGTCTCTCCGCAGCTGTATATTCCATGTGTCAAACAGAAGTAATGAGTCTGTCTCTCTTGACTCATTATTTGACTCAATTAGCGTAAGTTAAGGCTTTTTTCGAACTATTTTTTAAAAAGCAATATACGGTATATTTTTCATGATATCCAGCAAGTACATATTGGGTTCAATCCAAACAAAACTATAAGTCTTACTTTTAGGCTTTTCGTTCTGATGGCCGCTGTCATCTAACTGTCCTGTGGTTCCCCAGGTTTTCATCGCCAGCACGTCTCCATCTAGCAGGCGACGACTGTGGTCCGAAGCACATGAAAACACCCGTTCACGGTACATGAGGATTAAAATTGCGATGGGTACAGGCAGCTACACACAGAGATGAGAGCGAGTCATATAAACAGACATACCATCTATCTGTCTGTCTATCTATCATGAGAGAAGAGGGTGAGATTCGATATTTTTAGCCTTATCAGCCCTAGTTGTTAGGTTTGACACTTATGTTGTGAGTACACTGCACCATCACTATTTATATACTATCAATATCCAATTCAGGCAAAGCAGATACAGCTGAGACAACATTATACTCGATGGATATGCAAAAATTGGTAGATGGAAGACAGTTGCCAAGGAGACGATCTTGATTAGTTTCTTTTATTCAAATTCAACTCTCCTTGCTGGTCCTTCATCTGACATCACGGCTGAGAGAACATTTAGTACGCACACTACTGTCATACAGCAGGTCCGGTTTTAACACCAATCATCAAGGGAGAGTTCATGCCAAAATGAGAATTCTGTCATTAATTCATCCTTGTTTTGTTCTGCAGAACAAAATTAGAAGATATTTTGAGCAACGTCTCTGTGACTTTGTATTCATTCAATGGAAGTCACCGACATTCCTCGAAATATCTTCATTTGTGTTCTGCAGAAGAAAGAAAATCACGCCGTTTTGGAATGGCATGAAGGTGAATAAATGAAAGAATTTTCATTTTTGCATGTACTGTTCCTTTAAGACCCAGACTGATCTCTCTTACGTTGGTTAGAGCCATGATCCAGAAGGCATAGGACACATTTGTGCTGACTTCGCCGTCGGTGTGCAGGTGCACGTTGGACACGTTGTGAACGTGTCTGCCTGCCAGCTTGTTCCTCAGATGTCTTAGTGACGTTGCATTCGCGCTGTTGTTTCCGATCACACAGTTGGTCTCCGAGAGGAATGGGTCGGCGATCAGGGGACTCACCAATGCCCCGAGACCTACAAAGAAGTGAAGAGCCTGGGAGAGATCAGAGAGGACCAAGACAGAAGAACAATCAACAGCAACGTTACCAGACTGTAAAGTTTTAAAAGCGGAATAATTATAAAATGGATAGTTGATTGTCTAAAACCTAAAGTTAACTTCCATTAGTAGTAGTAGTACTTCCATTTGCCACAGGTTAAATAGATGGTTCATGCAAATATGATTTTTTTTGTCATTCCAAACCTGTACGACTTACTTTCTTCTGCAGAAGACAAAAGAAGATATTTTGAAGAATGTTGGCAACCAAACAACAGTGGCCCTCGTTGACTTCCATTGTATGAACACAAAACCACTGAGACATTTCTCAAAATATCTCCTTTTGTGTTCCACGGCTGAGAGAGTCATATACAGGTTTAAACCAACATGAGGGTGAATAAATAACTGTCCTTAAGTGATTCATGCCTTATTTTGAAAGCTATGTAAATAGTAGGGATGTAACGGTATCAAAATCTCACGGTACGATAACACCTTGGTGTAGTGTCTGCGGTACAATATTATTGCATGAGATAGGTCAAATGACTTAAAACTCCCTCTTATAAAATAAAAAACTGCACCATCCTTGACGGAGGTAATATCTATATATTATCATTTCATACAGTCATGTGACCACGATAATATTGAGACAATTTTTCTATTGCGATACCATCAGCAATATTGAATATCAGCATGAAGTACAACAACACTTCTGCTTGAGCGACATTCCAGAAATAAATGCTTAAGATGTCTTAGATCCTTCTCAGTATAGTGCAGGCGTTCGTATGATGTATTTTGCATTTAGTCTACTTTACAAAAATAACACGGTAGAACTGGTTCTGCGCACACACCCAACTCTACTAAGCACATTCTGTACGAATCTCAGGGGAATTGTATTATCCTTAAGAAAAAGTGCAGCTTGGGCTTTATGGTTTACCCAAAAAATAACAATTCTATTATTTATTCACCTTCATGCCGTTCATAACACGTATGACTCTTACTTCTGGAATACAAAAGAAGATATTTTGAGAAATGTCCATACAATGCAAGTCACTGGGGTTCAGTGTTCTTTGGTTACCAACGTTCTTTAAAATATCTTCTTTTGTGTTAGATAGAAATATGTATTTAGACATTAAATCAGGCCAGATTTGAGTGCCCACCTGCAGGAATACAGTGGAATCTTTCTGGTAGATCTTGACCAGCTGTAGGTTAGATATGGTGTCAATGACGCCCATGGCAAGACCAGACACTGCCAGGGCAAATGCCAACATGAGTAACTGATGGCATAGCGGGATGATGGCAAACACCACAGAGATGATGAGAGTGGACACTGCCAATGCCGATAAAGAACATGAAAGCCTGAGAAAAAGGAAACAATGTGCTTTAAATGTAAATAAAACTCATGCGACCTGCGAGGGACGACTGTTTCTACTCTTTATGCAAACGCACCTTTTCTTTTTAATGACCGTTCATTTCCTTGGGGGGTCAAACTTTTTCATGCTGTTACATACAAAGGAAAGTTTCTGACATCCTCAACGTGAAATATCCTAAGGCAGGAATACCACTGACTTTATTTTCACCTTGGCCCAATAAAATTCTGTTTACACGACTTATCAAGCGGCACTACAGCTACATGCTAGTAGATATCTAACACTCTCCTACATTCATGCCAGATTTTCATTTGTTTTGTCAGTCTTGAGTTTTAAGCAACAGACTCACTGACCAAACGAAACGAAACAGAATGTTATCTTGTTTAAATATATTCAGGGCTGGCGGTCATGAAGGATGATAAAGGTTAGGACAACCGGACGCAAACGTATGCTGATATTCATAATGTTTTAGACAGCTGGAAATGGCAGAAACTCCATGTTGGAGGAAATCTTTAGCAACTAATTTGTCCTCAAGAATTGTTTTTTGAAGAGTGGTTGACTACAAAAATCAACAGCGTAACACGTGTAAAGATGAATCCAAGGAAGGAATGAGGCGAGAAGAAGAAAACACTAAACAGTAACATCAATACACTGCGAAACAGAGACGCATTTTCATTGGCCGGTATGAGATTTTGATAGTATGATAACTTTAAGCAAAACTATCATTTTAGTGTTGTCAGTATTACACTTTTTATGTCTGCATGTACAAACAACTACCTTTTAACCGTTCTTATTTTTAAGCAACATATAAAACATATGTGTTAGGTGAAAGTAAAGCCTTTAAATGACAATATTCTTTAAAAAATGTGGGCCTATTTTTGTAATATATATTAGACGTAAACATCAAACATTGAATTACACGATTTAATACATTTGGTGTAAACACAGCTCACAGCTTAGAAACGGTATCACAGAAAATGTTACTCTTTAAATCCTCGGTCACGGGCGCATGCCTAGATTCAACTTAGGTATTCGGTTGTTAAAGGGATGGATCACCCAAAAATGACATTTCTGTCATCATTTACTCACCGTTATATAATTTCATAGCTGTATAAATTACTTTGTTCTGATGAACACAGAGAAAGATATTTGGAAGAATGTTAGTCATTTTCAGTTGCGGGACATCATTGACTACTATAGTAGGAAGAATTAAATGGTAGTGAAAGGTGCCCGAGAACTCTTTGTTTTCCTAAATTCTTTAAAATATCTCATTATGTGTTCAACAGAACAAAAAAATACAATGTATTTTTTCCTACTTTGCTATTTATAACTTACTTTATGATTTATAACGTATGGCACGTGTTCAACCAGATACCTATCTTTGTCTTTGACTCAAATAAATTATAATTGTATGGCCAAACACATCTTGAAAGAAAGGATTCAGGATATACCCTACACTATTTCTAGTGTTTTCTAATAGATACAGAAACCCAAATGAACTAACATGTGTCAACAGATAAGCATACCAATAATTCACAAACACTTGAGGACTTGGGAAGCCATGACAGGTTACAGGCTTGTGGTGAGATTTTTGAGTACAGAGAAACCAGACATTTCCCAAGTTTAAGATAAACGCAACATGAACAACATGTTCTGTATTCTGCATAAACCTTCTGTATTAGGGAGAGAACACGCGATGCTAAATATGTATTCACATAGTTTATAAAACGCATGACATTTAGCTCACACATGAAAGAGTTGTTTATCATGACACACATCTTTGTCTGCCATGCAAAAAGCCTTCATGTGTTTTCGTGGCTCGAGTCCATAGAATTAAACACTAAAACAGTATGACTTTAATAAGCACATGACCACAACACAGACCATGAATGGGTTCTTTGGTTACAAACTCTCCAGACTGATCAGTCAATGTTCTTAGAGAAAATCAAATAATGACGTCATGATGACTAAAAGCTGCCAAAACACAGTTTTTCAATTTATTTTATTAAGTTTAAATGATGCATGAAAAACAACTGATCGCATAGGCAAACATATACACTTTCCCATTTTTTTTTGAGCCGAGCAATTAGTGTCATTACTTTTATTTGTTTTCTTTTCGTTGAAAGGTTTTTGAAAACAGGTAAACAAATGAAACTTTGTCCACTTTTGCTATCGTTGTTAGTATAAACCAAGTGATATTAAACATTTTACTTAACGTAGAACAATTCACAATAAAAGGAGAAATAAACCTGCAATCTGATCTACAGTCATCAAGAATCAGAATAACATTTTACGCACACAATCTTAAAGTTAGATTAAAGGTTGACTTGTTAGAGAATATTTTAAATATACCACCAGTAATAAATATAATGTTTTGTGTTCACACCTTTTGAGGAAGTAACTAAAATAGCAAGTGTGTTATATTTACATGAGTGATATTCGTCTCTTAATAATAACACTCACGTTTTACTGAAGAATCCTCCGATGGTGCTTCCAATAAAGAGGAAAAACTGTTGAGAAAAGAAGACGAGGGTGATCTCCTGTAACGTGGACTGGGTCTGACATCTCAGGTCCAGTATGGTCGGACCCAGAAAAGCGACACAGAGTCCAAAACTGAAGAACACGCTCCAGTATGTTAAAGTATGCTGCCAGTTATCGCGGAATAAAGCGCAGATCCGTTCGTTGATCAAATGCTTCATACTGGACAAACTTCGTGCAGGAGTTGTCGAAGTGTTTCTTCAACATTACACAGTGACATTCATCGTTTTAGGCGTGAGAAAAAAACTCCCAAAGGAAGACACGCGTGTTTGTGCGTTGAGTTTAAATAGTAATGACGTTTGTCCGATCATTGAGTCGTTCACTCGAGTCGGTTCTATTAAGTGATTCAATCGAACCGATTGGCGAAGCGTTCGTGAATCATTTGGCTGTGCAAGAGAACTTGAAGAGCAACTCTGCTTTTAGAGTTTGATCGTGTACGACGTGTTGATAGAAATACTATTTACAAACAATTTATAGGGTAGACTAATCTAATAAGACAAACGCTAATGCTGAATGGTAATAATAATTATGAATAAATATGTTATATTTATTTGATCTGTCCAGGGTGTTTCCAGCATGCCAAGAGATGCTGGGATAGGCCTATAATATAATATAACATGTAAAAGTGTAATACCTTTAGCTGATTTACGAAAACGTTCATTAACACGCCATGACGTGGGTATGACGTACGGTGTTCGTCTCCGCCCCTTCGTCCATGGCTCCGAATCTGTTGAATGAATTCGCTTAATGGATCTGTCAAAAGCGTTTGATCTGTATAGTTTGGTTAAAATCATGGCTAGACGAAAATCCGACTTTTGACTCGAAAATGTATATTGCGCAAGTCTCCAAAACAGAATCATTCCGAAGTTAATTGCAGGCATCGGAAAATACAAGATGGTGTTCAGCAGGGGTCTTCAACCGGCCCATAGGGGGTCCGCGGTGGAACTGCAAGGGGTCCGCTATAATTACTGTTTACTCACAGGCAACTTTTTGTTAAAAATGTAAAGCATGGGTACAGAAATATTACAACCAATGTTCTCTTTAAGCTGCGCACGTGCGCGGACTCATTGAATCTCCCGCGCAGTGACACTTAATAAAACGGCCTGATTTTACAACAGAATGCATAAAATCTGCACTAATTTCTTTCGCATCCAGAGACAACCTCTACCTCCACTAGAATAATCTTTGTGCAATTAACCAGGGTCAGTCATCTCATTGAAGCCTTAATAAAAACTAAGGTTCAAATAAATGTTTAATTGTCCATCTCACAGTAAAATGAAAATGTTTGATGCTGCAAATCCCTTTAAATAATCAAGCAATCTATATTAAAAACAAAAATAATACACAGAAATGTATTAGCCTAACATAATAGTGCAAATGCAATGTCTTAACATAATATTGCTGTGGCAATAGGGTTGTTTCTATTTAAATAGCCCCGTTTACAGTATAAGGGGGTCCCTGCTCCATGCATCTCTCGTCGGGGGTCCTCGCCCCGAAAAACGTTGAAGACCCCTGGTGTAGGCTACTAAAATAAAATCAATAGCAATGGACCATTTGATGCAATATATGCGATTTAGCCTAAAAATATATGCCAAATAAACTGAATTTAACAAAATCGTATGCATAAAAGACAACGTTGCCACGCAGGGAATGACATCTGGGACGCTTTCATGTTATTGCTCAACCGAGCCGATTCTCTCAAATGATTCGGACTTTCAAGCATCGTGAAACAAGAGAAGACAGGTACACACTGAAGTGCACAGGTGTGTTTTCCACAGCTCGACCCTCCCACTCAATGCATTCTAACTAATACACGCACAGGTTTCTGGGGCGACATTAATATTTATACTTTTTATTTATTCTTGCATTTGCATCTGACAGGTCGGATTAGTTCTAGCAGATCCCGTGCTATATAGCATGTCAGCGATGCTTACATGCACACCTAACGTTTATTTATCTGTGAAATCTGATAAACAAGAGGAAGTATAGTCACTATTATGCCGCCTAAGCCAAATATACTTTGTGAAATGTACCAATACCAAACAGACAGTAAGCCTATTGTTAAAATTGTTAAAAGAAAATAAATTGTTCCCAAAGAAGTTCAACTGTTTGCATTTTGTGTCATTTCATATTTATTTAGTCGATTATGTAATTACTTTTGGCATTTTCGCAGTCACAATACATTCAGCATCAGAATATCATAATAGAATAGACAAATCACACAAAATATTTAATATCACATTTCATACAAAAATCTAAATCTTTTATAAAACATTTAGATGTCATTTAAGATCGCCAAGGTCTCGTCCATGGCAAAAAATCACAGAGAATAAAGAAAACACTTGTCAAAATACATATATTTATATATTAATTCTTTTCAATAGAGTATTTAAAATATTTGTATTTACCACAAAACACATAAATTAGTGCCACTGCTGCAGTGATGTTAAATCTAAATCTCTGTAAGTCATAATATATTATAGAATTGACTCTGATCTATATTTCTGTTCCTCTGTGGCCTTGAAAACATCTAGCTTTTCTTTCTGCAAAAGTAAGGTGTGCTCAGTCTCATTCACAATAAAGAGTCATAGTGCTTTCATATTCAACTACAGGAGACGGTAGAAGGTGAACAACATCAGGACGAAATTCAAGAGGACACTTACATGCCATGTGCAAATACAAAGTAGCAATTGGCTTAAAGTGTGAATAACATCAGATTATGTGCAATTACTCGGAAGGAACGAGATCCTTCGTAACATTGAAGTAGATGGTTTTTTAAAGGCGTAATATGGACCCATCGTCTCTTAAGGTCTTCACAAGGCACCTTTGCTGATTTCATAATAGCAACTTTATTTTTAAAGGTGCTGTAAGAGATTCCTAAAATCCTTTAATTTAAAAACCATGTTTAGCTTTTTAGCCAATTATAAACCTTTATGTAAACCGTAGTTCAAGCTGGCAGATTTTGTGAGGTTTGGAGAATCAGACACCAAGTTTGATCACTTACAACATCTTTAACATCCCAAGGAATGGTAATATTAATTCAAGTACTTCTTAAGAGGGTTTTCTACTCAATGGTTCAAATACTAATGATGGATTTATACATTTGTATCAAATATTATAATATTCAATAAATATTTGTTAAATAGACTGTAATGTGACCTTGCGCTATGATTTAAACACAAATGGCAAAACAAGTCAAAACTCAAAAAGAAAGCTTCACTCAAGTAATGGGAAAAGTAGGACACAAAGCTGTTTCTTCCACACACACACGCGCGCGCGCTTAAGACTAATTCTATAGATCTGAACACATGAAAATACTACGATAGATCCAGATGGAGAAGAGACCGAGTTCAACTTCGGTCTCCCTGATGGATAAATTGCAGTCACTATCTGCCTAACACTGAGATTCAAGAATAAAACCGTTGTAGAGACTGCGGTGGAGATTTAACAGCGTTTAAAGAAACAGCCAGAAACTTGCTTACATGGTCATTTGAATCAGACGAGATGTTTTCTGAAATCTACGACTGATTTGCTTCTATCGAGTCTGTTTTCCAAGGCTCAGACTGAAGCACGTACCGTTGTAAAGTGTGTATGAATGAATGCATGCGTGTGTGTGTGTGTGTGGCTGAATTTGTTCTGGTGGTTTCTTGACGCTTTGATTCTTTCCTCAGAATATGCTTTGTCTGCGGTTCTTGCCTCGACCTGAAGAATTGAGAAAATGGCCGACGGTTAGACACATCTACAACTTAATAAGATTGTCGCTTCAACAAAAGCCCTGTTCTATACAGAAAACGTCATTATTTCATTTGATAATGGCTGTATAATATAAAATGGCTATCGTAAGTGGGCAATCCTGAAGTATTATAAACATTTATAGTTATTCTTTTACAGGAATGGAACCGAAACCACATCAACTGCTTCAATTGTCTGGATTCAAGTGCCATCAGGTCACGTGTGGATCTTACGTCAAGACCAACCCAGATGTCTGTTTGCAAACAATGGGTAAGTAGTTCGCTACTATCTTTTGTAGCTCTATAAACGTTATAATGCAAATGATTGTTTATAAACAGGTTAACAGATTTTCTGCCGAGTTCAGAAATGACAAAAAATGGACAAAAATAGGCAGAGCTCGGAAACTCTTCGCTTTAGTTATGCTTGCTTATGTGTGTGATGTGAAACAGGCGTAATAGATTACAGGATTGAAGTGTTTTTGCATGATTTTGCACTCTGATAATAAAGAGACCGAAGTGAATACCTGGAGGCTGGAATACTGAGCTCCTGTGTCCCGGATCCTTCTGTAACTGGATCTCTCTGAGGGAAAACACTGATGAGGCTGGAGAGTTAAACACAGGCCAGTGAGGTTAACACACACGCGGATGAGATCTGAAATCGATCTGTTGTCTTATACAATGACTTGTTTATTGTCTTCAGGTTAGAAGACAGACTCGTGCAGAGCTGATGTTACACAAGGAGATTCTTTGTAAATGAACATACAAATGAACTTACTCTCTGGAATGGCGTGGATGATCTCGCCCAGACTCAAAAAGTAAGAATGTGTCAAAGACGACTCGGCAGATATCCTACATTTGGTGTCATACTGCACAGAGTTGAAAAAAGGAAATATGTTACACATTAAAACTCAGTGTGTTACATTTTTGTAGTGTCTTCTGCGCTTCGGATCTAGCTACACATTTGGGCATAAAATGGCACCAGAAGTAAACTGTATCTAAGATAAATGGTTAGACTAAATATTGAAAACGTTTAGGCTATTTGAAACTTTTCATTTTGGTTAGCCACGTTATGATATATAATTTTATTATATGTAAAAATGTAATGTTAACTATCAGCAACAAATAAATAAATGATATCTAAAAATATAATGATATAAACTAAAGACTGTTACAGATTTTATAATATCTTGACAGGTCACATTGCGCGACATGGATCTAATAAGCTTGGGAACGACGTACACTGTACGATGATGACACCTCCTGAATCTAAAGGCTCGTACACACCGGGACGATAATCACACGCGCTTATCGCCAGTGTTTTTCGGCGTTCATACCCAAACGATTTTCACTGGCGATGAGCCGAGGGAACGTGCACATTCACTCCCTGACATAGATGGCGCTTAATGAAAAACAGAAATACCCCGGTGCACAAGGTGGCGCTGCGCAACTTTATGCTTCTGACACTCGCTTGTCACACAGAAGAAGAATTCATTTTGCTTCCTCTTCGTCAATCGGTGCTTGGCAAGACCATTTTGTGCTTGAGCGCCACCAAGTCGTGTTTTACTGCAACTTCAGTTTTACTGCTCCAGGCACGTCACTATCGTTGGTCGGCCAGTTTTTAACGCGCCGCGTCAAACCAAAAAAATTTTTTCTTTTGTTTTTTAAAAAAAATTACGCTTTTACGCCTGCCGTTTTGCGCGTCGGTGTGCACACCCTTTTCCACCAAGGCAGTTTCAGTGCTGTTTCGGAGCCAGAGCCTAGTTCCAAATCGGTTCTTTGTCTTTCCACATCCAAAGCACCAGCTCCGAACCAGAAAAAGTGGTTCTTATCTAGCACCGAAACGTTGCTGGGCTAGAAGTAAGAACTGCTTGCGTCAGGTGCTGGGGGCGGGGTTACCGTGACCAGGGGCGTAGCAAGCTTTTCAAAAGTGCGGGGGATGGATGTGGTTTGTTTGTTAACAATAAAAACGATGAATACAATGACAGAAGGGTACAAAAGGTATAACATACAAGATATAAAAAGCTTCCCATTTAAATGAGTGATACTAGAACTTGGTGGTAAGCTTCATAGTGACATGGGTCTGACAGGACTGTGACTGCTAAATTTTGCTTACTTGCGGGATATATAAAAAAAATGCCCACACAAAGCTTTTTCTCTGGTGGTATAAATAATGTAACAATTTACTGTTTTTAATCATTAAAATAATATACACTTTTCTTTCATAGTTCTTCAACAGGTATGCAAACAATGACATCATTTCTCACTTTTTTCTCCTCAACAGGTAACGTTACAATCAAACACAACAGGTAAGTATCCACAAAAGTATTTAGCTAATCAACAAACATTGCTCAAAATATCAAAATCAATTGCACTGGCAATAAACCCATAAATACACTGCTTAACAATGACAATTTGTCCCTCCTCCTCGTCAATTCCCTGCCTTCTTCATCACAGTTACTTTATACATTGCATGCCACATACATAACTGAATTTAGCTAGCTGCTGAACAATATCCCAATTAGCAATTAGCATTAGTCTAAAAAACGAAATACAGAAAACACTCGACATGTCAACAAAACATAAACAGAACATCTTCCCAAACACATATCAAGCTTATTTAAAAACCTTGAAAGCATAAACACTCATTCAAAGTACCTGGAAAAGGGAGATGTAAATAACCTTAACCATAAGTTCCCGCCTCCTCAGCACAAGCTGACCGATAAATCTAACACAACTAGAGACGCGGGACTTAAGGCAAAACAGCCAATCATCAGCCGGTCACACTCAAAGCCGGTGTCATGTTTGAGAGGGAGGGGAGAGGAGGCAGCCGCAGCGAGCGCAGGCACAGAGCGGCCAGAGAAACTGAGGAGCGACTGCTGTAAGGCGGTTGTGCAAAACTGCGGAAGAACTGCAGAAAAAGTGCGGGTGTTGAACCCTCTCACCGGGGTGCGACGCCCCTGACCGTGACCACTGACCGCCATTTTTGAAATTCAATTCAATTCACGATGGACGCAAAACAAAAGCAACACTGGTCTGAGGAAGAAACGAACTGTTTTCTTGCACTCTGGTCCTCTGCAGATGTACGCTCGCAAAGCCATGAACATCACAAGCAACGCAACGTCCGCCATTGTTGATGGTGTTTTAAGTTGGGCGCTAACGTTGCTGGGAAAGATGAGACGTAGTCAGTGACGTATGACCTCGCTCCCTTGTGGCTCTCTAACCCGTGGAAAAGCAAACCAATTCTTAGCAGGTTCACCAGTGGAACTAGCTCCGAACCAGCACCCGGTTCATTCTGGTGGAAAAGGGGTATCACACTTTGTTTAGTCACGAGGCGTTAAATAAACGCACGCAATTATCGTCCCGGTGTGGACAAGCCTTTAGGCTACGGTGCAAGTTAGAAAACATCACCAGCGTGCGCAAATTGTAAACAAACGCATCAACATGAATCACACTTTGGCAGTTGTGCTTTTCATGCCTGCTGGAAATAAAGAAGAGGAGGCAGCGGAAGAGAGCAATATTATTATTATTTATTTATTTATTCGCCTCCATGGCGTTACGATAGGTCCTACGATCAAGACACTGATTTGACACTGCCAGAAAATGATCGCAGGCTGTCTTTGATCGCAAGATGCTGACAACGGCCGTCCGTCAGGCTCTCTCACTTTACGACGTAGGACCAGCGTTTAGGAGCCACGACCACAGAAATTGCCACGGTTGTCATCTTTCGTCTGGGACAGCCCAAAATCGTAGAATCTGAACCCGTTTTTACGTTTGAATGGATACCTAGTGCGCATGCGTAAAGCATGGTTCGCATACTGAAGATTTCCTGCTGTTCGTGCTCTTTACTAACGACTTGATTTGCGCATCACTCCTTTGACTTGTTGATCCCTGAGCTATGAAATGGTTTTTAATAATGAAGCAGCCATCACTCCTGTCATCTCACCCAAAGTTATAAAATCGTCTCCAGTGAAGTTTGGCGGCGTTTCATGCGAGCGGGGTGAATTGCGCGAGTGTGACAGCGCGATCAGTCAGCGGGGTTTGATGAGAAACAGGTGCGCGCTTCGGACTCATTAAGGGCGCTGTCACGATTAACGAATCGCGTGCTCCGCAGCGCGCTACAGTCTTTTATCATACTGACAGGTCAGCGCGCACTCACGCTGCGTGCGCGCCATCAGAACGCGCAGAGAGAGAGAGACGCGCTTTTCTCTCTGCACACAGATAATTCATTCTTACGCGCCAAACCTTTTGTATCTCAATGTAAATATAATTATTGCTAAAAGATAATTATACCCCATAAAAACCTTTTGAATTTTACACGTGGTACAGATGTATTTTCTTTAAATGTATATTAATATGGTAAGTAAGCTTATTGTCTCATAGTATGTCTTATTGTATTGTCATTTTGTATTCGTAATTTTTAAACGTTTTACATATTTTGGGGATCGTTGTAAAATTGTGACGTTTTTGGGGTGTAAAGTTATGATACCATGTGTGACTTTACCATGAATAGCCTTTAGTGCTACTGCTAATATGGCGTTAAATATAAATAAATACATTTTTTTGTGTTTGTAAATGTAGGTTAATGAACCATTTTGAGAACCATTATCACTCAATTAAAAAAAAGGAAACAATACTATGGGTCACATGAATCTTATATTTAGTTTATTCTCTTTTATGGTCAATGAATAACACTCAAAATAGTGTAGTGTAGAGAGAGTTTGTATCACTTTGGCTGAATGAAAAGTGCTAAATTCTTTACGATTGTATCATGTTTGTAAAAATAAACGGATATTTCACCCAAAGATAAAATTCTGTCATCATTTACTCACCTCCGAGTTGTTCCGAATCTGTATATATGTCTTTGTTCTGATGAACACAGAGAAAGAAATTTGGAAGAATGCTTATAACCATACAGATCTTGGACCCCATTGACTCCCATAGTAGTAGAAAATACTTTATAATTGAACACAAAAGAAGATGTTTTGAAGAATATAGGACAGCAAACAGTTCTGGGGCGCTATCGAGTACCGTTGTCATTTTTCCTACTATGGGAGTCAATGGTGACCAAGACCTATTAGGTTACAAGCATCTGTCCAAATATCTTTCTCTGTGTTCAACCAAAAATAAGACAGTAATAGGCAGTAAGAGTGAGTAATTCATGACAGAATTTTCATTTTTAAATTATCCCTTTAACACAATATCGATAATGAATCTTGATGGGGTTAGAAATCAATCCCTCTGAAAGTCATCACAGCAGTAATGTTCCTCTGCGTTGTCCTCTAGTTGTGGTACGGATACTGCTATTCTCCTAAATTTAGAAAGGGCTTTAATACATTATCTTTATAATTATCGTCCTCTGTGTGAAGGGGTCTTAACAGTCACACCGCAGTGATTAAAGAATCTTTAGCCTCCGTTGGTCCAGTTGATCATGTCACCCAGCATGATCTACACAATAGTTCTCTGAAAGGTCCTCATTCGTCTCTCTAGCTGAGTGAGGTGTCGAGGTGTCAGCCCACGTTTGTTTACCTGTGTTGTGATAACGCTATAATGCTCTGCTCCTGACACCACTGCCTGTATCAAACTAATTGGACCTGGAGGAGAGCAGGCGGAGAGGGAAGTCGACACTATAATTAGCTTCCGAGTTCACTCCAGCTCGCCAGCGAAACTCCTAACAAGAGCTTTTCTCCCGCTGGGGATTTCTGGGAGCCAAGACGGAGTCTGTTCCATAGTATTAAACTGCACCACACAAGCCTCCGGTCACTGTGTGTGTGTGCGTGTGCGTTTATTAGATCTCTGACAGATGAAAGTGTGCCTTTATCCTCAAGATTGACCACTATTGTTATAAAAAACAGACACTTTGCAGTGAGGTCTCGTTTATTAACATTAAGGCACTAGCTGACATAAACTAACAATGAGCAATTGTTCATTGTGTGTTCGTTGGGCATTAAATAATGTTGATTTATTGATTCATTGTAAAGTGTTTTATTTTTATACAGTTATTTTAAGTGCCTGATAACCAATGCAGTTTTCCTTTTAGTTTTTGTATAAAAATAGAAATCTGAATACCGCTTTCGAACGTATATTTGGATGACATTTATCGATATTAAAGAAATGTTAACCGTAGAAAGTGATTGTCAGGTAAAGTTTGTCAAAAGTTTACTAAAACATTACAGACTTTCATATGATGTTTTGGTAACACTTTACATTACGGTTGTATTTGTTAACATTAGTAAATGCATTAGCTGACATGAGCTAACAATCAGCAATGTAGTTTTTAAGCATTTATTATTCTTTGTTAGTGTTAGTTAATGCCAATAAAATGGTTTATGTTTCATTGTGTGCTATCTAATGTCAATGGTTACAACTTTATGTTGGAGGAAACTTTTAACAATATATTTGTCCGCAGGTTGAAGATGTTTTTTTGTAGAGTGCAGAATGTTCTGGTTGACTACAAAAAACAACAACGATGTAACACGTGTTAAGGTGAATCCAAGCAAGGAATGAGATGATAAGAAGTTCTTCTCAGGTATTGAAACTAAACAGTAACATTACTGCACTGCACTGTTTTTGTTAATATCTGTCCCACTGACAGAAATGTTGAAATTTATTGCGCAGGACTCGGATTGCGTTCGTACTGCACGCTCTGGATAAAACATGAGATTCCTTTTCATTTCCACCCCAAAAATCTCACCAGTTTGAAGTGGAAAGCCGTTGAAATTCCCTCCCCAGACACCCCACATTCCCCTTCATTTCCAGCCCTGGCCGTATGTCGTCCTCTGATGACCTCTTTCAACCGCAGGACGTTTTTCTGTTAATTGCTGTCTTGGTATTACCGGGCTTTTGGATGATTTTCAGACTGTAGAGGTTTTGTTTCTGACCTCTGACACAGACTGGTAAACCCCCCAAGATTGTAACATTTTGTCTTTTCTTATATCGGGTTGACATGAGGATGGCTTTTAATAGCATGGCTACGCAATTTTCACTGGCTACGCCAGAAAAGTTATAGCGGCTATAGGCTGTAGTGGATGTATTGTAAAGTGTAAAGCAACAATTTGAAGAGAATCTTACTGTGAAAGTGGATATGTTTATGGATGGTTTCATTGGACGTACGCTTTTACGCTATTTATCTTTTATGTCATTTATATTAATATTGTTTTGTGTGATAGTTATATTAAATAAACGATTTGTTGAAAGGGTCTTGTAACTTTGTCGCATTTAAGGCCCTGTCCACACGAACACGGGTATTTTCAAAACCGCAGCTTTTTCTATGCGGTTTGGCCGTTCGTCCACACGCAAACGCAGTTTTTTGAAAACTCCGGTGAAGACGTTCAGTGGTTTCAGTGTTGTCGTGTAGATGGAGATTTGGCGTATGACGTTGGAATGCGTGCCGCTATCTCCGTTGTTTGACGTCAGATTCCAGGCTTCTGATTGGCCAACACGGCTTTACGTTTTCGTGTGGACGCGGGTTTTTTTTAAACGAAGAAGGAAAAACTCTGTTTATAAAAAACCCCGTGTACATGTGGACTAGGCCTACGTTTAGCCAAGTAACGGTTCTTCTACTCGTAACCCCAAATAATACTGTCTAGACATACTTTGAACTTGCTAGCTAATGTCATTTACGTGCGATTTCTTTTGCTTATCAGAAATAATCTACAGCGATTCTATTTTTTGCCGATGTGTACCGGAAGTTACGTTTTTAGGTTTGTTTAAGTTGTTGCTTTGAAACCGTCTATAGGTGTCTATCCATTACTTCATTTTGTCTCCGACGTTTGTACTCACCAGCAGTAGAGCTGTTAGAAGGTCTATGCCTTCTGTGTCCAGTCTAAAACAAGAAACCACAAACATTAGCTTGACAGCATACTCACAATTCATAGCACACAAAGTCAACTCCATACATATTCTTCTCTATGTTTTATGTAAAAGGAACCAAGAGTTTGTTCCATTGTGTGCTGGTCAGTGTTTTGTGTTTCTCAGGTACCTGGGCGCATGATTAATGAGCGCTTGAGCTCGATACTGAGGAAACAGGTATGATTTGTATTCTTCATTGGTTGTAATACCAGGCCAGGTCTCCTCTGTTGGGGTGCCTGGTTACAAAGAAATCAAAGGTTGCGTATGTCTTTAAAATGACATTGTTCACTCAAAAATATAAATGTCATCATGATATACACTCTAAAAAGCTGTTGGGTTGTAAATTAACCTACAGTATGCTGGAGCTTTTTTACCCATTGTTGGGTCAAATATACGTCTCTTTTTGACCTAACACTGGTTTGAAAATAAACATTTTTTTAGTGAACTGACCTTCATGTTGTTTCAAACCTGTGTGATCTTTTTCTTTGTTTAACTGACCTTCATGTGGTTCCATATATGATTTTCTTTCTTTCATGGAACACAAAAGAAGATGCGGGGCACAATGTTTTTGTTTTTTCCATACAATGACAGTTCATGGGGACTGAATGACAAAAGGCCGTCAATCTTCTACAATGTCAATGTGATGTTTGAAGTCAGTGATGGCACCAGTTTTAAGTTCAATGAGTTGAATAATGAGTTTCTATGGAGTTGATCATCTTTTTGTCAGCTTTAGAGTTTGACATCGTTCATCTGTAACTTTCTGCATACTTACATTTCTTCTGTCTGACATGCCAGAAAGAAAATCATGAAGATTATTTTTTGAACTGTTTCTTTTATCCAGTACATTTTTGAAACCGTCAAACCACAAACGTAAAAAGTACCCATGAGTCGAAATATCAGGTGTAGTTCCTCCTTGACCGTTGATCCGGGAAACATGGGACGTCCTGTCGCCATTTCATACAGGATACAGCCCACGCCCCTAATTCATAAAAACACATCCATCATTTCATTACTGCATTAGTCATTTTAATCCTGTTATTTTATATATCAAATCTCCAAATGAATGAAGAATATATCAGATGAGGACTGTCATAGATGCTTCAGATAAGATGGGTTTTTCAGAACATTTTGACGTCTGGAGGGGAATGCGGCGACGTCTGCGAGGTGGAGATATGGAAAGACACATACTGCTGCTGTCACACGCGATTGATTAACTCACTGGACTAATCCTGCGGATTAAACACAACAGCGTTTTTATTGAACAGGACAGCTTAACTTGAAGAAAGCGTTTATGTGCGAGCTCATGTCTGCCGTCCAGAGTTGCCTGAGGACAGTGTGTCAGGACTCGCGTGACGTTGAAAGGTTGTGTCAGGAAAGACAGAATTCAATTTTCAAGCCCAACGTTTCTTCCGGAGGACCGGTCGACAATCAAGAGCCCTTTAAAATGATCAAAAGCCAGTTCGATGTATTATTTCATAAAGTTTATAAATGGGCCTTTTTGCAGCAACGAAAGGTTAGATCAAGCAATTCATTTTGTGCTTTGGACTTGAGACAATGAAAAAATCGAATTTGATTGATATCGAATGTATTTGCGTGCCGTGAGAGCCAAAAGCGACTGAATAAATCAAATCAACATCAAGTTATATAACTGCAGAATTGTTATGGATGATGTATAGCTTACAGATAAACTCCAAAAACTGACTTTATTATATAAATATCTGATGTCGAGAAAAATGATGCTTCCGTTATGCTTTTGTTTGAGATAAACTGAGTTTTGCCTCATCATTATTATGCTGTGGTGGTTGCCGTGTTGTTAGATTGTTAGTTATGGTTTTGTTCACTTCGTCGTTTGTTTTTTGTCAATTTGAGAACTAGTCACACGATTTGAGGTATTAATCCTCTCTGCAGCGCAAAGTGTGGGCGTTCCACGCAGACGTTTAATATTGAGGATTAAGGCTTTCTTTCAATCCCCAATCCAAAATATAAGCAATTAAAAACTTGTATTATTTTTTCAAAGCTCGTACTCAAACCCATAGCAGTTTGTACGGCGTTCATTGTTTTAATCGGTGTTTTAGGAGATGACATCTTACCACATGTCTAGCGGTGTGGAGTACTCTGTCGAACCCAGCAGAACATCAGGAGGTCGATACCACAAGGTCACAACCTCGTTCGAGTAGGTTTTTGTAGGGACCGATTTCGCTCTGGCCAAACCTTAACAAGCAAGATAAGACGCATGGTTAAGTCGATGAAAGAATGTTGCCGGGTAACACCGAATCTGAGGGGCGATCTGAAACAGCATGGGATGTCGCTGCTGGGTAATGTAAGGAACACAAGCTAGACATACACTGATTTAAACGCTTCAGTGAACGTTTGCATCGCTCGGGACTCACCAAAGTCTGCTAGTTTTAATTCTCCCTTGTCATTAATAAGCAAATTCTGAGGCTTCAGGTCCCGATGGAGAATCTTCCTCTTATGACAATACGATAAGCCACGAAGAAGCTGGAACATAAAGATCTAAAAGGACAGAAAAGAGGGATGTTGAAGGAATAGGTTAATCAAAATGTTCAGTGAAAAGTACTGTTATACATATACTTAAAAATAAAGGTAAAATGTGTTAAAACTACTTTTATTTTCTTTTATAATAGACTTTTTTAGCCTTGTTAATAATGTTAAATTAAGTAGTGTGGCATTTTGTATGGAGTAGGTTACACAGAATTGTGTTTTAAATCAGTCACTTAGGCTGCTTAGGTAAAGTTTTGGACTAAAGCTTAATTTATAAAGCCTCACGTCTCTCTTAAAACATTCAATTGCAGGTCACTTTACATACTTTTCGTGCTGACATTTCCAGCGAAACTGTGCCCAACAGCTCACTTGATATATCTGTATTATGAGTTTACCATTGTAAATTGGGTTAAGGTAAAGAGACACCGTTTTTCATGTTTTCTCAATAACTATTTGCTCAATTTCAGGGTGTCAGGGCTGTTACCTTCACATTGTTCATGCTCATTAGGTTTCCACAGTTGTCGAGGTACTGTTTCAAGTCACTGTCCTACAAAGACAGGAAGTTACAATGACATCACGTCACCATGCCGGTCCGGTCACATTTTGAAGGTCACTTACATAATTCAAACGTTTGACTGTTTTAGCAGGAGAGGTAAATATGTCAAAAACCGCCACACCCCATAATTCAATGCATCTTGGAATGTACATTAGCCTTCTGTTTGTGCTTTCATAGAATTTAGAGAAGACCTTTGACTTACCAAATACTCAAAGACCAGAGTGAGGCATCTGTTTGTGTGGATGATGTCATGCAGCGTTACGATGTTGGCGTGTTTCAAGTTCTTCAGGAGTGACACTGTTGCAACACAAGAAGAGCCCGACAGTAAATCTGCCGCCCGGTTTGACAATGCCGAATCGCAACATTTACTGCCAGCAGGCTTGTGCGCCATTCAGAAAGAAATTGGTGATGGAGTTTAAATTCTGACTTTGTGGTGCATTATAGTCAAATGTTTGGACACACTTTCTATTCTTTATTATTACCGTTTCTCATATTCTAAAAAAGTTGTAAAGTCATTGAAACTATGAAATAACACAACAATGGGAGAATTATGTAGTCACAAAAATGTCTGTAAGACATTTTAAAATGCTTTTTAAATATGTATTAAAGGACTTTTCATATGCTGGACACGCATTGGCGGTTTCTTTTACATTTTCAACTTTTAGTCCATTCTGCAAAGAACTTCATATATAGCCACAGTTTGAAAATTTGTGTTTAACACACATTTAAGAAAGTCTTTAAAGGTTGTGATCATCATAATTCGGTGCGTCCAAACTACCAGGATGTAGAAAGATAATGGAACTGAAATGAAGTTTATTGATATGACTGCTATGGTGAAGTGCTTTTAATTTTCAGAATAAACGAATTATACATAAGAAATGTTTGTGAAATTCCAAATACTCGTGCATGGTTCATATTATCAACACAATGTTTAGAATGCATTTCATTATTTAAATCTATTTATTATCATTTTTATATTTACTTCAATTCACATGTATTTGTATAGCGTGCATTTCCCACAATGCTGTCGTTTGCCCACCCCTTTACCTCCAATGACATTTTCCGGAAAGCAGTGCATCGTGTGCCCTGAAAGTCATTCAGCGGCCACCGGGTGGCAGCATTGCGTCATGCCGGCATCTTTCATTAACAACCCCGCTCACGTACCTCATCTCATTTAGATGGAGTGATTCAGGCATGTTGAAGAAGATGCCCGTGGCTCGCTAGTTTAGAATGTGTACTCTTCGTGACAATCTGCCTTTTGAACAACCGGGGAGCTCAAAATCATAAGTAATTCAAGCGCCATGTCCGTTACCTTCCCGAATGGCCGTGCACGGGGCTCCCTCGTCGTGCTCCAGACGAATTTCTTTCAGGGCCACCAGATTTTCCGTGAGCTTGCTGCGACCTTTGAATACCGTGGCGTATGTGCCCTGAATGACAGACAGAACGCGAATGTCAAGGTTTTGGGAAACAGAAGTGGTGTGGAATAAACAATTAAGAAACTTTTGACTCGGTTCTGGACTTTTCTTGCCGAGATTAGGGTAAATATAAAAAAATCTTATTGTGACACATTCATTGTATTTATTTATGTTAATGTTCAAAACTGTTGATACAAAAATATAAACTCGACACCAAGGGGCCATTCAGACAGAACGCATTTTTCCATTCCAATGCGCTACTTTCCCATTGTTTTTCTATGTAAACACGCGTTTGACGGACGTGCGTGATTACGCTCGCGTCTCGCGTCTTTTGAAGCGCCGCGTTTTTAAGACGCCGTGTCAAGTAAAGAAATTCAACTTTTACATGCAGCGCTGCTCGTCAGTGTCAGTTCCAAAAGCAGTGAACCAATCAGAAGAATTTGGAGGCGGGGCAAGCGTTGCTAGCTTCTGTTTACAGTAGCAAGTTGGCACGATAACTGTTTTATTTGACGGCAACATGGCGGAGGAGGCGCACACCCGCGTCTCGAGACCCTCGCGTTCTAGGCTGCGCTTTTTAAAAAAACATCCGCGCTGCGTCTCGCGTTTTTAGACGCAAAGACGCGTTATGTCTGAATGGCCCGTTAATATTTTTTGATTCACTGCAGTCGCCGAACAGTATTTTTCCAATACCAGGTTTCGCTCGGGGTTGCGTGTAGTACATTATTTCTCACGATTTGCAATGCTTTGTTGCACTTAATGGAAAATTGACGGGCTCTCCGTCGCGCGGCTTCGAGCGTATAATAGAGGGATGGGTCTTCACGCCACGAAAAAGCCCATTCAATCAGAATCCACATTCAACAAGTCTCTCGAGCCTGCGGGGAATCACGCAGTAATGAACAGATCTGATTGTTGATTTCGATGGCTTTTTGTCTTTAATTTCGAGAGAGCCTACAGCCTAATACCTTCGCTTTATTTTAAACCAGGGAAGAGAAAGCAATCTTACCTCTCCGAGTTTGCCAAGCTTCACGTAGGTCTCCAGTTTTCCAAAGCCGATATCCGACTGGAAAGAATAGCACAGCATGCGATCGGGTCTTTAATGCTAAAAAATGTGTGTGACTATTGAGAAATGTGTTTGAGATACTTTGTGAACGAGATTCATAAACAGTTGGTAGAAAAAGTTAGAAAAGTCAAAGCGTTTGTCTCCTCCATAAGCAGGATTTACTGTATCATGTCGCAGTGCATTGTGGGATTGCTCTAAATAGAGAACGCATCCGTCTTAAAGGGAAGTTCACCCAAAATGATTAATTCTGTCTTTCGTCCTTATTCATTCTGCCATTTAAAAACCGTACATGACTCTTTCTTCTGTGGAGCACAAAAGAAGATATTTTGAGAAATGTCTCAGTGGTTTCGTGTCCATAAAATGGAAGTCAATGTTGTTCATTCTCCAAAATATCTTTTTGTGTTCTGAAGAAGACAATAAGGCGAGTAAATATTGAAAGAACACTTATTTTTGGGTGAACTGTCCCTTTGAGACCGCAACAAGTGACAACATCAACATCCAGTGTTGTTTGGTTTCGTGGAACAGTTTCTTACCAATGTTGTGCAAGCCAACTTTTTGGAAATTCAAAATTAAATTTGTGTATTTGGAAGAAAAAAGTGTTAAGTGAACCCAAGAGCGTAATCAAAAAACGTTTCCCAAATGAAGACACATGATGGATAGGTTTTAGAGATTTTTATGAATGACAGGCGTTCCAATTGTGCTGAAATCTAGTCCTCAGCCGTCTATTATCGTTTTTGATTCCTTCAATTGTTGCTTTTTCATTTTGGAAACATGTATGTGTGTGTGTGTCTGCGTTTAGAAACGTGTTCACTAACCAGCGATGCTCTCCTGGACATGCGGCTTAGAGGTTTGCAGGGTGGAGGACTTTCCATCTGTAACTTCTTCAGAAATTCTGGTGGGAGACGAATATCCATGGGCAGAGACATCCTCGTAGTCACATCCTGCACACACATGCGCAACATCAAAGAGCTGTCAGCTAATAACGTGCCGCCAGCACACACACAGTATAAAAACACAGAATGTCAAGGTGAATTTGACAGCTTTCTCCATCGCTGAACACAACACTACGCCTTAAGGCAGAACCGACTAGTCTCACCGTAAAAAACTCGGCAAGACGATGTGAAGAATCTGTCATTTTCTCAACTTTTACTCTTAATAGACGCGTGGAAATCCACGGTAGTATGGAACTACATACTAAAATGCTAAAATATAAATTACAATCTTCTCGCATCCTAGAAGCTTTAATAGAGTTAGGTCATAACTCGATTCATTGCTGTGGTAGAGCAGCATGGTGGAGGAATCTCTCATCTGATGGGAAAAACCAGAGCGTTCCCTTTTCTTGGGTTAGTTTGTACGGCCGTGCAATAAAACTAGCTAGCGATTCTCAATAAAAAGTCCTCTCCCGTCAGGCCCGTGGGGATAAAATAAGGGTTCGCGGCGGCAGAAGGAACTCGTTGGGTTTGGAAATGGGAGAGAGCCTTCTTTTCAATTTTCCACCTCTAGATTCATGGCCGCTGAATACGGAGGCTGACAGCCGAGGCGGAGAACATTCAGAATGTGGAGTCTCTGGACTAACTTACAGGTGATACTTCCACTCCATTTAATGATGGACGTCATCGTTCTGGCTCGCGAATCTGACGGCGGCTTTTCTCTCGTACGCCCGGTATAGAATCGCATGGATGATTACGGTGAAAAAGGAGACGCGGAGATGATCAAAGCGATGGCCTTGTGGGGGTTGGGATGAATCGGCCGCTGTCACGCGGGAATCCAGTTGGCATGGTTTATATTCAACTTGCCTTTGTAGCGGGTGAAATGTAACATTTGTTCAATATATGAGGGTGTTTTTGATTAGAGTGTATGTTCCAGCAGTAACAGACCAACAGACCTGGCAACGCTTTAGGACTGAGTCAGAATTTGGTTTCACCTTCAAACATAAAGAGATTATAACAAACAAAGCATTTGATAACAAGGCATTAACACCTCTGGCAAGGACTTTATCAAGAATACAGTTCAGAATATCAAGCAGCTTTGGTACCGACTCCTGTTGTTCTGTAAAGGTGACCGCGAAGGTCTCCGTCTGAGGTTTTTGTAAGAGCTCCATGTGGAGATCGATGGAAACAAAGGAATTTATGTTGCTGTGAATATTGTGTGGCCACGAGTAACTGAGCGTTTTAGTCAAGGTTAGAGCTTTAAAGGGATAGTTCACACAAAAATAAAAGTGTACCCTCCTGTCGTTTAAAACTTGTAAATGACTCTTTCTTCTGTGGAACACAAAAGATATTTTGTGAAAATGTGTTCATACAGTGGTAGTCAGTGAGGTCTGATGTTGTTTAGTTACCAGCGTTCTTCAAAATGCATGGATTTTTATGTTTAGCCGAACTGTCCCTTTAAGGAGCATACTGTATGACATTAGAATGAGGGTTTTGTAGCTTTGTGTATATCGGTTTTAGCATTAAAGCCATATCTATGCAGAAACACGTCTTTACGGTTATCTTACACCTGTGTGGCATCATGGATTGCTTAATAAAATGTTCAATGTAAAAAAGTTCATTTTCATCTTATTTGTCACGTTTTTGTATTAGTTTTAATAAAGAGAACAAAACAACTGTTTGCCACGTTTATTTACTTTAACATTTAATACAATTATTTAATATATATAAAATAAAACACCACTGTCTATAACATTCATTTGGACATCACTACAAAATGGCAGAAACACGATACAGTGCACTATATAGGAGATAGGGAGCGGTTCAGACACAGCCCGGGTCATATGTCTGTGTTGTGTTGGCAATGGGTGCGCACATGCTTTAGTTCCCCCCCCCGCATGCGTCGTATGTTTTCGGAAATAGCCGTACAGCTGTATCTGTCTTTTATAAATGTGATCAAACTAAAGACTCTGATATTTGAGTTCTGTAAGTACTCAAGATTAACACGAGATATGCAGAAACTGTCTGTGTTATGGCCTCTTTAACATCACAGGATGTGTAAAATTTGCCCTTTACGAGAGAATAGGGTACAGATTTCTGTCAAATGTTAAGACGTACGGCAGTTGTACTGTAGCTTTAGGTTAATGCCCCAGTGAAAAACTAAAGGTACAAGTATTACATGTTTTCGACATTGTTGGATTGTGTGGTCAAATAAGGCCAAACTATTTCCAATAAATGACCATCGCACAGTGTATACATTGTAAAACAAAAATAACAACTTTGTTTCTCAAACTTTTTCTGCCATTCCCCACGTTGGAGGTAGGGAAAGATTCCGAGCCCCACCTGTTCCCCATCGCCCCAACAAAATGGTAATAAACTAGTCTTTAAGTTTAAATGTTAAAATTAACATCAAATAAAAGCATAAAAACTTTCAAATAGAGAAACAGTGCATTTATATTATCACTTTGAATGAAACAGGCTTCTGCTTTCTGATCTGTCGCATTATACTGTATTTTAATACAACTGAATGCCCAATTAAACCATTCTCACATAGTTTCTGTTCTGTTGTCAGACATAAAACGAGTATAAAATAGTGACTGAATGCGAACCAATAATACCTCGCGTTGAATACAGCAGTCAATTTAATTGTTGCTAAAATTCTGGTTTATACACGAGACATCGTCGGACGAAATCACAAAAACTTGGGCACAAAAATGACCAAATTTGCTGCCGTTTGTTGCGTCCCACTCATCATGTCTCTTTTCCCCACCAGTGAGAAACGCTTTTCTAGAAGAAGAGAGGAATTTGTGGAATAAAGTTATTTGTTTTATTGTGCACAAAGCATATTTTTGTTGCTTCATAAAATGAAGGTTGAACCACTGTAGTCACCTGGACTATTTTATTCATGTCTTTACAAACTTTTTTGCGCTCTCTGCAAGTCTATGGGAGAGCCAGAAAGCTCTCGGATCTCGTCAAAACTGAATCTTAATTTGTGTTCTAAAGATGAATGAAGGTCTTATGGTTGTGAACTGACTCGAGGGTGAGCAATTCATGACATAATTTTCATTCTAAAGTGAACTATCCCTTTAAATGACCATCGTACTGTGTGTTTGTACACTTTTGTAAATGTCTCTTTCTTTCAGCTGAATTCGCCTGTAATGAAGCAAACTATGCCCATATTGTCTGTAACAATGTCCCACAATTTGAACACACCAAGAAATTAATTAAAATCTTTAAAATTAATTACAAATCTCGAAGGGGGTTCTTTAGGGTTTAATACTTAAGAAAAGCATTAGTAGCTTTAAAAAAAGACTTAGCCTATTACATCAAAAATTAATTAAAAAAGATTTTCATCATAGGTTTTTTCCCCGAGAATGTTTCTCTTTGTAGGAATTTAATCGCTTTAGTTTTTTATGGAGTATAAGAAAGATGAACGGTCTCTCACCTCCATGGAGAAGCGGCGATGCTGAACTTTGTTCCGGTAGTGAAGTTGGGTAGGAGACTGGGCCGGGTTTTCTGGTGCCACTGGACTAGGTTGCAGGCTGTGAAGTCCCAGGTTGTTTGGCATCACACCTGTTGAGCAAAACCACAATCACCTGGTTTTTACCTGGTTCCATAGTTGTCAATTTTAGAATTACGCACAAATCCTTAAAGATGTATTTTAGTAGTCATGCTGTGCCCGTTTGTCCATCGCATTGGTCTCTTATAAAACTTCAGCGTTAACCGTGCCATTCATTAGCTTGTAAGCATTGTGTGAAGGGTCTCGACAAGCTCTTGAGTGTGAAAGAGCTGTCGACGTCCCACCTCTTCTCTGATTACCCTGCTAACTCAAGAACCGCCAGGTCAGCGTTAGCATATGTTGACGACGGAAGCGATCATTAATCAAGCCAACCGCGGCCACCAGAACGATCGCAATTATCGCACAGACTAGTTTCATGCATTTATGATGCGCCTATCTATGTACGTGTCAATCCGGCCACCCCAATTAATAATGCTTGTGTCAACAGACTGTCGGCACAAATCCAATTACGCCCCTACGGCACGTCCGATAGGACCCGCCTGACCCCCTCAGCGAGCGTGCGGTAGATGCCCACCGCCGCCTGGCATTATCACCGGCAAACCGGAGGTGAGAACGAAAATCCAAATGGCTTTTCTGCTCCATCAGTTCAATTTGGACGAAGGGGCTTGAGGGGCCTCCGGAGGCATCGGGGTGGGATCCCCGGTCCATTTCACAGCGGCGTGTTGGCGTAATTGAGATCCACCTCATTATTGGGCCGAGCCTGTCGCTGAATGAGAATTGCCTGCCGGGCTCATCCGTTCTCATTTACGGTCATGTCATCCTCTCCAGACCGCAGAAGTGAAATCTTTATCTCGGTCGTTTAGGGGCGAGTGTGGGGAAATGCCACATCTGGACGTCGGTTACCCACGGCAGTCCTTATCCTATCCGAAATGATCGCGGCAGCTGTTTTGTGCATCCCTGTTATGACCCTGATCGAGCATAACACGAATGAATGGGCTTGGGACCCTGTAGCTGACGCCTGATACGCCATTTGAATTCCTTCTGGTGTGCCTGGGGTAATACAGAGCCCGAAAGCGTGGGGTGACGGATTTAATATTACCTGGCATTTGCTGTTGTCCCGAGTTTGTGCAGGGATCAGAATCCCTCCCTTGTGACAGGCCGGGGGTATTAGAAAGAACTGAGCCCTGACCCCCGAGCGTGCGGGAAGACGGGGTCAGAAATTGGATCTGAATCGCTCGAGTGACTCAGGCCCCTGCCGAACATCAAAGCCCATCTCGTCTGATCCGGGCCGGCACACAAACTGACCTGCAACATCACAGAGACGCTGTATCTCTCCGCTCGGGCTAACAGCGATATGATGAAAGGTACAGATGACCACCTGCACCAACTCGGACCGCGAGGGTAGCTCCAGCTGTCACGACGCACGGTCGCTAGTTTCTAACTGGGGGAAAGACGTGAGGCTTTAAAATCATTAAAGCCGTAAGTGGACTGAAAAGGGCAAATGCCGTAACATATGCTCATGTTTCATCATACAGGCACCTCGTGAAAAGCAGGATGATCTTTAATGGCCTAATTTATACTGAACAGCAAAATAAAACGTGAGATCTGATTTGAACCCGATTTTTAGCACCTTTGTGGGAGGCGACGTGTTTGGAATGATGTATATTGTTAATTTGGGTCTGAAGTGACTTCTTTTTAATCCCATTTAGAGAACTGTGTTGTGGTAATGAGTGAGCTGTTTTGGAAAATGTGTGTGTTGATTTCTAAAGATGCAAATCTGTATGGAAAGTGAACAAGGCCATTATAATGGACGTCAATTCAATTCACTCAAAATGTACACTTTTTGGGGTACAAATTAGTGTCCTTTTACTGTTTTAAGGATATCACATGTCATTTTATTGTGAAAGCTTTTAGATTTCTTAAATAAGCAATAAACATATGAAACATGCATAGTCTTAAATACAAAATCTATTTACAGGCAAGTTGTGTGAATGTTTCCAAACAAAGTATCACAAAGTTTAAATGGTCTTAAGGTACTAATATTTGGTAACAGGGTGTAAGGAAAGCCTAACTTAATTAGAAAATATAACAGAATTAATAGAAAACACAACAGATATTAATATAAACTAGGGCTGTCAAAAGATTAATCGCGATTAATCGCATCCAGAATAAAAGTTTGTGTTTACATAACATATGTCTATGTACTGTGCATATTAATTTTGTATTTATAAATACAAACACATACACAAGTATACATATTTAGGAAATATTTACATGTATTTATTTATATTTACCAATAATTGAAATTATATATAAATGTTTATTAATATTTAGATTTTTCTTAAATATATGCATGGATGTGTATGTGTTAATAAATACAAAATTATTATGCACAGTAAACAGATAAATATTATGTAAACACAAACTTTTATTCTGGATGCGATTAATCGCGATTAATCTTTTGACAGCCCTAATATAAACATATAACAGTATAATATTTAGAACAACCTACTGAGACTGATCATGTCAAAGCCTGTATGACTCTTTTAGCTGTGGGACACAAAAGAAGATACTTTGAGAAATGCCTCAGTGGTTTTGTGTCCATACGGTGGACCTCAATGGGGGCCAATGTTGTATGGTTACCGACATTCTTCAAAATATCTTCTTTTGTGTCCTGCAGAAGAAAGAAAGCCATACAGGTTTGGAATGACATGAGGGCTGAGTAAATGCTGACAACATTACCTTTAGCTTCATTTCAGGCCCTATATTTGTGAAAACATGCCAACTGTTGCATAACTGACAGGAATGAATGGATCTGTGGGCAGTGAATGATAAAACACTTAACTCTCTGTATAAATGAAGGGAATACATGACACATCACCCGAATCTCTTTCTCTCACACCTTCGTTTGTTTTCTGCTCTTTTATATGCCTCTTTTCTCTTCCTTTTAAACCTTTTCGAGGTGCACAAAGGATGGCTAATGCTCCTTTATGTCAATGACAGCCTTGAAAGCAACAGAAGGCCTCGCTGGGTGATCAAAGGCTCTCTCGTCCCCCTCCTCTCCATATATAATACGACTAACGCTTCAGCCTCTTCTGTCTTTATTTGGCAAAACCGAAGTATCATCATTAACGCAGCGATTTGTGAAGGTGAATCAACAGATTCCATCCAGCCATATTTGATGTTTCAGGCCAATAAACGTGGCTTAGCGGTAGCATATTCACAGGCTCTCGTATTTGTTTTTTTCATATAGAAATGGCTAGCAATAGGATTATAACTGTAGAGCTTTGCTGAAACGGACCCTGAAGGCTCTTCGGCTCAATGCGGCATTTGGTTCTCTAAAGTCGCGTTATGAAATCTCTCTGTAGATGTTCCAAATGTTGCAGGATTTCTGAATGAATGATGCCAGGGATGTAAGCCAGTCATCTGTCCATGTTTCTTCCAAATGTTTTCGCGATGATGGGTGAACCAGATCAACAATTCAGTGTGATCCACCAGAGAAAAACCAACTCGGAATTCAGCAGCAATTACATTTAGTTGTCTTGTGATTTTATTCATATTTTGAAATACCTTTATTTTTGTAGCAATTTAGTTTTACGTAGGATTTTATTTATTTTTATTTCAGTTTTAGGTGCGTTTTTATTTATTTCCAGTTAATATTGTTAGCGCCTCAACTCAATTCACTTTATTGCTAAGGCAACATTTGTAATATTTTCTCTTGTGCAGGAGAGTTTAATTCTGTCTTTTGTTTTACTTTTTATACTTCATCAAGGTTGGTTTGGTTCAAAGCTAAAACTTTTTCATTGAGGAATGTTTTTAAAAATCTGTAGAGGAAACAAACAGGAAAAACTCTTCTGTGAAAAGTGAGCGGACACACTTGCAGCTGAATTGCATGTATAATTTAGTAAACTAGATTTTAAGTGCTGTTGTATTGTAAGATATAGAGGTACTTAAGTTCATTCCCTCGTTCAGTGCCTCACAACTTCTCTCGCTCACGTCGAATGTTTCTTTCTTCTCGATCCCCCTAGCAATCGCACACAGTCTGCTTTTTCCCTCTCTATTGTTTGGCAGCATGAATCTCAACTCGTCTCTGATGTTTAAATGGATGCTGCCATTTAATTGCTTGTTGCTATGGCGACGTGGACCGTTAACAAAGGCAGCAATGGGATTCGGATAACAACAGATAGCTATTCTGTCTCTCAGGTAGCCATCTGATTCATCAATATTTATATCACATCGTGCTCTTCAACATCTGAAATTCAATAGCAGGTCCCCCACACAGCGTTAGATGTTTGTTTCTTCTCTCATGCTCTTTCTGTGTCGTTCCAGCATTGATTTAATTGCATTTTATGTTCACACCTGGTTCAGGAATGCAACGGGGAAGGGGTTTTTTTTGCCAAAGAGACGGGTAAATGCTTTGGCATTCGTGATTTGTTAGCATAGGTAAATGTCATGGAAGTCTATTTGAAGAGTTTGGTTCCAAACTGAGATAACTCCGTTTTTTATTTTTTTCAAAAATCATGTTTTTTTTATTGTGCATTCCAATTAATATCAATCATGTTTTGATTTAAGCCATAATAACAAAAAAAACAGCTAACTAACACAATAAAACACATGATAACATAATAGTCATTTACTCACTCATATGGGTCAGAGTTATTATAGTTTTCATTTTAGTTTTATTTAGTTTTTTAATTAGCTTTTATTTTTAGATCTTTAGTTTTTATGTTAATTTTAGTTAAAGTTTTAGCAATTTTGGTATATGCTTTTGTCATTTTATAATTATTTTTTTTTTTTTTTATGTTGCTATTTAATATTAATTAATTTCTATTTTAGTTTTATTTCAGTTTTTGTTTATTATTATAATTTTAGTGCTTTAAACTTATTTCAATTTATTTTTGAGGCAACATTTCAATTTTTCCTTTAGTTAAGTTTTTCCCCATAATTTTAGGTCAATATTTTATTTGATTTCAATGAACAGAGACGTTTTCAAAGTTTTAATTTTAGTAAACTAAAATAACCTTGATATGGGTAACTCAAAATTTTCATGACTTTCTCTCTTTTGTGTGACGTGAAGGATGAATATTCACTTACATGCTAAGAAACTAACAGCAGATTGTGAGACTTAGTCCCATTCATACACACATACATACATTCACATTTATCATATAGAAAAGAGCAGCCTTGATAATATACTGTAATAAATAAATATCCTAATCTTTGAAATATCCACCGGTTGTGTTCAACAGAACAGAGAAAGTCATCGACATGAGGGTGAGTGAATGATGACAGAATTTTTATTTTTGGGTGGACTGTTTCTTCAAAAAAAAAAAAAAAGTTTGAAGAACACGGCAATAAAGAAGTGCATAGCACTTTATTTCATTAATTTTCTGTGTTAGGCACGAGCAGCGGTGGTACACTGCTTTCAAACACGGCACAAAAGCACCGCCAACGAGAGAGAGAGAGGCTCAGGTATGAAAAGCAAGACTCATCATTTAAATATCACAGTGGCAGCGAGCGCTTTGATCTCCTCGGCGGTAATTGGGGTCGTAGCAGGCGAGTCATTTTCCGCTCTTTCTCGCTCTCTCTCTCCTCCTCGCACACTTTATAGGAGATTGTCCTCTCCAAGCTATCCAACTGCAATCTGGACTCCCCTCCGATCTTTCACATCCGTCCCAAACCTTCATCTACGTGTCAGATTACATCCTCGCCTTCTCTTGCAACAAAATCGCAACGTACGGGAAACGTAGCTTGTGGGCTGGGTGTGCTCTGCGGATTTGTCTTTCCATTTCATTTGAGACCCTTGGGGATTCAAAAAGGAGAGATGACGCTGTGTGACGTTGAGACAAAAGCACGGGATGCTTACAGATCACAAGAGTCCACTGTGGGAGAGAAAGAAAATGGAAACCGTGCCCTGAGGTCTGACCCTTATGTAACAGCTCCCCAATGTCTCGGCACAGGTCAAAAGGGATAATAGATACAGAAATGTCAAATAACATCTTGTTGCGGCTTGCTGTCTGTTTAGGAGTTGTGTGTGCTGTCCTGAAATGACCTTTCGCACAACCTTGTTCGTCCGCTATTATTTGTGTGTGCCCGGCTAGAAGAGTTGGTCTCGGCCCGTAATGGCGGAGTATTTGTGCGTCCTGTTTCTCAGAGGCCCCGGGCCCAGACAGCACTCCATCCAGTCTAAACACCCACTTATCATGTCTATTATGAACCTCTGTGATCTTCCAACAATCACAGACCTACAGGTGCGGCTTTTACCATCGATGGGTTTTACAGGCGACTATATCAAAGGTACATGGACTCTCATGGGGACACAAATCTGATGGTACTGTGGCACTACCATGTACTCTAGAATACCATTTATTGTGTGTTTTTCATCATTTTCATGTTTTCAATACTGTTTTTTTAAGAGTTGAGCCCTGAAGCTTGACACATGGGTCGGCTCATTTTGCATTGCAGCTTGTAGGTTAGAGAATTTCATGACCCTTTGTTAACTAAGTGAACTTAAAGCTCTTAGTTTGGGGCTACCGGTGGCACACACTCTCAGCTCATTATTCAGAATTGATTGCAGTGTCCAGGTGAAAGTAGGCCGCCAGATATTAGGCAAATCCTGTGTCATAAGGCTTCGGCCCTCGAGGCTGCGATTGATTATGTAGAAGAATATTTGGAAATGTTACCCACTTGAGTGCATGCTCTGTGTCGCAAGGACATCAAGAAAAAACGTGTTGTTAGTAAAAGTGATGATGCTGTGTTCGACCAAAATTTGAGGAAATTGTAACTGCATCAGATGTGCTGTTGTGCTTTTTGGGAACAGCATTTTCTTAAAGGAGTAGTTCACTTTAAAATGAACTACGTGTCATACAAGCCGTCCGTGTGTTTATTCCTTCTGTCGAAAACAAATCGAGGCGTATGAGGAAAGCGTTCCAGGGTTCTTATCCATAGAATGCACTTAATCGGGGGGCTGTTGGTTAAGGTCCAAATTTCAGTTTCATCGCAGCTTCAAAAGGCTCTACACGACACCAGCCGATGAATAAAGGTGTTGTCTAGCAAAACGATTAGTCATTTTTCCAGAACACTTCATAAATCATAAACACTAAAAAACTCTCAAGATCATGAATTTCTACCCATCAAATGCTTCATAGCTTGCATGGTGCATCGGTGCTCTTCATGTAAAACTACATTTACAATAGGTTGAATGGAAGATGTTGTATGCGAACTCAAGTGAGGACTGTATGATATTTTAGAAAAATGTGCAAAAACATAATGCTTTATAAAATCAATATATTTTCAACCTAAAATTTATACAACCAACAACTTCTGATCCAAACTACACTGTAAAAACGAATTGCTGCGTTAAATTTTATAACCAACTTTGCTTTACAAATCATTTGAACTTACTATTTTACGTTTATGGTGGTGAGATGATATAACTTGACATTGAGTTGATGTAACTTAAAAAACGTATTTGCTTAACTTATTTTGATGTGATGTGTAACAAAAGCTGAAATTACTTGTAAAGCCAAGTTGATTGTATTTAAAACATAAAGGCGCGTTTTTTGATTATTCGATTTTTTTACAGTGTGGGATTGACCTAAAATATCTCGTTTTTATTTCTATTTTTTTCTATATAAAGATTTCTTCTGCCTTTATAAGTGCTGTCTCAATTTTTCTTTTAAAAATTTGTGTTTTTATCAGGCTCCATATGTTTAGGTTCAGTGATGTTACTTTAAAGGCAATGAATACAGTACGCCCTGTTTTTTATTCAAGTGAAAAAACTTCTTAGTTTTAGAAGAATTCATTGATTCATTGCAGCCTTTGAGTTTTTTCATTGGAAATAAGGACACATGTCATTCATGCCTGACCAGCGGCCACATGAGAGCTTTTGAGCGTTTCTTTGAGTTGACTCTAAACTTCAAACTTTTCTTTTCTGTTTCGCCTAACACGCGGTACATTCACCCTATAAACTACTTAGTGGGATTTTGCTGTGCTTATAAAATTCCATCATAACTTGCATGCGGGCGTTTCGGGGTCTGTAATTATGCAAGACCCTCCAAGGAATCTGTCGAAAAGCCATTTGCAAAGCATTATCGTTAAATATAGCTCACATCTTTCTGGTAATCAAGAAACACTTGTTAGCCAAAAGACTGCCTCCAACATTTGCATGATGACTCCATCATGGGCGTCTCTCCGTGGAGAATTACTTGGTTGCGTTGCGATCAACGATACATCACAGATTTAATGAGATAATGGGGGAGACGTACTGGCAGGGAAGATATATGAGGCTTGACTCCCTAACGTGAATCAGATCGCTTTCTACATTTAGGTGCCATATTAACCTTATGGTAAGTGAGATTTAATCATCTAAGGTATGTAGGCAAACAAATTAGAATGAAGTTTTCCATTTCTGGGGCGTCGCTTTTCCACCCTGACCCAAGGTTTTTTATCTTTTTTGTCTTTTAATAAAAAAAAAACTTAAGTAAACATTTTTTATTCATATTTTTTGTTAATATTTCATTTTAGACCAATTGTAAGGCTAAAACTAAAAACGTCTTTAAAAATGAGTATATATTATTTTTAAACATGTGTCAACATGTAAAAAAATATACATTATAATTATATATAATAAAAAATAAAACATTTATCGATAACACTTTAGAAAACATATAATAAACTCTGTTATTTAAATCAACAGAGTATGTTGGGTATATGCTAACAACATCAAGGTCACGGCTTTAAATCCTCGAGAACACATGGACTAAAGAAGTACATGTAAGTCTGCCAGTTGCGTAAATTTAGATGTCTTTTTTAGAATCTTTAAAAACCGCCAATAGGCTTAGTTTTAGCTTGTTTCCATTATCATCGACAATATCAATGAACAAAGTCATCTGTAATTTCATTAATAAAATGAACACTGTCCAGTTGTTGTACTCATCCCATGCTTGGTTTATTCATTTGCAGCTGGAGGGAAGGAGGATGATGTAAATATAAGAAAATCACTCTTGCATCCCCTGCCCGCCTGTCCTCGCCATCCTTTCAAACTCCATCGTGCTCCAGCTGTCTCCATCGCAGCCGCTTCTCCTGAGGGGAGGGCGAGGCAACATCGTGCCGTCCCATCAACCAATCAGAGCAGCTGGTCCACGCTGGCGAAAAATTGAGCGTTGTGGAAACAGCTGCCTCGAACAGACAGCTGAAGAGACCGATCGCTCCCCAAACAAATGTTTCATTCCCAGCATACACCGGGGTCCCAATCCCCATCCTGTTATGGACCGGAGGTTCGTTGCTTCATTTCATTTTCATTTCTCAGTATGAGAATATTCAGTGTTCATTGACTTTGTTCTGGTCCACCTTGCGGTTTATTGTATTGATTTATTTTCCCAAAGTTCATCGTAAATGAAAGTTTATGAAATTAGAACAAAATACAAACTGGCACGTCACAAGTTTCTTCTTGGATAAATATGTCTACATGGGGAAATCACAGGTGTTGGAAATGCTCTTTAAATCTTCAACACTCATAAAAAGTGATCTCGCTCACGCACGCTCTGGATGTGATATTGATTACGGAGGCGTTAGGACCGAGCTGAGCTGAACTCTGCCGTTACTTCAGCATGAATAATGTACGATAACCACGATTGCAATTTCAGTGGAGATGTTTGGTGAGATGTGTGGAGATGCCGGAGGGTCAGAAACCGGTTTCCTCATCATCTCCTGTGGAAGAGCTCTGACCCCCGCAGGGCAACACGGGCTTGATAGAGCCACCAGCTCTGTGGCCTTCTCTCCCCTCACGGCTCTTTCTGTCTCTCTGAGAGATTACCACAGCCTCGCTGATCTCTCTCTCAGCCTCTTAGTGATATGCCTCTCCGATTGAGAAAGAGCCAAAGGGCTTTAGATTGATGAAAAGCCAGCATCAGGTGACGGAAAGTCCGCGTGACATCGAAGTTTACCATTTACTTAATGTGCTTTAATGTTTTATTATTGCATGTTATTCCAAACCAATGTTCATAATCTTTGCAATTCCTTTACATTTAAAACCTCTTTTGATTTTGGATGACATCACTGATCACTTCGACTCTTCTCCTCCAACCCACTGCTTTAATTCATGTATATGTACAGCCTATCAAAGGGGAACCACTTTTAGTGCTATATAGAACCATATCTTGGTGCTTCAGCGGTTCTTTGGGATGACGGAGCTGCTATATAGAACCGCTAAAGAACCATACGGTGCTATATAGCACCTCGGTCACCCCAAAGAACCTCTGAAGAACCGCTGAAGCACCAAGGTATGGTGCTATATAGCACTAAAAGTGGTTCCCCTTTGATTACGAGCAAAGAACCACTTGTAGTGCTATATAGAACCTTTTTTTTTCAAGGGTGAACAGAAAGAATTAAGGCCATTGCACATTGAGTCCGAAATTTGCATCCGAATTTTCCGCACGTTAAAAAATAAATACGACCTCACGTTGTGTCAATCACATTTACACACTGCCTCTGATATTTTTGTCCGTCATAAAAAATTTGGACTGGGTTCCATTTTCTGTGTTTTTCGCATCCGTAGCAAGCATTTTGAGAGCCTTTTTGACAATTCAGAGACACCGTACAAACGAGCGGCAAATACGAAAAAACTCGTAGGAAAATTTCGGACTGTATGTGCAAAGACCTTTACTCTACTTAAGTACATTTTTCAAGTATATGTAGTTATGTGTTTTTTATTTGGAAAAAGGTTATTTCATTACATTATAAAGCATACATATATCATACTTTTTACTTCAGTAAAATTTATTATTTCTTATAGGGGCCGTTCACATTTTGCGTCTAAAACCGTGCAATAACTGCATTAACTCTGCTCCTAGATTTATTTTTGCTCATCTGTGTCTTCATCTTCGCTGCAGCATTTCTATGTTGTTCCAGAAAAGGTGAAGCATTCTGAAATATTTTCACCTCATGCATGTTGCGACTATGTCGCTCCCTATTTGAGCGCGCTTGCCTCGCGTCTACTTTTCAAATAGCAAACTTGAACTCGTAAAAGACGCACATGTGAATGGCCTCATACTCCATTTCATGAATACTTTGTACATTTTTATGTGATTTTTTTACCTTTAGTGCTTTCTTACTTTTGCCCAAGTACAATTTTTAGGTAAGAAAGTACTATATTTTTTACGTAATAAGTATTAAAGGTAAAACATCGAAGTGCATTTAGGACATGTGATATATGCTTTATAATGTACTAAAGTAATTGTTTCCAAAGCAAAAACACTTGAAAATGTACTTGTGAGTAAAAATAGTTGCAAATGCAAATATGCAAATACTGAAAACAAACGTTGAACACTTGATACACATAAAATGAATGCGGGACAAACAGTTCCTCTGATGCTGTAGTGTTGACGTTCAGCTGGACGTCTGGGGCTTTGAATGAAAGATATGAATATTGAAATGAAATCTGTACCGTCATTGCAGCGGATGTTGAGTTGGTTTATCTGCTCCGTGAACTCGTTCTCGGCTATCGTCTCCGTTCGTGGCACAGAAAGTGAGAAACGCCTTTTGAAGTTCTTCATCTTGTTCATCTCGCTGGACCAGAATTCCTGCGGGGACGCAAGAGCAGTGTGAATAATTGTGAGCTGTTTGTTTTTTGAAACATTGGAAGAAAGTCGGACTTGTTATGATGTTGTCGGCATTGTTTTTTACAGTCCAGTTTTCAAAATCTAATTACTGGAGTGGAGACGTGGCATTGTTTGCAACACTTTACAGAGATTTGCTTCTTTGTAAAAGTGAATTCAGTGTTTGTTAGACAAACTTTTTTTGAGTTGTACCTTCTATGTCGACAAACCGCTATCGCTCATAATCCAAACCTTCCATCCAGATGCAACAACTAGTCAGACATCACCACGATTGTGATGCCACAACCGTACGATCGCCTGTTTATACATCTGTAATGGTTTATATGATACTTGACAGCTCAGCCGCATCTAATGATCAACAGTGTGATCTACACTCATTCACATTGTACACAGATCAGTCTCCAAACATCTTATCAAACTCTCTCTTTCTCAGTTCCACTCTTTCCTTCCTCCGTTACCAGGCAGATCGGTTGCTAAGCGCTGTTATTTTTTTAGCTGCGGGTGCGAGATTGTGCTGTCTGCTTTGCTAATTATTTTGAAATCAAAATGGGAGACTGGCCAATACTCTCATCGCCTATTAGTGTCAGTGATGCCCTAAATAATCATCTCACAGCACCTCTGATTCCCAAGATTTTGTTTCTCTGAAATTACCAAGTAAATAGTAATGCCGAAAACGTGACAAGTGTTGATTGTTTTCTTTGGTGCTTTTCTCATTTCATTTCTCTTGCGCTCTGAATGATCTCTACCACATTTGATTGTTTTTGCTAAAGATGACACTTCAGTCGCCTTGTCTTTGAAACACGACTCGTAGGATTTCACTGCATCTTTGTTCATAAAATAAGAGTTAAAAGCGACGACTGCGACTGTCAACATTTCCTTTTGGGTTCCACGAAAGACATAAAAACATATGGGTTGGAGCAATGATGTACAGTAAGTGACGACAGAATTTACGTTTTTGAACGAATTGAATGAAACTGTTCTTTTCTTTGGCTATATTTGGACCAGGTCTCTTTAAGAGAATTCATCCCATTTGCAACACGTCCGGGCATCTATTTCAGTCACACAAGACCAAATCTTATCTATTTAGGGAAGGCTGATATCGGCTTACTAAGGTACATATTTCAGACCGAGTAATATCAAATTGGTTTCTTAAGCTTAAATGACACTAAAAACTATTTTCCAGGGCTTTGCTACTGTGCAAAGGTTCACAACACTGTATCGACATATCGGTTCCATCAGATTTGCCTGGCCCAAGGTTAACTTCCGGTATGTGTTTGGTTAATATATAAGAATGTATTTTATAATTAATTTATATTCATATTCATTTAAATCAATATTTTACTGTGTATTCATTGTATTAAATTAAATTAAAACTACTCAACAGTTATCGGTTCTTTGCAGAGGTCTACCGGAAGTTACCTTTGGGCCACATAACGTTTGTTTGTTGTGGAAATGTCTAAAGTCGTTGGTTTGGTGTAGCACTTTACTATACTATTCTTATTATTCTTCAGTATATATTATGTATATTTGTTTACCTTATGCATCCTGTTGTATCCCACAATGCAATGCAACAGACTTCTGCTACCATGCAGGAACCACCACCAGCAACACATGTACTAAAGTACAATATTTTTATGTAATTATTGCAGGAATGTCTGTTTCTGAATTCTTATTATCAGAAAAAGTTGCTTTTTATGCTAGGCAGGGACGCCCAGATACTTGAAAGCAAAGTATTAAGATGATTTTAAAAGAAGTCAGCACATCGCACAGAATGGAAATATTTTATTGATGCTTTCTCTTAGAATTTCATCTAATGTATTCACTCTGAATCCAAAATCTCATCAAAGTGTTCGACTGTAACTATGTCTTAAGCTCCAGGGAGCCGCCAATGATGTGAAGGTGTCATAAGCAGATGTTAACCGAATCATCCGGAGAGGTGACCTTATATTCTCTGTCCAAACTTGCTGGCTACTTTTCCCATCCATCATTTATTCTAATTCTTTTTCACAAGGTGAGCTTTTCATTCTAATACTATTTCTTATAAACCGAGTTTGTATTTATCCAACTTAACCAATGTGCTGCCAACTCACTCGTGTTCAGAGATTCTCAATGTACTGAAGCAATTCACAGCTTTCTCGTTTCAGCTGACCTGACCCGTCCATCAGCCAGGCCGCCTCGCTGCCTTTTTCTATCTGCCAAAGTTCCTCCGGGAGCGCGATGACTCAGAATAGAGACACCTTCTCCTCCGGCGTGATGCTATCTGCTTCAGACGAGCCGTGGAATACTCGGAGTGACTCATTCGGCGCTCTGTACTCACTATGCTCAGTGGGGACGTGACTTGTCTTTGACAGGGAATCTATTAATAAGGTTTTTTATTTGGCTGGGCGGCTGGTGCATATGGAGCCTGATGGACTGTGTGTTCCTGGAGTGGGCTGGATTCGCTGGATCTGAGCTCAGCGGAGACACGTGCACTTGCTAAAAGTAATTTAAGAGTAACTGGTGCGTGGAGTCGTGTTCTTCTCTGATGCTTTTGCATTTGGCTGAAGAAAATCTTAAAGGTTTTTGAGATATATTTAAAACAGCGTTGGTGACTTGTGATAATACAGTGCTAGTTTTTAGTAAGGTATTTTATTAGTGGTTTTTAATATGGATTTTTAAGACGAGCATCACTTCTTTTGCTTAGGAGAACTTAAGGATGCCCACAAAAGATTTATTATAGTTTTGATGTTAGTTTTATTTACTTTGATTAATATTTTAGATTTTATGTTCATTTTAGTTACATTTTTAGCAATTTTATTATTAATTTGTTTATTTTTATGTTGCTATATAAAATGATTATTATTTTAATTTTATTTCGTTTTTTGTTTATTATTATAATTTTGCAGCCTTAAATTTATTTCAGTTTATTTCGTTTAGTTTAAGTTTTTCAATCATTTTCAGGCCGATATTTGATTTGATTTCAATAAACAGAAATGTTTTAATTTTGGTTAACTAAAATAACCTTGAAAAATTGTCCCAAATCGCTTGTTCAGTGATGGTCCCTTAAATCATAGAGATTTTTGAGAGGACGTGTAGTATTTTTTACCTGATTAAAAAAACAGATGAAAAATCTTTCGACATTCAAGTACATGTAATTATGTACCAGAGTTTTGGGGGTACGCACTTTTGACTTTATCTGCTGTAAGTCCTAGCGACCATATAGCAAGACATTAAAAACCACTATTGTGTACAACAAAAAAGCACAGCAGTCGTCAGCTTTGGAAGATGTGATGATAAATAATCAATAATCAAATTATGATTTTACTGGTTAAAATATTCCTTTGTAAAATAAACCAGTAAAACAAATCAATCATTAATTTAACTAAATACATCCCAGACGTCTCATTATGATTCAGCAAAGAAATGAAATGACACATTCATTAAGAATCACGCTCTCTTTGTCTTTTCAATCTATTTTTCATCTACCAGCTGTTATTCAACACTCCGCTATTCCTGTGTCACAGCCACTTATATCCCCAGAAAACGTCGACAGGTAGCGTTAGTCTAAATTTAGCCTTCCACGGTTAGCAAAGCACAAACACACAGTCTGATACATATCGACCTCTGAATGAGACGGCGGATGAACCGGAGGGAGAGTCCAGCCACAGCTGTGGAACTGCCCCCACCCCAAAGCCCCCACTGTCCTTGGCTACCTCTCTCCACCAGACGCCAAGATCAAAGATCATATTAACATTGGGAAGATGTGCAAAGACATTGGGGAATGTTTAACCTCTCTGGCTACGAAAAACACGCCAGAGAGGAACAGAGAAACTAGATTTTTACATTGCAAGTTTGTGACGTGATGCTAGGGTGTTGTGTTGGTTGCTAGGGCATTGTTATGCAGTTGCTATGGTGTCCTGAGGGTTGCTGCAAGGTTGCTAGGTGGTTGCTCGGGTGTTCTGAGTGTTTTCTAGCACATTGCTATGTGGTTGCTAGGCATTGCTAAATGGTTACTAGGGTGGTTGCTGTGCAGATTAGATGAATTTAGTGTCACATATTTAGTTATACATATACAGTAGATGCTTATAGATGGTGTTTTTTGTAGTGTGGTTGCTATGGTATTGGATGGTTGCTATGGATCTTATTGCAATATGGCCAAAATCAACAGAGCCCACGCCCTAGTTAATGTTTTATTGTGGTCCACGCGTCCTTTAATGCGAGTCTGGTGGGTTTTCGTAGCAGAAGTTATGGCTTAGAATAACTATTTCACACCTTTCTACAAGGCGTAGTTTTAATTAAACATGAAAACAAAATTAAAAGTGAAATCTTGAGAGTTTTTTAATAGGTCGTTATTTGAAGTAGCGGCTCTAAAACCCATGTCCTCCTGCTGTTTTATAAAAAGACATCACAGAAGCGGCATCTAAAGACAAATAAATATAATGAAATCAATGAATAATTCATAAAAAAGGTGCCTTCATCAAAGAGGCGGCACAAATGCATTTACAAAGGAATATTGATTACAAGAAAACAATGTATTACACTATTGAATATTATATTTTAAATAATGCTGTATTCTTAATGTATTAGTGTTAATATTGAAATAGTTTAAATGAATAATTTAATTGTTGGATTGACTTGAGGTGCACTATAAATTCCTTTGGATATAAACATCTGCCAAATGCATATATTCAATGTCAATGTAATGATGTAAAAGTGCAAAAAAGAAAAAAAAGAGAGAGTTTTAGTCACTTTGGTTGTATTATAATTTTCTACATATCTCTCTAATTATCCCTTTTTTATGCCCAAAACAGCTTAATCATTCATCGGAATGCGTTCCAAATCAGGATGCGCCCCATTTGTTTTCTTTACAGACCACAGATCCGGCGCGGCACGGGGCAGAGAGCACACTGGCACATTGTGCGGCCAGCCAAAGGGCCTGTATTCACAAAGGTCTCGTTCGCGGGCGAGAACGAACCCGCACGCAGAGCGAAAAGCGCAACCAGAAGGCGTACGCACTAAAAAACAAAGCAGTGGCCCGACTAATTTTGTTTTCTGCAAACTCCGTGGACTGGACGCTCTGCGGGGTGCGTCGTTTCTGATTGAGAACACGACTTCCCTTATGAAAGATGTGAGAAAATAATGAGAAGTTTCTGATCTCTCTGACAGAGTTTGGCCGCCCCGTCTCTGGCTTGCCATCATCAAATGGCATCTGCTCCGCTCATCGTGCCAGCTCGACTTGGCCCACGGCTCCGAATGGGAAAACCCATCATTTGGCAATAGGAAGACCTTGATGGTGAAACAGTGATTTTTCTCCACGGTAGCGTGTCAGATCAATTCGCCTTTTTCTGCGTCTGTCTAAACTAGAGAGAAAACATAAAGGAGTTTTTTGACAGTCGGGTTACGTTTGATGTCGGGTTCGTCGTATTACCAACGCTGTTGCTTCCCCAAAGAATGACGCAACCACGAGGTCATCACTATGCGGCCGTTGTTGAAAGAATAAAGAGATTTGATCATTTTGTTAGGACAAGCGCTTAATGATGTAGATTTCACTTAATTGCCATCTCTGAATGTGTATGAAGCGAGCGTCTCATCTCTTGTTAGGCAACTGAATACCCTGCAGACATTGTTTTCACCGCTCCATCTGGCTTTGCCTTTGCAATTACTGTACTGGCATTACTGCACACATATTCGTCCACCAAGTCCATTTATTGAACAATGGGAGAAATGAAATGACATTTGCCTCTAGCGCAGCAGAGCCCTCCAGCAGGGCAGTGTTGTGGAGCCTGAGCGCTTGCGTGCGGAGAGGGAAATCATTTCACCTACGCTTTAATTGATACTTAGGCATCTGTGGGTGAAGTTCATTCAGTCCTGCAGTTGATCAAACGCTAGTTTTTGTCCAGGAGAGCCACCATGCCCTCAAGACCCCTGAGAGGAGCCAATACTGCAGTTTCTGGAAAGGATTTGTGATTTCATTTGAAGGTAAAACAGGATCTGCTGTACACATGAAGACTGAAAAGCTCCTCCAGGTGTACTGCGGAAAGGTCATTGGTAATCATTGGTAACGCTACAATTGAATACATCTTTACTGGATTTACTAGTGGCAATGCTAGATACTTTCCCTGGTTAAAGCATTGTTTACTTAAAGGGATAGTTCACCCAAAAATGAAAGTTCTTTCATTATTTATTCGTCCTCCGTCATTGGAAACCTGTATGACTTTCTGCTGCAGAACACAAAAGAAGATAGTTCGAACAATGTTGGTAACCCAACAACACTGAACCCCATTGACTTCCGACTTCCACTGTATAAACACAAAATATCTTCTTTTGGTAGCACAGAAGTCATATAAAGGTTTTGGAGCATGAGACTGATGATTTTTTTGTGAACTATCCCTTTAAAACTTAAATCACTTGATATGAGATGCAAATACACAGAAGAAGGAATAGGTCACCCCAAATTGAAAATTCTGTCATCATTTACTCACCCTCTTGTCATTTTAAACCTGTCTGGCTTTCTGTCTTCTGCAAAACACAAAAGGTCTTTTTTTAAGAATGTTGGTAAACAAAAACCGTTGGTCCTTTCGCACCAATGCGAATCAATGGGGACCAACTGTTTTCTGTTACCAGCATTTTTCAAAATATCTTCTTTTGTGTTCTGCATAAGAAAGAAAGTCATACAGGTTTGACTGACATGAGGGTGAGTAGATGATGACAGAATTTTAATTTTGGGGTAATCTATTTTATTCACATGACAATCACTGGAACCATCACAGTGTCTTTCATCTAAAGAATTTGGGCTGCCAATCTTATACATTCATTTTTGTTGACAAATTTTGTGACTTTACTATTACTTGTATGAATTTTTTTTATACTATTGTACATGGATGTTATCGGTAATACAGTGATACACACGGTCTAAAAAATGTTGGGTTATTTTCAACCCAGCGTTGGGTCAAAAGTGGACAAACCCAACAGTTATGAGTTATCTTAAACTGGGTTTTTTCACCCTAAAATGCTGGGTTGTTTTTAACCTCAAATATAAACATTTTAATTTCACTCAACAATTGAGTTTGTCTATTTTTGGGTTGAAAAGAATCCAAAATTTTTTAGAGTGCGTAATTATGTATTAAATGTATTTATTTTGGTGGCCTAATGCAAGGAAATATGCATGTGTCACAAAAATAGAGTTCTGGGTTTTTGTTCAAATGCATACGCTTGCTGTGATATTAACTGCAGTTTTTCCCCAAAAACAAATCATGCAGAAACAATGGCCATATTTTGTGTAAAACCCCTGTTTCTTAAAATACACGTCTGCACAGATGACCTAGATCCTATCAGACGCCCAAGGGACCGACTGACTCATTCATCTGGAAGTGCGCTTCTGTAATCTCACTTCAGGAACATGGAAGATGCTAGTCCACTAAATGGGTAATCATCGAATAAAGACACTTTTGCCGCCATATTCCAGTTCTGACACACAAAAAACATAAATCCTTCAGCCCTAAAATTATGGAGCTGTTTTGTAGTTAGTAAGGAAAAATATCCTCCTACGCATTTCGCTTCACATTTGCCAGTGTTCCCAGTGATAACAATGACAATTTGGAACAGACGTGTAATTTGGCCTTTCTGTGTTTTGAGCTAAATCAAGGCATGGATGACTAACAAGACAAAAACAGATCTTTTTCTGCACATTTCTCTGCTTCTGCTTCTAGTTTTGTGGAAGTTGTGAGGAGACAGAGGAAGTGCGGTAACTAAGCAGGGACATTCAGGAGTCTAGATTAATGAGCAGAAGAGGCGCTCTTGCGTGGTCCACGCTCGGAAAAGTAAGAGTGTGTTTTTCCTCACTTCTGAATTCACCACTGCCGTGTAATGAATCTTTTAAAAGATTGTGGAAAGTTTCTCTATAATAAAAACAGACAGATCTCAAAAAGCAGGATGTTATTTTAGACATCTCAGTCTTCATCAGTCAGTGCAGTGAGGATCAGCTTTTTATAGCATTCACTGGGGATATACAATAATGAAATGTAACGAAGTACCTAGTCTCAGTTTGTCTTAACAATTCTTTTGGAAAAATAAAAATTGACAAATGAATCAGTAAGAGTATTCAAATAATGTGGATGACATAGTCCATGTGACATTTATGACATCCTTTCTGAAACTTGAGTCGAGACGCATGTGTGAAACACCTGAGAAGCAGGATTTAAGAAAAAGTCATTTGAATGTCTTTATGTCTTTGCAAAATCTGTATTTAATATGCATCAGTTTATCAGAAGTTTATCATCTTATCACTTCCATAATGTACTTAAAGTGTCACACATTAATTTTGTACTTATTATACTGAAAATATGTTTTTTTTGCACCTCTGTTCATGGTGTCTCAAAATAGCACTGTTGAGTACACTTAGATTTTCTTAAGTTTATCTTAAGAAGTAAAAACTTTTTTTTTCCATATTAAGTACTATAGTACATTAAAATATAGTGCACTTTATTCATGGGCGTGCTTTAATAGCTATTTTCGGACATAACCCAGATTTTAAACCTCATAGGTCCCATAGGCTGATTATTTGACGGCCTAGTACACAAGATCTTAGAACATTCATTGAAGTGCACGCTTTGTTGTGGTTTGACAACAACTCACACTATGCCAACATAGTGTGAGTGTACGTGTGTTCACGACTTGCTGTGCGTGTGTTCACTACTCTCTGGATGGGTTAAATGCAGAGGTCACATTTCGGGTATGGGGTCACCATATCTGACTAATAGGTCACTTTCACTAAAAAATTTCATAACGTTGCCCGTTTTAAGAATTAGAACCCTATAAACTGTATTTGGCATTTTTCTGCTTCGTTGCTGAAAACATTTTATGAGGTTAGCAGTTAAATATTAACTTAATTGTTTTTTCATTCGTATCATTTGGTTTTAAATTTGATGTAAATGTGCTTCCAAATTCAAGCACCATTTGAGGACTTGAGACATGAGAGATTAGTCAAATATCTTTCAGGTTAGAAATATAAAGTCCCACATCTTTGTTGTGATTTTTCATGGGATAGATGGATTCCTCCCACATGGGAAATTGAGGTGCGTTAGAATCAATACAAGATGGAAGATTAGTCCAATAAAATGTTGAATGACATTATAGTTTATAGTATATTATGTTGAAGCGAGATTTAAATATTTTTTGTTCTTGCATTACAGATTTTCAAATCTACTTTGGTAGTAATTTGGTGGCAAAATAGAATTTTCCATTTTAAACCATTTCAGAGGAAATATCGAGACATACTGCATTAAAAACATTGTGGTTTTATAGGCTGAAGGTATCATTATTTTTGCATTTACTGTGGAGTAAGTTGTTTAACTATTATCTTCTTGTCAGCGTAGTAAACGATGCTCAGCTGGTGATTTTATTTGATGGAATACACTGTAAGTGACCTCCCGCTGCAACGTGTCCGGCCCCAGCCGTTGCCAAATTGAAACGTCCCCCCTTAGACAGATAGCGATACCTCACACGCGCGGCCCCCCGATACAATATTCCTGCCTGTCAGACTGAAAAGCGTGCAGCCAAACTAAGACAAATGGGTTTCATGGACGCAAGGGCCTAATATGCAGCAAGGCCGAAAACGACATGACGGGAAGGGCTATTTGTCACTGGCTTCGGCTCGCCGGCGTGTGCGGACGTCGATAAAGATGCAGATTACTTCAGCTGCCATATAACTCTGTCTGTTGTGGAAATGAGTGGGTTGTGAATGATGCGTTGGTGCTCGTGTCGTATAATTTTGCGTCATTTGCTTTTCATTACTCGAGTAAACACTTGACACGGCTGCTAATGTAAAACAACTGTAAATTCGCGGGTTGGACCGATGGTGTATTTTTAGAAAGCCGGTCAGGAGTAATGCGTGTAAACCTCGTGTCTTGTGATGGGGGGATAAAGATGATCTCTTGTTTTCTGTTGCTTCGACACAACAAGCTCTTTCTTTAGTTAATGTAAATGTCCGACAAGACTCATTGGCCGTCAAGCTAAAACAAAGACGCCAGTGTTTATATTTAAACAAAGTACATATGCACCAGTATCAGCTTAGCAAACCTTGTTGTTTGTGGGATATTTTTATGTCCCCTTAAGATCATCCCCCACTTATGAAAATTTACCATGGTTGTATTATAGTAATAGTGTAGTAACCTTGTTTTTTGATGTAGGGGGGGGGCAGATTAGGTTTTACTGCACATACCATGGTAAAATGATGGTTATTGGGGTGATAGTAACCACATGGTCAATTTCTGGTTGCTATGGTTTTACCACAGATTAAAAGCAAACAAATGAGGTTACTATGGTTAAACCATTGTCATAAGGTACTAAAAAATGAGGATTCTTACGTGAGAAACAGCAAAATTGGGAAAATATTATCCATGATTTTTTTTATGAATTCTGTGACATTTTGTGGTTTTATGTCATGGTTCTGCCCCATCTTGTCTTGCTTTTCTTGATCTTGTGGCAGAGCCGTGGCAGAGCCATGGCAGAACCTCTTGTTTAATGTGGAGAGAAGCATTTTGGCCCACTTGGCCTTCCACATGCTCTCTCCAGGTCTCCTCTCCTCATTATTGCTTGTTATTGGTTTCATGCCCTACACCTGTCCCCTCTTGATTTGATCCCTTATTTAATGCCCCTTTGTTCTCTGTCCTGTGCTGGTTCATTGTGTGTGTCATTTGTGTGAGCTGTTTGGTGAGTTCTAGTCTAGTCTAGTCTAGTCTAGTCATTTGTAGTTATGTCAAATGTTTAACTTTAAGTGTAGTTAGTCTACTCCTGTCATGTTATTATAGTCCCCTGTTTTGTTGTGTTACCCCCACGTGGGTTTTTGTTTCATGTTTTGTAGTTATAATTAAAGTCTGTTTGTTAACCCCTTACCCGCTGTCTGCACTTGGGTCCTCTGTCCGTGTCTCACCTCCACGTTCCGTGACATTTTATTGTATTAAATAATGAGTTAATAGTCTTGGATGAGCCAACTGTCTATTAATCTATCTTTCTATCCTAAATAGATTACAAAACAGGCATTTTCATTTATTTCTTTTTATTTGTTTGTTTGGTATGTGTTCATTTGGCAGGCCGTCAGTTGTTTATAAAGACACTGAATTCAGTGACAGGGAATAAAATGTGATTTTGAGACTACAGTTCGTGGTCATTTTGTCACTGTTTTGATCCACAGAGTTTGTTCTCTCCCGCTGTGCGGATTGCTAACAGGATTTAGCTGCTGCCATTCGTAAAAACAGCGTCCTACTGCTGTTTGTCGTGACGGTCAGCATGTTGCCGTTTTTATGAGGTAAACCTGACTTGCCTGACGAGTTGGAAAACATTCCAGCAAAATACTGTTTTGTTTACAGCAAACAGAAGAGCTGCGACAGTAAACATTACCGAGAAGAAACTAGACTGAGATGCAGATGACCGTTAGTGGTGCCTTTTGTTTTTGAGAACTTTGTGTTACATCAATTAAGGATTCGAAAGGAGTTGAGATTTAGAATGTGCTTGAGTCAGTTACCGTCTCTTTTATTTTGTATGCTGTTTCTAAAACTCATTAAGACTCAAATGAGACAAACTAGGGCAAATTATTTAATATTCTGCTGTATTTCACCATATTTACATTTTGGTTGTAGTGAGGTTACATCACAGTTTATCAATAACTACAAATCATGACATTTACCTTATTTTTAAATAAATGTATACCAGAAATGACCTGTTGCCTACCAGATTGGAACTATAATGTGTGTTTAACTTTTGTTTGGTTGTTTTGTTTTAGTTCACTGGTAAGTTTACAACAACTCCCTAACGTTTTACATAGGTAAATTGCAATTAATCATATTCTTTCAACTTTTAACAACGGAGACTTTCTGGGAGGATGGAGCGTGAATTCCTCATTTGTGATAAAAGAGCAGCTCACGCAGGGAATCCTGACAGGAGGTGAATTTTCTGATGTGAGACGCTTTTACTTTCTCAGCTTATGATGGCAAGAACTTTGACAAAGTTAATAAACGCGTTTCTGTGAGTGCAGACTTTGGTATCATCTCTTATTTTGTCCCCAAAGAGAAACAACCGAGGATCTCGCATGTAATTTTCATTTGTCGTGAGACTGTAACTGAATAATGGAGCATGCAAATTGTCTTCTCTTGTTTCCACCGATACCACACAACATAAAGCTGTGCTAAAGCACTAGCCCGATATAAAATATTCTTCCCCGTGTAAGATTTATTACAGCCGTGCTAAAGAAATGGACCCGGGCTGGATTGCTGGAGTTTATGAGCTGATGCTATGAGTTATGATTTATAGATATTAAATTGTGCTGACCGGTTAACAGCCTCAGTTCTGTTGAATGACCGGCTCTATTTGCAGTGTGTGTGGCATTATTATATAATACAGTAGATTAGACTGATCTGAGATCAGTTTGTTGCCATTTTAAAGTGTCAAAATTAAAGGCTCGAACAGGGATAGTCAGCCTTACAAACAGGCCTTTACACAGAGGACTTTAGCATGACTAGCATTTAGTGCTTGTCTGTTGTTACAGGATCGAGTCACAGCATATGATGATTCATTTACATTTCATGGGTCATTTAAAATAGCTTTACTTCAGAGCCAAAATCATTATTACAATCAAATATATGAAAGTGAAGTACGGTATAAGTACAGCAGGAAACAAACAATTTGCATTTTGAGTATTTTTAACATGTTCTTAAAAAGTTTTTTTCCATCTATCATTTTCCATACTGCACTATTTGATAACATTCATGTTTTTAACGATGACAATATTAGCAACCACATCAATGGACGTTGACGTTTGTTTATTTCTAAACTTTCATGCTTGTAGTTTCACATTTTAAACTCCCAAGCCCTTTAAATTTGAATAGATTTCGCTCTGATCTCAACTTTAGTTATTGTTATAGTGTAAACTCTGCTATTCTTGTAAAATATTATAGTTATTATAGTTACCGTTTTTGGTGTGAACAGGCCTTTACTCGCGGTTTCCCCGACACCATTTAAAATAAATCAGGAGTTGGCCTAGTTAATTTCCATTGTTTTTATTTGCTTTTCAGTTCTACTCAATTGAACCTTTTCTTGTTTCATTCCATGTTTTATAGACAACCTTAGATCAGCTAATTCTGATTTGCACATCTAGGTGGTTTTAAATTAATCCTGTTTTATTCTAGTTCAGGTTTTCCTAGTCCCGTTTTAGAAAAGACGTGATGAACTCAAATTAAGATCCTGGCTTAATTTAAACCCTTTCAAGGATTATTAAACCTGTGAGGTAAAGGCCCGTTCACACCGAGAATGGTAACTATAATGATAACTTGTGAAAATCTTTGTAAATTTACAGTCCCCACCACAACAATAACTACGCAGAGGGATGATATAGAGCCCTTTTGAGAACGTAAACAACGCTGAAAAACTTTTTTTACTTTACACAAACTTTTGAACAAAATAGAACCAATAAAAGCGTTACATGAATATCTTTAAGATTTTATTATATATGAAGAGTTTGGTTCCAAAATCATGTTTTTATTATGTTATCATGTTTTTATTGTGTTTAAGTTACCATTTAAGTGGCCTATAGTTGGGATCAGAGCGAAATCTATTCATACTTAAAAGGTTCACACATAATGTAAAAACAACAAACGTTATCCTCCTTTGATGTGGATGCTATAATCTAGTCATTCTTGGCAGGCTTTTGCACTTTTGTGATACTACAAACAAACTGTGCATTAAATAAGATGTATGACTTTAAATCTGTTTTCAAAACAAATTTAAACCAAACTAACCTACCAGCATGGTGATGTCCAAAAGTAATACAGACGCTCACCTTAGCAAAAACCATTAATGAAGTGTTTTTTAATGACGCAGTGACGGTTTTGAATTATCATGTCGATGTGTTACAGACAGATTAGACCTTTAGACCTAGTAATTAAAACACACACTGCTAAATACACAACCTTCGTCCATTTTTTGTCCCTTAGTGCCATATGCTGTGTAATAAATAACTGTAGTAGTCGAGGTTCAAATGATGAAGGTCAAATAATCTGTCCACTTAACTCTCCATTCATCTCCAGTAATCGCTCACACATTTATACTTCTGTCATCAGAGTGCTAAAACAGCTATAGATCAGAAATCTCTCATTTCTCCAAGTTATTTCTGGTAAATCAATAGATGCCCTATAGAGACTCTGTGACCATTGGTCTTTGCAAATCAATGGTATCTCTCTCTCTCTCTCTCTCTCTCTCTGAGTGTCTGTATTTTAAAGCACTTGTACATCAGTAAACAGATTGAATTTAGTATACAAGTAATGTATGTATGCAATGTTTGGTCAGCACATCAGTTAGGTCACAAGCTAGTCTGAGCGTATAGTTTCAATGCCGCCGATGTGACGTACACCGAGTCATGTGAGCAATAGTCACGATAGCATGAAGAGGTAACTATAGCAACAGCATACCACCCGAGTGCTTTCCGTTATGTTCGCATAGGTACATTGGAATAAAAGCACAAGTGCTCTTGGTATTCATTGGTTTGTAAAAGATTTACATATCAAAGTGCCGTGTATCTGTGTAGCGTTGTGCTTAAAAAGGATAATTGACTTTTGGACGACCGTATTGAGGGTCCTGAATTACAATCAAAGTTCTTGTTAAAAGCCAATCTGGCAACCAAGCTGTATATTAGAAACAGTAGAAATGTAGAGATCCTGCGTTATATGTTTCGGTATATTTGCGCGGATGTCAGCGCTGAACATATGTACATGTTCTCCTCGATAACTATCTCACTTTAGCACTGCCGATGGACAGCATCTTGTTCTGAATCTGCCAGCCATGTGTCAATGTTACCGGCTAGCAGCGTGAATGCACAAACGCTATCTAACAGAATGGAGTGAGGTTATTAGTTCACAGGGCTGTGAGCATTGACGCCAGCGAGGCGAGAGCAACCGAGGGCAGATGGTGCAGAGGTTGAACCGAGTTCCTCTCGCCACCCTGGGTCTGTACCCGAGCGCTCGTGATGGGTTGACCTTGTTCCCGTCTTTCTGCTGATATTAAAGCACTTAAAAGCTTCAGCCACAATGCTGTATGACGGTTGTCCGTCTCCTGATGGGATATTTCATATGGCACTGGGAGTTTTATTATGTTATCATTACAAAGGCGGAGAATACAGACAGAGGGCTTCTTTATAATCATAGAGGTCTGAAACCGTATCTTTCCTCGGAAACAAACCTCAGGGAAATTCCTTTTTGTCGTTTCGTGAACCATTAGCATCGCCGGATCCAAGCACATGATATATGACCCTCAATTTCACTTTTTTTTGTATTTATTCTGCCGTCGCCACAGTTTATCTCTAATGAGCAATAAAACCCCTCGATTCTCTTCTCCGAGGCGAAATTGCACAATTATCCTCAATCGCCTTTTCGAGGTACGTCTGCACAGACGAGGAGAGAAATTAACTGAGTTTGATGACCAACAGAGTGCAATTTCCCCTCCTGAATGCACGATTACAAGTAGACAAGAACCGCAGGCCGCTTAGACGTATAATATCTGTCATCTTCTCATCCTATAAAGGAATTCAAAAACAGACGTAATTCAATACCAGTCACACATCTCATGTAAGGTTTGTTCTTATATTCTGCATCTCTGTTTAATGAAGGTTATCTTCCCACAGAGAATAAAGTTTGGAAAGCAACTTACTGTATGAGGAAGCTGACAGCTCAACATGACTAACTGATAAAAATAACCTGACATGGACTAAAAGAAAAGAAATATCACACATTACACCTCATTAATACTTCCTATACACCAATGATGTTTAAAGGTATGCAAATAGAGACTTCTTTGTTATAAAAGATGCAAATAATCTGACGTCTCCTAGAGTTTCTCAACAATGTCTCTCAGTGTGCTCAGATTGGTGCCATCAGTGTTTGCCGTCAAAAGTAAGATTTCACTAAAAACAAGTGCTGCCAAATCTACTGTATGTACATATATGAATGCACAAACATACATGTATATATTTAAGAAATATGTGTAATACATATTTATATATATTCATAATGTAAGTCATATTTAAATATAAGTTTTAGGGCTGATAAACGATTAATCGCGATTAATCGCATCCAGAATAAAAGTTTGTGTTCCATAATATATCTCTGTCTACTTTGCATATTACTTTTGTATTTATAATAACATACACATACATGCATATATTTAAGAAAAATATAAATATTTAAAAAAATGTATGTATAATTTAAATTATTGGTAAATATAAATAAATACATGTAAATATTTCCTAAATATGTATACATGTACGTGTATGTTTTTATAAATACAAAATGAATATACAGAGTCATATATTACGTAAACACAGAGGTTTATTCCTGATTAATCGTTTGACAGCCCTAAGATAATTGTGTAAATATTTGTTATATATGAAGAGTTTGGTTCCAAAATGAGATAACTCCATTTTTTAAATGTCAAAAATCATGTTTTTTATTATGTTATCATGTTTTTATTGTGTTACTGTAGCTAGCTGTATGTTTGTTAGTTATTATGGCTTAAATTAAAACAAACCAACTGCATTTTGATGGATATTAATTGGAACGCACAATAAAAAAACATGATTATATCTCATTTTGGAACCAAACTCTTCATATACACATGTATGTGTGTGCATTTATATATACATATAAATATACACGCCACACAGACATATATTATAAAAACATGAACGTTTATTTGGAAACCGATTAATCGCAATTAATTGCTTTGACAGCACCACTATGAACTCCAACATTTCTCATAAAATGATCTGAGCTATGCTATCGACATTAATGTTATAGCCTCATATTGTAGACGAACGTCTCATTTGTGTCTGTTTTTATTTCTCCTCAGGTATGAAAAGCATATGAGACCTGTAAATAAAACCTAACTGAGATTAAGTCTCGTGAGCATTTAAAGAGCATTATCTGAGAAATAACTTGGTGGGTATCAAACTCATATAAACATTTGGTAGATATCCTTCAAGATAATATGGACGTGTTTTGCGTCATTCCATTTGTCTTCACTGGCTGATCTCTGATATCACGTGATCCCTGTAATATAAAAAGTTCTTGTTTGATGACTGAAAGTGAGAGGTTTGGTCATGGATTCATGATTCTTGTTCCCAGGTACCTTCTCGAGGCAAAAAGTATTTGACAGCCTTATACAGAACCATGTTAAGCTTCACAATTCACTTTTTATTCATACGGTGGCCCAAAGTACCCAGAAACCAATACGCTGATCTTATAAACATATGACGTAACATTACCTTCTCCAAACAACCTATGTTGCCCAAAGAGCAACCTTTGCTCAACCTAAAAAGAACCAATAAACAACTGTTTAGTTTAAACAAAGAGTTTAGTGTGTTTACTGTAAGTTACATGACTTTTATTAACAGCCTTCCTCCCACTTCCACTGCCAACCGCCTATTCATACTGGTTCTCCTCCACACTAATGTTATTGGTGTGTGCGGTTATCTGATGGGCTGTGCTATGTAAACATTGAAATGTGCCACTTAAAAGCGTGTCGTTGTTGTTCGCCGACGCTTAGAGCACTCAGCACAGATCTATAGTTCCAACCCCATGCGGCTGTACGCGCAGCCGCGAATCATGTGCACATCAAAGCCCACGGCGCTGAACATGCATGACCCCGACCATGCGCACGTCAGCCTAACGCGTGTGTGGGGGTTCAGAAAGATGAGCGAGCGTGTGGTGCCATCCTAGAAGAAAATGCATCACATATACATGCTTGCATATATCTATACGTCTCCAAACACTGCAGAACTCGCAGTCTTCATGCACAGCTGCTTTCTAGCTTTAAACAACAACAATGCCAGCACATGTAAAACACGTCACGAGCACATGCGTCCCAAACTCTGTCCAGTTCAGTTTATGGCAGTAACAACGTGCAGGTATGAATGCATGCAGAATTGCATACTCACAGGGGTGGTTGAAGTCTGCAGGAGGCAAACAGGAGTCCGTCCTTCTTCTCTTAGTATGAAAGGGAAGATAAAGAGTAGGTTGGGCGGCCTCCAGGTCTGAGGCGGTCAGCACGCCGCCAGACAGATAATCCAGAACTTGAGGTGTCTTAATTATTCTGCAGCGTGCACGCATGCATGCTGTAGACACAGACGTGTGTCTTGCCTTCCTTACTTACTGGTGTGTGTTTCCTCTCGCCGTTCCCTCCTAATTCTGCTCATCAGAGACCTTCTGACAGGAGACAGAAAAAACATAACAGCTAAAAATAAAAAAATAAACATACAGGAAGCAAACGTGTCTCTCTGAAGGATTTTATAATCAGCCTGGGTCTCCACCCCCACTTGGCTGTCTCTCCTCCCCTATTGTTATAGCAACGGCCAATCGGAGAGTATCATGGCACAAGCCCTCTCTGCCTGCAGAAACACTGTGATTCTTTTACACTAAAGCTTCTTCAGTATGCCTGTGCTTGTACCCGGTTTGTGTTTGACATGGTTGTGGTTACTCTCTCATGTGAAGTAGTGGAAGGCTAAACAGGTTGAACTAAGCTGTCAGACGGGTTGGATTTTGTCCTTTGTGGTTTACTTATCTGTACACAACTCGTGCGCATTGGAGTGTGTTATTGGGAAGATATCACAATAGACTAATTAGGTTTTTTTAAATGCCAGAGATGAAGATTGCTGAGCTTTTCCCTAGCTATTGAGTTTCTGTTTAGTTTTAATGGGCAAACGGTTCAAGTGACATCATTATATACTAATAAGTGTTGCCAAGATGTTTTATGTATTCCCTGAAGAAAACTCTTTAACTTTTAATTGTTCCAAAAAAGTCATTATATACACAGTGTAATACAATACAGTATGTGATGCAATGCAAAGATGTTACTGATATCTTTGAGGATAGTTTACACCCTAATGTGGTTCCAAATCCATGTGACATACATTTATGTATTAATATTCAGCCGCCGGTTTACCAACCAATACAGATTATTGGCCGATATGTCAGTGCATCTCACAATATACGTATATATATATATTGTGGACCACAATATATATTATATTGTGAGATGCACCGATAAGTTGGGGTGCCACAATATATCCTAATATCGTAAACTATTCAGTAGTACCCATTCAAAATTTTCAACAAATCCTTTACGAGTCATAATAGTTAGAAACTCTCTCTCTCTCTGCCTCCATACACTTGTATTTTGAGCGTGATTCATTGATTAAATAACAGACAAAACATAAAATAAAATAAAAAATGAAAGATAGATTTACTGATGGCAGCATTTGATAATAGTCAACTGGGAAATTGTTGGCAACAATAACCGTGTAGTAAAAAATGGGATATTGTGACAGCCCTAATAAATAAATATATATATTTCTTCTTTCATTCTTCCCTACGTCATTATTTATTGTTTGTTTCACTGTGTGTTGTCTGTACAGCTGCTTTGCAATGACACAAATCGTAAAAAGCGCTGTGGATAAATAAATGTGACTTATTTTGTAGAATGACATAGCTTTTTATACAATGAAAGTAAATGGAGACAGGGCAGCTATGATGACCTGTGTGCTATACTCGAAGGTCCGGTTTCACAGACAAGGCTTAAGGCTAGTCCCAGCCTTAACTGAATATAACGTGCCCAGAAATATCTTAAAATATATCAGTGCCATTGTTTTATCTCAAGATGCACACCACTAATGTATTCTTCTAAGGCATTTTTATGAAAGCGACATTTAATTCAAATAAGGCATAGTCCTGGTTTAAGCTAACCCGTGTCTGTGAAACCGGGCCGAAGTCTTCTGAAGCCGTTTGGGTCTTACAGTAAATTACATATGAGTACTTTTTGTGATATTTGGTTGAAATATTCATTTAAAAGGCTGAAGATTTTACCATCAATTTTTACTGTAAACCTTTACTGTAGTGGGCGGAAATAATCATTTGCTAGTACCTGAAGTAATACAGACTTCAGCGATAATGGTGAATAAAGACATTCAGTATTCAGGATCTAATGAAGTGTTTGTGTAACTACTGTACCTCTGGTGCCATAGTGACTCCCTAAGGACTCATGTGTGAAGTACAGTCACCTAACATACTGTATTTTTAGTATAGTTGTTAAGTTAAGCTTTTGTGTCATGATTCGGCCTCATCATGTCATGTCTTTCTTGGTCTAGTGGCAGGATCATGACAGATCCTCATGTTTTGTGTGGAGAGAGGCATGTTATTGTTGGTTCTGACATAACATGCGCTCTCTCCAGTCTCGTCTTCGGCCCCGCCCCTGCCCCCGCCCCTCTCGTTTCCTCGTTTAGCTTTCCTTCAGTGTTTCATTCCCGACACCTGTCCCTTGTTAATTATCCTTTGTTAGTCTCCCTTATATAATGCCCTCGTGTTTGCTGTCTTGTGCTGGTTCGTTTTGCTTGTACTCCTTGTATGACGTTTCGTCATTTCTTGCTCTGTGGATTATCCGGTCAAGTCAAGTCTTGACCCCCATGATAATGTTACAGATGGACATAATCTCTGATCTTCTGCTCATCAAGTGAGCGCTTCAGATCTCCATACAACTTTCAACCTGGTTTTAAAAACGAGGTTTGTTGATATTTAGATATTTCTGTGTATTTTCTCACTGTATATGCATAGGACATTGCATAGATAATATAAGTATACGGTCAATGACCTGACTAGCAGAAGAACAGAGCACTCAACAGACATTCAATTCAGTTTTTTAACACAGAACTGGAAAAAGTGAATGTGAGGAAACAAGATGCAGATGGATTTTGAGCACCTTCAGGCATAGCATAGTGAGATAAGAAAACAAAACAATGAGTGCAACAATTGAATTCACAAATACTGAAGCACGGCAGCGGTACTTCTGAGTCAATAAACAACAATAATAAGGTTGACAGAGGACAGATGCTACCAAAGTTACTGACAGAAAAATGGAAAGAGTTTGCCAAACTTCAACACAGGACTGTATGTTACTAAGCATTATAATGCATTTTAAGATTTTTTATTTTTTTTGCAATTCCTAAAATGTTTCCGATACAGATTTTAGTGCTTGTTGCCGTGCATTCTTATACTGTGTCTTCCGCACCGACAAGAGACAATAGATCGCATTAGATCCCATTATAATTGTACATTTTGCAATGTACAAGGTGTGTGTCGTGTCGCGTCCGTTGCAGACACAGTGTTAGATTGCAATTGTGCATTTAACGTAGCGTCTGCACATTCTTAGAAATTACATATAATATAACTAACTTTATCTTGCATGCCAAATATACAGAATCATATTTTACCATTTGTGCAGTTATAATACTTGATAAAATATAAGAGCTTATAAGATTTGAGATTTAAGACACTGTGTCAAGTATTGATAATTATAACGATGTTATTTTTCAATTTGAGAATGTTTACACAAACTGACAGCTTTCATATCTCTGATCATTCATCAGCTTTGATGTTAACATTAGCGTGAAGAACATCAGTGAACCGTTAAAATATCTGCCCTCCTCCGGTATATCGACCAAACGCATCTGTGTTGTCAGGACTGACAGCATCACAGACGCTCTGCTGTGATGGAAACTACCGGCACACTTCAAACATTTGTCAGTGATACACATTTCACCACCGTCTGAACATGATCAAAGCTTGCGTTTGCCTCTTAACCTTGTTGTTCCAGTGTGCGGTACAAATAAGTTTTGTGTGCTGAAGTTCACTGTAGCTTTTGCAACTCATTTCAAACGGGAACACTTTGTTCGGGAGTATAAAAGCTCCAGTGAGTCAGTCCGGCGGCAGAGGTCATGATTAAGAACTGTTTAAGTGAAAGATTGAAATCAAAAGGCTTACTCGGCATCAAAAAAGACCAGTGACCCACGAATCGTCCAGAGGGGCGTAAACATCTGATGTTGATGATGTTTATTAAATTACTTGGTTTGAGGTCGAGCAGTACCAAAACAAATCATTCTTTGATATCAGAATTTGGTAATGATCACTTGCAGTACACAGCAATACCCAAATAAATATGATATATGACTATGTTCAGATGTTTGAAATTATGGAAGAATTGTGACCATGTAGGCAATAATTATTTTAAGTATATGCTACATGTTGCTTGTTCAGTAAGTTACATCCATTAACTCATCATTTTAGAAATAAAAGCATCTTTACCCAATTTTGCCAGACCAATTATATGAGATACCGCATAAGAACGTTTTCTTTTTTTCAATTTGATCTCTTTCTTTACCTATTGTTTTAATGACAATGCAGAGAAATAAGACAACTTTTACAAATGTTTGAAATGCAATGATAACGGTGGAAAAATGCTAAATGACATGGAAAAGGAAATATTACAAAATACTAGGCTTTAGAGTTTGTGCTGTATAGTGTGCAGTATGCTAGCATCTTTGAAACAAAAAATAGTTTGCATTTTTAAAAAAACAGTTTGCATTATACAGTATTTGCTGCATAGTATTGCTGTATGCTAGTATCTCATTTGAAATTAAAAGTAGTATACAGTATTAAGAAAATAGCGTGCATTATACAGTCTTTAGGATAATAGTACATTATACATTCTTTTGCTGCTTAGTAGGCAGTACCTCATGTAACAACAGTATGTACAGTACTCTTAAGAAACTAGTATGCATTAGAAAGCACAATATTTGAGAAATTCTCACGCATTAAACAGTATTTGCTGCTTTGTATGCAGTATGCTAGTTTCTCGTTTGAAACAGAAAATAGTGTGCAGTATTAAGAATTATTTTGCATTATTTGAGAAAATTGTATGCGTTATAAAATATGTAGGAAAATATTAGGCATATATTCACTAGTATGCACGTATCTAATTTGAAACTAGTAAGCAAATGACAAATAATGTATTATTAAAGAAAATGTTATGCATTATATAGTATATTTGCTACTTAGTATTCAGTACGCTAGAGTCTCATTTAAAACAAAAAATAGTATGCAGTTTTACTAAATAAGGATGCATTATGCATTATTAAGAAAATGTGCATTTTACAATATTTGCTGCATAGTATACAGTAGGCTAGAAATTAATTCGAAGCAATATATACAGTAGTATGCGGTATTAAGAAAAAAGTGTGCGGTAAGGTATTTAAGAAAACATATTATAAGAAAATATTCTAAATATTTGCTATGCAGTATGCAAGTATCTCTTTTGTAGGAACTAATATGCAATATTTAAAAAAAATGTTGAAAAACTACAGTGTATGCATTATACAGTATTTGTTCAATAGTAGGCTTGTATTCCATTGAAATAAAACTAGTAAGTAGTAAGAAAAAATGGTATTATAAAGTATTTGCTGCATAGTATGTAGTATGCAAGTATCCCATTTTAAACATAGAAAATACTGTAGCATGTGAAAGAAAATAGTACTGTATGCATTGCATTATACAGTATTTGTTGTATAGTATGCATTATGCTAGTTTTTTTAAACAGAAATGAGTACATATTATGCATTATTTATGAAAATTGTATGCATTAGCTGCTATAGGCTATACTCTCTTCTCTAACGAACTAGAATTTATCTGTTTTTGTGTGTGTGTGTTAACTCCACACACCAGTAGATTATCATCCCGCATTTTGTTGCAAACTAAAATTATCAACATAAGTATCTAAATCGCTGACAAATATGAGTATATGAATAACAGAGGTGTGTTGGTAACATTAAACCTTCTCACCTGATTCACTGAGCCACCCAACCCGCAAAACTCAACTGACAACAAAAAAGATCCAGCCGGGTGACCTTGTGAAGTAGCAGAACAGAGAGAGAGAGAGAGATTGAACATTTGAGAGACAGAGTTTCTCTCCCTGCAGGCCACACGGTGAGATCTGATTAGATCAGCGATGCCCTTCACAGTGGACTCAAAACCGAGCAGTGGCCAAGCGAGCGGTCCGGAAAATGAAATCCTATTTCAGGGGAAGCAGGCACCAAAACCCAGGGTTAATATTTAATGAACAAACATGAGCGTGATGCTGCAAGCTGCAGGTCCCACTGTGTTTGCACGAACGATCTGGGACGTTTTAAAGAGCCACTTTGATTTATGCCAAGAGAGAGGACACCCTGGGCGAACGGAAACGTCTGACGGAGTTCTTAGCCGGAAAATCATGGCGTCAGCACACTGACGGGATAACAAGTCTCTTCATCAAGTTTCCCCCGTGAGAAAGCTCGTTTCAGTGGCTTTCCATCGATTTAGCTATATCTTGTTCTTGAGCTCCATTTGTGATGATGTTTGCATTTTGTGGCAGTGCCAGATGGGACTCCTGGTGGTCTTCAGAATTATAGAGAGTATTCATTGGAGACTGTTCCAAGCCTATTATGTTTGAAATTTGTTTGTGGAAAGAAATGCATGCTTCATATTGATGTCATGATTTTTTTCTTTTATGGCGGTTTAATTTACAAACTTTAGGTAAGCAGTATGTTGATTTCTCTGAAGAGTGTAAACACAGTGGCACAGCAGTCAACATTGAGTCAAACTTGTTGGCAGATGGGCGGAGTGTTTGGGGAATATGTTAGAAAATATTCATTTATTCAATATCATTCCGTGACAAATTGCAGTTCGTGGTGCACAGTTCATCTTTAAGGAAGTAGGCCAACATAAAATTGGCATAAAAAAGGCCACTGTTTTTCATGAAACAGAAGTGGATGATGACTGGCGGCTGTCGAAAATCTCAAAGCGGTCCATGTGACTCGTGCTCAATATTCAAGAGAGGTTCTTGCATGTATCGTGAGCACAAGAGCTGTTTGCTTTCAAGTCAACATGAGAGCAAAATTGACCGTTTATTTATCAGTGCACGCTATTCCAAAGTAATAACATATTCGCCTCTAAATCAACTTTTCTCTTTGGAGAATGTCACCCAGGGCGTGCAGCTGTTGTATTATATCAATTCTTCCATATAAAATTTAGTCCCGTCCAACTTTTTCCTTTTCGAATGTTTTGTTTCACACAAACATGCATGGCGTTATGTAGGTCGTGTCATGTTGGCGAAGTCGAATCATAACCGCACAGCTATTAAAAACATTACACTTGTTTATCTTCTCTTTGATTAAGCCAAAATAGATGAATTCTCCGCACGCTTTGATACCCGAAATATAATCAGTTCACAAGGTCAAAATAATACGAGAGATTATTCTCCTGGCGGAAATTCCATCTGAATCCAGCTGTGAGGCGAGCAGAGGAAAACAAGACACAACGTGCCGTCGAGGTTCCTGTGAATTCGTGTGCTTTGAGATGCCGGTAAGGGTTAATTCTGATTAGCGATGCTCTGTGTCGGAGGGCCTCGTGCACGCTGTGTTCGGTCGGGCCGTTCGCTACTTCTCTGATGACCTTGGAGGCAATAAAAGCTCCATTATCAAAGCGTGATGTCATCATTCCGTTACACCGCGTGAAGTTGATATATTGTCAGAGGCCGGAACAAAAGACATTTCACAGTGTGTGTGGCTGGTGACCTCAACATTCTGGAAATACACTGGAGTTTAGTCAAAGAGAAACACATGCAGGCTTTGAATAAATATCCATGTGACCTTTAAAGATCTTAGCATCTGATTTTTTACAGGTATGTTGGTAATGAGTAATGCTTGTTATAAATAGCATGAGCGTTAAAGTGCCCTTGAAGTCTTTTTGGCCTCTTAGTATGCTTCCGTCAAAATTAGGCTACATCAGTGCACTTCAGTGGGTGCTTAATGTTTGTCATATATACAAGGTTTGAGATTAAAATCTCTTCACCATTTATTCGCCCTCATGTCACTTCAAACCTTTATAACATTCTTTGTTCTGCGGAACACAAAAGAAGATATTTTGAAGAATGTTGGTAACCAAACATGGGCCTCCATTGACTTCCATTATATGAACACAAAACCACTGAGACGTTTCTCAAAATATCTTCTTTTGTGTTTCTTGCGTTTTGGTTTGAATAAGTACAGACGAGATAAAATGTCAAATATGTGTCAACAGATCGGATCTGTGCATTAAATCTTGCAAAGTAAACGTGGCCATGTTGATTTTAAAGGTATAGTTTAATTTAGAAAGGATGACTTGAGGATCACGGCAGACTTTGAATTGTCTCGTTCCTTTCTTTACTTGGAACATCTCTGTCATCTGTTTTATTATGCAGTCTGGACATGAGGAGAGAAGCCGCCCTGAGCTCCCTAATCTGCCTCGTGTCTGCGGCTCCAGGTTTCACGGCGAGCGCGGAGATGCCGAGGATGAAAGACAACACAAAGCATCAGCTGCCCTTTGAATTATGCAAGTCCCACCGTCGGTAAAGGAGCTTCCAATTGATTCTTCTTATTTTAAGAACAAAAGAGATAAAAGGCCGAATCTTCCTTGTGAACACAGACGGACGCTCTTTCATTAACACTGTATGTCTTCCTTCAAAGAACAGGCTCTTCGACGCTTTAGTCTTGAGACGATAAAAACTGGCACAATATTTTATCGCTCTGCCCAGAATCTCTTCCATCTTTGCCTCTTCTCGTATGTCTACGTTTAATGAGTAATAGATGACAACATTTAAAAGAAAACTTGTTTTAATGGCTCCGATTCATTTGAAGGGCTCCTGTGATGCAAATGAAGTTTTATAAGAGATTAAGCAGTACATTGACATGTATTCATTTACCAGATCCTTTTATCTAAAACAGCGTTTAAATGAACATTTTGTTTAATACCTGTACGAGTTGCTCACCTAGACAGACACGTCTGATCATCCTTTACGGTTTGTTTTGTTTTTGTGTGTTGTTTAGGGGTGGGTTGACCTTCCATAATTGATGCCGCCGTAATGACCGGTGTGGAAACATGTAAAGCGTCGGGAAGCGTAAATTAGCGCGTTGTAATCAGCCGTGGGTGTGTCGTCTGGAGGATAACACTCACGATCAGAGGACAACACGGTAAAACAACTTTTTTTAGTCCATTTGACATTTGTGGGAAGACAAACTTTCAGCGTTTCATCATCTGAGTGTTCGACACAGTTACACAACAGTAGCCTACATAATGAACCTTCGCTTCCACCCCCTCACAGCCTCATTTCCCTCAGGTAAATGAAATATGACGCGAAATTTTCTGACTAGAAGCAAACCTTTTGCTGACATATTTCACAAAAATGGCTGAAAGAGCTATGCTTATATAACCAGCATGCACGCGACATTAGACGTCACTAAGCGACACGTTTAAACTACCGTTTAGTGAATTGAGCTCACCTGACACCCATTTTTATCACAAATGGCCATTCCAGAGTTATCTTTGGAGTCCACACTCACCCTCGACTCGATGTTTAGCGTTAGTTTGTGTGTGTTGGCAGCGGGCCTCTCATTAAACCGATAGCAGCTCAGAATAGACGCACGCGCACACACTCCTCCCCGGCAGCGTGTGAATTGCCTTTACACCGAGATAATTATGGCTGTTTTCAGTAGAACATTTGTTTGCAGTTTTTTTCACCGCTTTTATCTGTTGAAAGACGAAGCGACGCCTCAGGGGATGCTGAGGTGTTTATTTTCCTCTGTAGAAAGTTTTTCGGGGTTGCGTCGTGAGAACCGATGTTAACAACCGAAATCAAATCTGTTGCGTAAGCGCGCGCCCGCGTGGGGTTACGCTGCAGAGTAAATGATGTACGCCGAACTCAAAACAATTCTGAGTAGATATTGCTCGCCGGGAAATAAACTGCATTACATTTAGTTCGGCTTCATCTTACCGCTCCATCATCGCTGCTGTCACGACACGCTTTCTCGTTTTGCGTAACGTGGTTGGTTTACACAGTTCTTTGTAATGCATGTGTTATCTTATGCCTCGGAGCGCAAAACTCACTTACGCAATGAATTTGTGATGTTTTATGCATGCGTCTTGCTTTTAAAACTTTCAAAGTGAGCAGCTTTTTGAACAGGAAGCATAATCGATGTCGCGTTGAAAAACGCAGTTGTTGCGGTTCTTATCATATGGACCTCGGGGTAGACGGCATATTTAATTTGTGAAGGATACGTTGTGCTTTCTTAAGGTCTTGGATTTTATCTAATTTTCATGAGCTGTGTTTTTGTTAACTGGAAGATTTTGAAGGTATTATAATCGTAGTTTCGACGATGGCCGAGCGATTAAAGACCAATGTGTGCAATAATGATCAAAGCATTTAATGTCAGTTGTAACTTGACCAAGGTCCATGAAAAGAAAATAACTCCAGCAGTGAGAGAAACATTCTCCAAAAGCTCTTTTACAGATTCAGAAGTTGTGAAAGTCTTCCATGAAGTTGTCTCAGCGGTTTGCCCAGATACAGAGGTCTGCTCTCCAAATGTCAGTGTTTTCGATATATAGATATCTCGAACATTTCTCATCAAATTCTTATTGGCTCTATTATTGTTTATCCTCTTTTCTGTGTCTCTGAACCAACCAACGGCTTGGTTCACTTTGCATTTAAAGCTCTGTTATAATGAAGTATATAAACATAACATTATACATATAAACCTTTAACGAAGCAACACAGAGTCCCTCAGGTCTCCAAAGCTGTGAAACATCAGAGCAGTAATATCGTTTATTTATATTTATCTTTGCTCTAAATAAACCTCTCTTCCCTGTAATGCATTGGCAGACATTGAGATCTCTGGTTTTCTCATTTCTTGCCTGTTCCCTCTCTACTCCACATTTTAAACCCAATCAACGGCTCTCATACCAGCCCGCAAGCGAGATGGCTGACCTCAAAGGGTGAGAGAGAGAGAGAGAGATGAACTAATGATAGAAGTGAAGAAGAAGTTTAGAGTGGATGGATATCAGAATCAGAGGCAGAGAAAATGTCTGTCTGTCTATCTATAGTGATATGGCTGCTCTCTAAATGATTTATGCTCGGTGTGAGTGTTCTCCACTAGATGGCACACCTGTGTCATGTGCCTGTTTGTATGGAACAATTCACATGTCATCTGCTGCAAAAGGCCAAATCACGCTCTTATAAAAAGACAGTGATATTGTCTGTATTACAGTGCACAGAGATATTGGATTTTTTTTTTTTACAAAATGATGCTGCAGTGCCTTTCTGATGATACTGAATATAATAGACCATCTTTCTCATGAAGTCACGCGGTGGAGAAGAATGCATAGCCCGCAGACACATCTCCAGCATCGATGTGATGGAGAAAGATTTCAAGAGACTCCTTGTGTGCCTTAAACTAGAAGAACAGATGTGACAGCAAACATCGTAAATCAGAACTCTATGAATTTTGTTAATGCGTTTCTCATCACGAACATCATTTTTGCGGTCACGGGCAGGAAATTGCGGCCGAAAGTTTTCTTCCTCCACGCAGAGGTCAGCGCATCTCGAACAATCTTCCGACAATAGTCTTTTAATGAAGAGTATTTCCAGCTTTCTGCACAGTTGGTTCCAAGATTGGCTATCTAATAGTGCCACCCCCACTTTTCCATAGCCATTACAATTCTGAACTATCGGTTTGAATAATTTCAGGGGTGTAGCATCTCGCTAAAGGCTATTTAATTTCACAGCGTATTCTCTGTTTGAAATTGATTCATGAGAGGATCCAATCTGTGCGCAGGAATACAAATGCGGGCTTTTGGCGGCCGTCAATAGAGTGCCAGACTCATTTGAGGAGAGCCGTTCCATTAAAACAAGAAATTTGAAAAAAGCACGACACTTCATTCTTTGAATCTGCCAAGGCTTGTCGTGGGATTATTAACTAACAGATGAGAATTAGGAGCGCTGGAATGCATTAATGATGTTTGTTGTTATTTTTTAAATGCTTTGCTGGATGTCAGCACATGGTGGAGGATTTGCATTTGGCCTAGACCCAACATGAGAAAAGTGTCCAAAATTGTATCGCTTTATCAGTAGACGTTTATCAATGGAGTCTGTTAGGTATGTTTCACTTCCAAAAATTAGTTCATCATCCAAAAATGTAAAATTATATTTTATAATTTATTTATATTTTTTAAGTATATTATAATGATATTTTTCACCCTTGTATCGTGACTCTTTTGTGGAAAACAGAAAATATTTTGTTTGGGATGACAAATCTTTTTTTTTTGGGTGAGCTATCCATTTACATATTTAAGTTTGTTTCTTTTCAAATTAAAATGGAATAAGACAATTGATGACATACGACAAATGGTGAATATAGAGCATAAAATAAATGTAAATATTGTAGCTGGACTCACGTAATGTTATCTCAGAAGAGCTTGGTTAGAAATGATTGCAATTGCAGACTGTGATTTCTTCTCTAATAGACTTATGTCATTATTAAGATCTCTTTTGAAACTCCAAAGGAGACACATTTAGAGTACTCAAGTCTTTGATCTGAGAAAGATCTGAGACCTCAACAAGAGTCAATGTGAAACTGCATTCACAACTCATATTCCTATAATGTGAAAATATCAGTGAAAATGAAGGACGGGGCTTGATTTTATCAATCAGAAATTGAATGGATGGTGATAAGCGGGTGCTTGATAACAGAATGGAGACAGACATGAATGCCAGTTTGCAGTGGAGATCTGAACCCACTTGTGAAGAAGTGACAAGGATGTGAAAGCTGAAGGTCAAGGTTACCCTTGAAGGCATCTTGACGGATCCAATGGTGATGTTTCTTTTTCAAATCTGTCATTGTTAATGTTGACCGGTTTTTAATTCTGTCAGTAATTGTTTGCAAGATCTGAGAAAGACAAACCTTTTTCTGTAGAATAATGTGTAGCAATAAATCATTTAGAAAATGAGCAGAAACAGAGGAATAGTTCATTCAAAAATGAAAATTCTGTCATCATTTACGCATCCTTATGTCATTTCAAACCTGTATGAGTTTCTTTCTTCTGCAGAACACAAAAGATGTTATGAAGAACGTTGGTAACCAAACGACACTGACCCAAATTGACTTGTGTGGACACAAAACCACATAGACATTTCTCACGAAAAAAGTCATACAGGTTTGGAATTACATGAGGGCGATTAAATGATGCAAGAATGTTCACTATCCCTTTAAGAAAGCAAAAAGTGTCCATTTTTAATTCATGATGAAAATGTATTCTCATATTTCTGGGTTCTTCCTTCTTAGTAATTTCCAACTGTTTGTGCACTCGAAAAATGCACCGTGTTCCCGAAAGTCCACCGACACACACACACACACACACACACACACTTGCCCTCTTTCCCATCCCCACATGTTGAGTCAGAGCCCAGAACCCCTCCCACAGAACCCATCGCCCCCACTTCAGAACCCACAAAACGCACCTCTCCTTTTCATTGCCGGCAATCCAGCGCCGTTTGGGGCCGGTGGCCGTATCATTAGTTGATCGACCTCTGTGGGAGCAGGTGGAGGGGGTAGACTGTGGCTCTGACTCAGTGTCGGGGGCAACAGCGTGGGCAGAATTTTAATAAATCTGCTCTGCCATGTGTCACCGCTGTCCTCTGCTGCGTTCCCTCCGTCTCCCCCGGATGACGCACACACACCGACCGTCCACATGTGCCTGTCTGAGCCCGTCTCCGCCTCCCCACATCGGTACATTCGCCTGGCAGGGAGCGTTTTGTCAGTCCTGGGAGAAATCTGGAGGTCTAAAAGCTTGAGCGGTAAGCTAGTCACATCCTGTCTCAGGGCCAGCTCCTCTGAGCTTTTTACTGCACTTTTTTTCTCCCAAAAGCTCAGTTGCAGTCCGAGCGTAAGCCGGTGTGCTGAATTACAAGTGAGGGAAGCGCCGTCAAGTGAGATCTGTCATGTCCAGAGGCAGTCGATGTGAGTTAATGCTGATTAATGGAGCCCTTTTGCACGCCCGGTTTGATCCATAAAATGACACGAATGAATGTGGGCTGCAAATAGAGGCATTGGTTTTTACGCCGCTGTCATCTTTACTGATTAAAACACTTTGACTGGACGTAATTGTTGGATAATTTCTAAGGAAACTGTCTCAGAAGTTGCACCTAACAAAAATCGCCCGTGTTAACCAATTTCTGCCAAAATACTAGTTACTGAAAATATTAGTGACTGTGTTACTCTTGAGAATAACATAGACAACATAGAGGTTTATTCCTACAAAACATTACCATGGTAACCAGTTAGGGATAGTTCACCCCAAAATTAAAAGTCTTTTATTATTTATTCACCCTCAGGTATTTTGTATATTGGTAACCAAACAACATTGACCTCCATTGACTTCCATTGTATGGACACAATACCACTGAGACGTTTCTCAAAATATCTTCTTTTGTGTTTCACAGAATAAAAAGGTTCGTATACAGCGTTTGGATGTCATAGAGACATTAAGTAATGTCTCTCATGAATAACAGGCTTCTATATTTTCATTGTAGAAACGAAATCTAAATGTTGAGTATCTTTAACTTTAGTATTATGGTGAAAATTCCTTCCTGTAAGCTTTGAATTCATAATTTTCATAAAATATCTTGTGTGTTCAGACGATTTAGGTCGAAAAATTTAATTTTTTGTTTGTACTTTAGGAATTATTGTTCTTCTTTTTACTTACCTACACAGATATGAGTGTGTTTAGCAGAAGTTGAACAATCTGAAGAACAGAGAATGTGCATTATGTGCAAGTAATGCTTTTTTCCGTGTATTTTATCATTCTTGTGCTTCCAAAAAGAAATGTAATCATAGGCTTGTTGCTTTATAAACCAAATAACATTTGCATTAACAGTACATTAGTATGTGCAGTATATTTCAGTCTATCACCGTGTATATACCGGACGTGATTGGCGCGACATGACATGACACGACACAAGGCTTGTTCTAATGGGATTGTCGTGTCACGCCGCATCCAGTGTGGACAAAATTTTTAATTATAATGCTTACTATTGTCTTTTGATGCGCCGCGCCCAGTGTAGACTTGGTGTAAGGTTGGAAAAAATATGGACAAACCTAAATGTTGGTTTAAATGAAAAGAAAACTAAACAATTTGGGTTAAAACAACCTAGCATAGGTTCATTGAAACTAACAGTTGGGTTATTTCACCCAAACATTTGTCGAGACAACCCCGCTTTTGGTTATTGTTTTTTTTCCCCCAAATGTAATTCTGATATCAATTCAAGCCCTCATTTACTCCTATACAATCATTCTGACATTTGAAAGAAGCATGTAGTAGTAATTTGATAAACAAAAGCCTCTGCAAATGTCAACTATTAGATTGTACACAAAGTTCCCAAGTTAATTCACATAAGGTCCCGTCTTTCCTTTCGGTGATGTTGTAATGCGGAACACATCCCAAACCCCAGGAGTTCTCCACCGGTAAAGTTTCACTTTGAATTGTACAGTAAGTTCCTCTGTCGAAAACTTAGTACTCTTCTCGCAGACACTCCAGCTGAACGCTTTATATAGAGCCGAGACAGAAGCAACACTGCTCCAGTTAGATTGTCTGGATAACAAAGAGATATGACAGACAGTATCAAACTTCCCTACAGCTGCGTGCGTGCGTGCGTGAGTGTGAGTGTGTGTGTTGCTCAAGGTCACATGGCTCCACGTCTATCACACCAGCCAAGTTGATTCTCTGTTCTGCACCTGATTCCCTCATATATGACAAATGAATACCCGTAAAAGCCATTTCGTAGAGGACACGCCGGGATAACCCAGTAATCACGCTCGCTAGGACGAGGCCCAAACGCAAACAAATAATTCTAATATTTTTTGTTGTTGTATTCGATACTGTAACCGCTCACCACCGCGGAGCGGATTCTATACGTTGCGCGATGCGTCTAAGCTGTCAAAGATCTCCAAAGATTGATGAGAATCGGTTCTTTAAAGAAGAAAAGGGGGTGGAGAAGCAGATAGGATCACAGATATTGGCAGGATGTTGGTGCTTTCCTGGCTCAGTCCATCAGAGAGCTAGAAAGAGACGAAGAGAGAGAGCGTATGAATGGGGGGCGAGAGAGATAGATACACAGGTTTAAAAGAGAGAGTGTGTGTTGGAGAGAGATAACGTGAGACAGGGATGTCAGAGAGATGGAGAGGGATAAACACCAGTAGGGACATATGGTGAGAGAGAGATGAGTAGGAAAGGGGATAGAAACACTTTACGTTACGTACACAAACACACACACATATACTGTGTACACTAAATGTTTAACTCACAATGTTGTTACACATGGATTTTTCATGGACGCCTGAATGGTTTTATGGATACTTTGAAGGTGCCTTTGGTGTGATTGTGTTTCAACATATCTCATTTTCTCATATCTCATGAGTGTTTAGTGTCAGGAGGAAAAATCAAAATAGATTTCCAAACATTCCTTGTTTTTAACTAAAATGATTTTTATGTGTACAAGAAGTCTTTTGACAGATGGCAAGGCCAACAGAGTGATCTGATACCATCATTCATTTAGTCAGGGATTTCATTAAAGGACTTCAGTGTTATGTTTTCAGTTATATTGTAGTTGTTTTAATATTTCATGTTTATTTTTATTTATTTATACATGTTTATTTTAGTTGAATGTTTTTGCTATTTTGTTATGTGATTTTTCTTTTTATTATTATTATTATTATTATTTGTTTTTACATTGCTATAAAAGATAAATTATTATTTTTTTGTTTAAGTTTATGTGTTATTTATTTTCAGTTGATAATTTTAGTGCTTCAACTTAAATGTTTATTCCTGATGCAATCTAATTTATTTCATGTTATATAAATAATATTTAGGCCAAAATTGTATTTGATTTCAATAAACGGAAATGTTTAATAGTTTTAGGGACAAAAACGGAGACAGTCTAAATCCATAAGAACACTGGCAACATATCCAAGTTTAAAATGTTAAGGTGGCCATGCCAAATATTAATTTGATTTGATTTTTTAGGTTTTTAATTAACCAAGTCTATTAATGAAATTATTTATGAAAATGTAATCATAATACCTCTATTGTTTATGTTTTTATGAGATGTCATATGTACAATTATAATTTAGTTTTAAATAGTTTTTAGAGCTTTATGGACCCTGGTCACTTAAAACATTTTTATGGCAAACTACACCATTAAAAAGCTTGAAGCATATTTTCTGTTCAAGGCGAGTAAACGATGATTGTTTTTTATATTTATATGTAATGTATATTCTTAAATGGTTTATTTAGAGTATATATCCTTTTATATTTACCTTTATTAAACATTTACAAACATCACAATGTTTACAATATCATTCGTTTTCTACAGCTGAACAAGAACACAACAAAAAGGTATATCTGTATAAATCTATCTTAGATCTTACAGTGTGAAGCGTTTAGCACAAAAAAAGAATGCAGTCATAGATCATTGTGATATCGGGTGTTCTATCTCTGAAAGTAATGCAAGTGAAGCTTCAAGAATAGGCCGCACTGAAATCGACTTATTTTGTTGGTTGTAAATGTCAAAAGTGTGATATGAACGTGCTGCAGGTCTTGATCACTTCAGAGAGACTGTGAGGAAAAAACCAACGGCAGCTGAGAAGGGTAATGAAAGAGAAGGATGCTGGCATAGATTGCACTTAGAGAAATGGGGGTGCTGTGGATACTGGATGATTGACAGCAAGAGAGAGAGAACAGGCTTGATTCACACTGTTTTGTCCGCTACACGTCCTCGATCTGCCATACGTGCCTGTGTTGAGCGGGATGTTGAAGTCTCGTCACGTTCAGGTTGCTCATCAGAGTGTGTCGTGCGGGGGCTCCCGGGTTCAAATGTGGAGATTTTCTCCCACTGTTAGTTTTCTATTAAAACACATCTCCCACAGCCTGCTGTGAGGACGTCCAGACGCAGCGTGTGTCCATACGTTACTTCGTAGTAGAAATGTGACATTTACTCACAGTGTACACTACAGTCTTCAGGCTCATGGAATCTCCGACATCAATATTTTAATAATTTGTACAAAAAAGAATCGCAGTGTGGCCATTTGTGATTTCGTTATGGAGATAAAGACTGGGATCGGGGGTTTCCGGCAGTTTCACATGACTACACGAGTGTATATTAGCTTTTTCCTTATTTTGCTATGGGTGGAGCAGTTGGACCCGGAAACGATATATGTGACCTTTGATCGCAAAACCAATCTTAAATAGCATGGGAATATTTGTGGCAATAGCCAATAAAACATTGTATGGGTCAAAATGATCGATTTTTCTTTTATGCCATAAATCATTATATTAAGTAAAGATCATGTTCCATGAGATATTTTGTAAATTTCCTACCACAAATATATCAATATATACATTTTTGTGAGTTTTAATGCACACCTTGCAGCCAATCAGAATCGAGTATTCAAACAGACCATGGTATAGTATCAATATAGATCATATCATCGGACGCGCGCGCCTGACCCCCAGTTAACTTCCGGTTTGTGCTTGGCTAGTGTCTAATAATATAACTATTTATATTTTATTTAATTTGTTAATATTAATTTGTATTATTATTTTACTGTATAATAATTGTATTAAATAAACGTTTTTTTGAATTTTGTTGTATGTCCATTTTATTACATAAACAATTTGTTGAATGGGTCCTGTAGTTCGGTCGCATTTCCGTATGGTACATTTAAATGGTGTAATTTAAATATAGTTTGGCAATTTGATGATAATAAAATTATACACATTTTTTTAAGTAACTTACCCAGCATTGCTTCTGTTCAATATGGAAAAATCTAAACTTTAGCATTTCACAACGTTGTTTAAGAAAGACTCATAGAATCACCCACTCACTTCACGTTGAGGAACCCAGACGTATTGAAGTGAGCCATTTCGGCCGACGCTTGCCATGTTTGTGTGCCATTTGTTGCAGGTTGTCAGTGAATGGATTGTGGGCGGCCTGTGAGCGTGCCATCTGAAGCTGAGACTAGCAGGGATCCGGCTTGCCCTTTGAGACTCAACCAAAGCGTTTTTTTTAGAAATTGTGTATGCCGGTGCGCCTGCACACTGAAGTACAGTATACGATGGCCTTTTTGAAGCGCGTAGGCTAGTGTATGTTCTGCCGCTGGCTTACCCACGCTGCCTCCTGTGTGTCATCAGTGAATGAAAGGCCCGTGTCTCGCTGGAAACGTGAGGGAAGATCAGGCGTCAGATCTCCGGCATCAATTATTCAACTGACACCGACACGCGTCTCTCCCCGTCTTTCCCCTTAGCACACGTAGCTTTCGCGAACGTAATGAGTCATCTGTCTTAATCAACAGAGCGCCAGGACCTTCGGAGGAAGCGAACTGTCACGCTTGTTTATGCGCCATCTTGTCCCGCTGAGTTTTTCTTTTGCGGCAAAGCAAACACGCGATATTGCCGACTCAGAACTCCTGTCACCCAATTAGCTTTGAATGATCGCAGGAAAAATGTAACGCCGACGAATGCTAGGGGTATGGGCGAACAAAGAAGTGCTGCCTATCTCTCTCTCGCTCTCTCTCTCTTGCGGTCTAATTCAGTCCCTGGCTTGTTTTCTCTTCAAGGGTCCCCTCAGGGTTCCCACGACGCTTTTCAAATGAATAGCCTGCCCTGATAAGGACTATTTGTTTGTTTGCCGTGGTCTCCTAATGTGTGGCTGTCTATTCAATATCCATTAGGGTCTGGCGTGAGGCGCTCGGCATCCAAATGCGATGTGACAAAAACACCTTGATGTGGAGTTTGTTTTCTCTCTTCCCTCGCTCGCCGTGTTCGTTGCTTCCTTTTGTTTAGGATGAACACGATCGTCAGTCATTCTTAGAGCGGCTAATTGCTTGTGTGGCGGTGCGGCTGGAGCTTCGGCTGTCTGGCTGCTGATAAAGTATCGATTGGCTGTCTATGAGGAGGAGACGGGTGTGGATGAGGTTAGCAGGGGATAAAAGAGGAATTGGGTTATTTGCACCTGCTTCAACCTGTGGCACAAAAGCGGCCTAAGAGGACAAAGGTGGCGAACTAGATATTTTGGAAACACTTTGATATGGTTGTATTGGCATCCGGAGAGTCGTTTTAGTGCCACTTGCACATCAAAGCTGATAGTATTGTTAAATATTGTTTCCTTTATGTTTTTAATTGGTTCTTTTTAATGAAGAAGCGGTTTGTGAAGCGCCATTAGACTTTTGGCACTTTTAAACATTTGACACAGTTTGTAGAGTTTAAGTGAACAACAGCCATATTTCATAACTTTTTTCACATTTTCTGAGGGAACACGAGAGCTGTTATCCGCCACAATGCCATGCTACTGTAGGTTGCTGTGAATTTATGCAGAAGTTCCTAATTTTTTAATTAGTTAATTTTTTCTAGCCTGTTGACAAATCCTTTTATGTTGTCAAATAAATAAACTAAATTCAGATTCCTTTACAAAAACAATAGTTTAGATCTTGTGAAAGCTTTCTCTTCAAGTAAATGTATCGCCATCTAGCAGTGAAGTTGCGAATTGCAACCAACGGCTCACTCCATCCCTCCCTTTCGAAGCACTACGGTGGCTGACACAGGATTAAGATGTCATCACGTTTCGCTTCAACGTATTTACCAAACGCGTTCTGTAGAGCAGTTTGTCCGTTTAGGGCTACTGTAGAAACAACACGGAGAATTCCATGTACGGGGACCCGTGGTGTATGTAGATAGAAATAGCTCATTCTAAGGTAATAAAAACATAACCCTTCATTATGTAAGGTCTTTATACACCTCTGAAGACATAGTTATGTTTATTGCATTTCTGTCGAAATTCTGTCACATTTCTGTGTAAAAAAATTACACACAGCACCTTTAAGGTTTTAAAACTTTTTGGCTGAGTTAAACCAAAATTGAATACGATGAATTTGGGCATTTTAAAGTCACACTCTTAAGTAAGAGCAATAGAAACAGTGATGCTTGCTAACACCACTAACTAAACATTTATTTCTGCCCAACTGGTTCATTGAAATAAATGAACTGATTTGCTCGAATGCTTCAGGCCAGCGGCCTTTAACCTGTTTGCTTCACTGAAGCTCATTTCCTTTGTGTGCACTTGGTTACATCTATACACGGTCCTAGAGCACAAAGAAAAAACACTGGACATTACAGAAGTAAATGTAAAGTATGTTTTTTTTGTCCATTTTCTCATCCATCACGGTAAAGGTCGTGCACTTTAAAATGTACTAAAAATGTGTAGAAATTCCTCTTCCACAAGCTCTACACAATCTGAGGTATATGACTCTCTGTTCTGTGGAACACAAAAGAAGATATTCTGAGAAACCGTGAATGTCAATGAGGGCCAATGTTGTTTGGTTTCCAACATTCTTCAAAATATCTTCTTTTGTGTTCTGGAGAAAAACAAACTCATACAGGTTTAAAATGACATGAGGATGAATAAACGATCAAAGAATTCTCATTTTTGAGTGAACGCACCAGAGTTTAAAGGAACAGTTCACTCTAAAAATGAAAATTCTGTCATCATTTACTTACGCTCAAGTTGTTCCAAACCTGTGTCATTTGTTTTCTTCTGATGAACACAGAGAAGGATATTCGGAAGAATACTAGCAGTTTTCAGTTTGGGACATCTACCATAGTAGGAAAAATGGTCAAAGGTCCCCCCGAACTTTTTGCTTCAAAATATCTCATTTCGTGTTCAACAGAACAAAAAATATACAATATTTTTTCTACTATGGTGTTGAATGATGTCCTAGAACTGAAAATGTATAACATTTCCATATATAGTTATCTGTGTTCAACAGAACAAAGAAATGTATACAGATTTGGAACAACTTGAGGGTAAGTAAATGGTGACAGAATTTTCATTTTTGGGTGAACTGTCCCTTTAATACTTAATGCTGTGGGTTAGTTCACATAAGCAATACTTAAGAGATGCTTGCGTTAGCAAACGCTGCTCAATATTAGTAGAAGGGGCTGGAAGTTCAGCATGACTTGATTTTGAGAGCAGAGCAGGAACGAAGTGATTATATTATCCAAACCTTTTTACCCCTCTCTCTCTCTCTCACACCCTCACAGAGTGTCATGATTGCATTGATGGTTATTTGTTTTGTTTATGCGTTGGTGTTGGGGTCAGTCAGAGTTAGTGTTTGTGCGTCTGATATTAGCGAAGGGTAGGACCGCTTGCCAAGAGAAGCGATTGTTTGTTTGAGATCGGTAGCGGTCAGTGGCATTTGTCTAAGCTGTGAGTCAAGAAACGGCATGACGTTGGTGTTGCCACGGGGATGAAGTGACCTTACAGAGCCCATAGATCAAGAGTAATAGGAGATGCTGGTGTCAGTACAACATTATAAACTTCCCCAAAGAGCAACTTGTTTTAGCTCAAACGTCATCGCAGGGCTTTATTAGTGCGGCCGGGAGCTGAAAGGTAAATCAACAACAAGGAGCGCTGTACTGACGGCGACAATCTCTTGCAGGAAAACATGTTTTGGTTTTATCTCTGGTCGTGCTCGTAAACATGGCTTATTTGTAACTCACTTACAAAATGTTAAAGGTATAGTTCACCCCCAAATTAAAATCTTTCGCCATTTATTCACCCTCATTTGATTCCAAACTTGTATGTGACATTCTTCTGTGGAACACAAAAGAAGATATTTTGAGAAATGTCTCAGTAGTTGTGTGTTCATACAATGGAAGTCGATGGGGAATGTGCATATTTGTAAATCGCATAAAAGCATATAAATAAATAAATGTAAATGATTTTATACATCTACAACTGTCTACAAAATAAAAGTCGCCCAATCAATTTCTACACGATAAACTGTTTTACAGCTTGGAATATCCAAAATATAAATGAATTATGTAAAAATAACCAGACACTAAGAAACATCTTGATTTTTTTGTTGTGTTAGCTTATTTAATGCTTATTTTGTCTTATTTGATTTAATTTTAAGTCCTATGGATGCCCCCCCTTGAGAAGAACTATATGTCTGCAACAACTTAATTTAAATACAGAATTGAAACCTTGAATTTCTCTTTCTGTATGTTTGGACAATTTTGGAGTCCCTTTTGAAGTTCCCATGAGATGACTGCATAAGCATTGCAATGTTTTACGTCATGTGGCTTTGTAGAAGACATTTTTGTAAAAGAAATATGTCAATCTTTATAACCGAATGAATATTGACTGGGGATGTTAATGACAGTTTTAATGAATAGCCATTGACAGAGTCTTTATATGTTAAAATAATCTGCTTCTTTTAAGGATGGTGTGTCTCTCTCTCATAATGCAGGATCACAGCTGGTGTCAGAAACTATGGGTAAGAAAGACAGACTGGTATTAAATTTGCTCGGATGAGCTGTCAGTGTCCAGAATAGAGCGATTCATAAACAACTAGTTTGCTTCTGCATGCGGTATGCAAATGTAATGTAAAGTTTCCGCAACCTAACGCTTTAAAAATAAATAACTGAACTCCATGCCAACAGAACGCACACGGTAATGCTGCAGAAACACTTTATTTGTCCTTTCAGGCTTAATATAGTCTCCGATAAATGCAGTTATTACAATTTACAATAAATATATATATATTACACACATACACATAGCCACAGAAAAAAATTAAGAGACCTTTTCAAATTTTCATTAAATCAGCATTTGTATTGTGGTCATTCTAGTCCAGTGTATGTTGAATTTCAATAAAATCAAACCCCAGGAGTAATATAAAGTCAACCAACAGCAATTTAGAAGACTGACAGAATGACAAGACACATGAAAACTGTGATACAAAATCAAGGTTATCACATTAAAAAATCATTTTCGAACTTTGACATGTTGAAATGATTTTCTGTTATTTTCACCTGTTTCTCCAGTTTTCATTTTCTGCAAATAGAAAGATTTTTATTTGAAATTTGGAAGAAATATTGTTTGTAGTTCACAGAATGAAACAAAAAGTACATTTTAAAAAAGGGAAAACAATCTCTGAAATGGTCTCTTAATGTTTTCTGCGGCTGTATATTTTCATTCATCAACCAAATGCATGAATAAATATACTAAACTCTATGCCAGCAGAACCAGGACAGTGTTTAGGAGGAGTGACAGCCGGATTCTACAGTGTGGTCATAATGGTTGAACTGGATTCATGTCCTTCCATAGATGTGTGCTTTAGTACTGCAATGAAAAGGAATAGGTGATGAGTTTATTCATGTAAAGCTTTGATGATATATATACGCTTTTTTCCTCTGTTTGATCTTTCAATTTCTGTATCTCTCTTTCTCTCTCTAGAACACACATACACATTCCCACACACACACCCAAAAGTAACATCCCCAGTTAGAATCCCATCAGAGAAACAGGTCAAGAGGGTCAATATTTACAGCGTCAAGCCCAGATTGCAATTACTTTGGCAGGGGACGGGCGGCGAGGAGAGAGGAGGCGGCCTCAGAGCGGTTCAGGATGAGCCGTGATGCGATGCCCCCCCAGATCTCTTCTCGTCTGATTGCGGCGCACCCCTGCCTCTTGTGCGGCTAACACTTGTAGAAATTACCTGACAGAACCAATTTAATGTTATTACCCAACCACGTGCATCCAGCTGTCTCCGAGAGAGCCGTTTGTCGTGATATTGGCACGCGGCCTACCCCTCCCTTCGCCCCCCAATTTATTTCTCACAAATGAAAATGAATTATGCATTTTCCAGTGTCACTCTTACACATAAACCCGGAGAACACGTTTGGCTGCTTCTATTACTTGCGAAGACGATATACGGCAAATGTTTAAACTTGCCAAGTTTAGTGAACACGGGGCGGGGGGCATTTAAAGAGGTTGTTCACCCAAAAATGAAAAATTGGCGTGTTTACTTTCCCTCGTGTCGTCTGCACTTGTTTGATTGGCTTTCTTCGTGGAATACGAAGAGGTGGAATTGTGAAGAATGGCTGTCAGTAGGCACACAGTAATGCTGAAGAAACACTTTATTTATTCAGGCTCGATACAGTCTCAGATAAATGCAAATTTTACAATTTACAATAAAGCAAGTACTACTATTTTAATATAAAACATGACATAGTGTATGACATTATATACATATATTTTCATTTAAACAAGCAAATTAATTAAAGGAGTAGTTCACCCCAAAACGAAAATTCTGTTATCATTTACTCACCTTGTCATTTCAAACCTGTATGAGTGTCATGGCTCTGCTTCCTTAGTCATGTTTTTCTTGGTCCTGTAGCAGAGCCATGACAAAGTCTTTGGTTATGTGTGGAGAGAAACATATTATTGTCCTTTTGACAATAATATACGTTCTCTCCAGTGTCTTGTCATTGGCCCCACTCCTCTTGTTTCCTTGTTATCTTCCCCTGAGTGTTTAATTACCCACACCTGCCCCGTGTCGTTTATCCCTCGTTTGTCTTTCCTTTAAATACCCTCTTGTTTCTTTGTCTTGTGCTCGTGTATTGCGTGTGTATGTGCTTGTGGATTTTACCAAGTCTGTACTACGTCTGTTCGGTGTTTGATTGCTTCGTGTTCCTTCCCGTGTCATTTGATCAGTTAAGTTTAGTCTGTGTAAGTGTTTGTCTAGTGTTCTAGTTAGTTCATGTGCCTGTGTAGTCTGAGTTGTTATCCCTTTGTTTTTGTTATTTTACCCCCTCGTGGGTTTTGGTTTTGTCTTGTTATTTGTATTAAAAGTATTTTGTTTAACCCCTTCACTGCTTGCCTGCATCTGGGTTCTCTCTCACCACGAGCGTGACAATGAGTTTCTTTCTTCTGCAGAACACAAAAAAAAAGATATTTTGAAGAATGTTGGTAACAGAAACCATGGGTCCCCATTGACATGCAGTGGTTTTGTGTCCATACAGTAGACGTGAATGGGGACCAACATTCTTCAAAATATCTTTGTGTTTTGCAAAATAAAGAAAGGAATACAAGTTTAAAATGGTGTTTATGAATTTGCTTGTTTTAATGAAAAATATGCATATATAATATATGATTGCATCTATGAGATGCATTAAAGTCTCCAAAAGAGTCTCAAACTGTGCTCGGATTTTTGAAGTCTAAAAGATTCTAATATCTTTCTCATCTCTTTTCGTTTTTTCTAATAATCACGTTTTTTTATTAATCATACTGAACATTTTTTTTAAATTGGCACCATGTAAAATTTGTAAACCATGTATGGTTTCTCGTAACATCAAAACTAAAGTATCTGCATATATTGTATTGCTCTATACTGTATTAACAGTTGACTCGTTTGTTTGTTTTTTACCTCAGGATTTTCAGGAGAGCCGTCTAAACCAAATTCAACTTCATTACAGTAAGTCTCCTGAGCTGTGAAAGAACAAGCTTAAGGCTCTAACACTTTCCCCTGGGATTGACCAATCAACATCCAGAAGCGTATTTGTTTTAGAATTCTTTTCATGGCAGTGTTATCTTTCAAAGTGGTGGTATCAGTTCAACGGTGGCCATTACATTAATGCTCTTCCTCTTTCTCCGCTCTCGCAGATTTCTCGCACGTCTCCGCACTTTCTCTAGCTCATTAGAAACGGCGAAGCCTCATCTCCCCCATCAATACCAGCCTGATATTCTCGCATGAATGCATTATATCTATAACCACAGTCTCCCTGCTGCAAATGGCTGTCCTTCCCATTCTGACAAGGTCGCTTCACATCTGCCGACTTAAGAATTCTCCTCACATTCTCGCTAATCCTCGGCATTTCAGCCGGCAATACAAACAAATTTAACTCCGCCTGTAAGACGGGCTTTTGTAATACCCAGCGGAGTGTTTAGTATTCTGGCCATCACCCATCTCTGGATCCCTATTCCCCATGCTTACCGTTCTGCACAATACAGTAAGGGAGAGGGAAAGACTGGCGTTCTAACCGTGCCCGTGAAAAGAGCAAGCGGGGAGCTGAATAAGTTGGCCGCTCTTTTTCCAGAAGCTGAACCACGATGCTTGAAAAGCTATTATCTCCCGCTAAGCTGCACGGGACGCCGTCAAACCACTGCGATAAGTGATGCGTAAGATGGGTCCTGCGTGTGCTCCGGCAGTAAGTAGCTATTAGGACGATGACATTTTAGTGGGGTCTTATTGACCATGACATGCACACGCTTGAGATGGGCTAATGGCCGTCAGGTCCACATTTTGGCATCCGACGCCCAGAGGGCTGTCTAACGAAAAAAAAACATAGTCGCTTGCGAAATTACCTCCTTATTTTCCATCACTTTTAGTTGGGAATGTGACATATTTCAAAGATGTCAAAAAACAAGGTGTTCCACACGCGCCTGGGTGCATTCCGTTCGGCAGTGAGCGACATTGTCGAGATGGAGTTCTGGATGTACTCGAGCAGAGGTGTCGTGTATCTTGTGAGTTGTGCAGATTGAGGCCTGAGGGATATTCGTGACGGGACTCATGCACCAGGCTGCACTGAACGGTGGCGGTGACACAGGCTATCGAAGTGTAAAGTCATGTGGTGGTTATCCCATTACGCTTCATTTATCAACGCCCCACGCCATCGTTCACTTTTGACAAGTTTCTTAACCGTTGGAAAACAGTCAGGGGGCACGGGGGGAAGGTATTGTGCACAGAGGGGGCAGGGACGGAAGGCTGTTGTGCCGCATCTGGAATGGGATTCTAATAAGCCAGCTGCTGCCATGGAAACAGGAGAAGAGCCACCCCGCATCCTCTGAGCGGGGAGAGACCCCAAGGAAAACTGCAAGCTTCCTCTTTCCTTTCTCGCCCCTGTTTCTCTCGCTCTCTCTTTTTAGCGTGGCAAATAGCCCAGAGCCTCCGACCCACCGACCCAGGCGCCTCGCCAGCGAAAGGGGCCAGATAAGGGTGCGTAAAATTAGCCTCGGCTTCCAGAAAAAGAGGGGGAAATGTGCAACCTAGTCCCCCGTGAAAGAAATTTCACACAGCCGCCTCTTTCGCATTTTCCCGCTCCATGCACCGTGACTGCCAGTCCTGCAGTCAGACGTCCACAGGCGGAGAGGAACATAAAGGGAGAGCAGACAATCGACAGAAGACCGTGTCTGCTGTGCGTGCACTTGCGGGACGAGTGCGATTGTGGGATTGAGTGGCACCACATCGGTGAGTTTCAGCTGGCTGCATTAAAAGCAGATAGCAGTGGGCTGAATGCACCTGCCCGATACACTTGGTTAACTCCTGCACTCGGTCGCATTCATGCAGAGCGTCTTCTGAAGGAAGCCCTGCTTCAGCGGCCTCTCTTCTGTTTCTCACCGCCGCCTTTCAAGTGACACCAGGCTGATGAAAGTGGAGGGAAAAAAGGAGACAGCAGAGGCAGGGAAAGAAAGAGCGAGTTGCGAAATGAAAGAGTTGACTTGTTTCCCTGGAGGGGGGTTTCCCTTCGCCGGCGTGTGAAGTGATGCCCTGAGTGATTCATGGGAAATTTACACATCGAGCGCGAATGTGAAAATGCCCCTCGGCTCACATTAAAGATTGGGTTTTAATATCTGACTAATACAAAGCCTTAATAAGATCCCTTTTTCTGCCCCGTTCCTCCTTTCCATGGTTTATTAGGGAATTGATGAAAGAAGCAGCTGGCCAACGTCTGGCTTCGTATTTATTCACAAATGGATTCGAAAATTGCCTGTATGCAAATGGTTTTGTGGGGCAAAGCTTAATACCTTAATTTCTGTCTCTGAAAAGGAACAGAATTGTCAAGGGTTGAGCTGCAAACCTCATCTGATGCAACCGAAGGTGTTCTTCAAAAATTAATAGTTTACCTCTGACGATTGCCATTGAACAGGCGGATCCCCCTAGGAAGAATACATGTTTTCTTTCAGGAAGTTCTCCTTAAGTTTCTTTCCTTGCTTCATTTTTACAGGTTGTTTTCACTTGCCATGGCGTTCTTCTGAAAACTTGACTTTTTCCATGTCATACTTCTTGCCCTGCTTTTATGTTCAGCAGCTTTGGAGAGAGTGGGACTGTCAGAGGGAGACGGCACTTGATTAAATCTGCCTCCCGCTGAGCTTTGATAATTTCAAGTAAGGAAAACACAACAGGACGTGATTTAATATTCAAACACATTCTTCTACATTCTAAAAACGAAGAATTACAGACAACAGCCATTGTTTGGTCCAGATGTTGAACATTACATTTCACCCAAGATTATTCATACTTTTCATGGCTTTTAATATACAGTAGTATGGTGCTCAACAAAGCAGACATGTTCTGAAACATGTAAATCTTACTTCCATCAGAATTTACATTTTCATATTTACCACACAATAATAAAACGCTTGGTTGTTTTTAACCCATGGTTTGACCCATAATTGTCAGTATTACAGAGCCGTCGATCAAGACCGGGGTGGAAAATGGAGGAATGCTGAACCTACAGCAAAGCTTCGTTTACGGTAAAAAAGTTCACTTCCTTTTCATTAGCTCAGATCTTCTGCAGATGACAAGTTTCAACCCCTGATTGGGTGCAATATGGACAAAACCATATGTTGGGTTTAAATTAACCTGGCTTGTTAAACCAAAAAGATCCATCACATGTGAATTTATAACCCAACAGTTAATTTTGTCCATATTGCACCCAACCATGGCTTGAAAACAACCAAGAATTTTTGGAGTGCACATTGTCTTGCTTCTTAATGTTGTGTGTTGCGTTCCTGAACAATGAATGTTTCTAATAGTTTTCCAAGGTTTGTGTATCTCCAAAGTTTGAAAAGCTGGATTTCATAATCACACAGTGACTGCGCATAAGGATTTAAAGGTGAATCAAATATCTCAAAACATGCAAGAAGTCATTGGTCATCCTGTAAACACAATATTAAGAGCCAAGGTTATGTAAACTTTTAACCTGTCTGATTTGTATAAATTTGCTTCTTTTGTCTAGAATAATGCTGCATTGTGTAAAATAGTTACTTTATTGGTGCATATGGGACTAAACATATTCAAGCCTACAATGTCTTGTGTTATATGGGAAAACTGATATTTTGAACGTACACTATTTAGCGATATTGGAAACAAAAAAAGTTGCAAGTCCATGTTTCTTGGGTGGAATGATTACCATTCATATAACCAGGGGCGGTCCTAGACCATTTGGTGCCCTAGGCGAGCTTGACTGATGGCGCCCCTTCCCCACGAGAAAAGAACTCATGTCCAAAGAAGTTTAATTTATTTTTTATGTCAAAGTATTGTTGTAGATAGATGGATGGCAAAAACTCTCGAAAAAAATAAATAGACATTATAATTTTAATTATATATATTTTTCTCGCCGCATATTTGGCGCCCCTCACTATATGGCACCCTAGGCAAGCGCCTATGTCGCCTGTAGGAAGGACCGCCACTGCATATAACCTCAGTTTTACTACAAATATCATGTTTAAACTATGGTTATTTTTTGTAAGGGATAAGTGCAAAAGGCAAAATACAACACATTGATAACTTGAAATTCCATTTGGCCTGGTGAATATGTGTCATATGATGTATTCCTTTAATTAGACTAGCAATATATTGAAAAACTAAATGTAATATTTATGATACATCTTATTTATATTACTTATTATTTCAATAATATCTAACCTGACCTGTTGTATTGTGAATATAGAAAGCTAGCATTAGCCTGTGTGAGAATGATTTTATAGTTCACGGGTTCTTCCATACTGTGTTTATTTAGCATATGGCAGATACAACATGTTCTCATTTTGTTCAGTGTTGCAGGGCCACCATTGTGATGTTCAGCAACCTCATCTGCGCCAATCTGCCAACCAAAACCACGACAGACGCCGTCGCTCGTCGCTAACCCCGAAAACAGCTCAAACTCACAATCGTGTTGATAGAAGATGAACAAATGCTTGCTGAGAAACATGACAAAGCTGAAGTGAGTCAGAGACACTGCTCAATGAAGTCAATGGACTTTCATGATCTCTGGCATACGTTTGACGCGCTCAAAGGCCTCTCGCTCGGAGGGGTTTATCGCCCCCCTCATCTGACGCTAAAGTGGAGATGATGTGTAGGATTACATTGATGGCTTTCATCAGCTCCTAACCCAACAGCAGCCTCATGAAAGGGAATATAAGGTGTAGCGCTGGTGTGTGCGGGACGGCTCTGTGATGTGTCCTTCCCAATCATCCTCACCGATAAACTTCGCTAAGGGCTCAGCCGATGAAGGTGGCAGTTCTTTTCGTTTTATAATTGTCTTTATTTCAGAGCCGTTGATCGGGGTTGAAAGTGGAGGAACGCTGCTCCTATGGCAACGCTTTGTTTACGGTAAAAGAGTTCACTTCCTGTCAGCCAACTCCCGTTTCATCAGATGGCTTCAACTTTTGCACATGACAGCAAAGTTCCTAAATTGGTCCGAAACGCCGCAGCCACGCGTCTCCCGCTCGGGGTTGAATAACAAAGAGTTAGCTGTAAATAGTCATTCTGTCATTGGGCCGATATCATCCCGTTCAAACAGGAGTGTTCGCTCGCTGAATCCCGCTTTAATTAAACGGGGGTTAGGTGAAGGGTGTTGAGCGCAGATGGTACAGGAGTGCGTGTGGTTTTGTGAATAGAAGTGTGTGCGAGCACCTTAATCGCTTCCTGCGGGAATCAAGTGAAGTGGCGGGCGCAGTCGCGCTATGACATTTTTATTGCATTTATAATGTCTGTATACACAGCGGCACGAGGAGCGAGTCGGGGAAAGAGAGAGGGAGACAAAATCGTTGGCTGTCACTTTGGAATCCCTCACCGCGCTTCCGGCCCCTCACTTCTGTCAATCATATCCGTGAAAAGGGCACTGGCTTTTAATACGTTGAATGACAATGATTTTTTTAATAATAATAAACTGGATCCATTGGAGGCGCGGGCGGGGGCATCCCTTTATATTCTGACATTTAAGATAAGCAAACTTTCTCATAACGTCAACACGGATAACAAATACCCTAGAATAGCGCACAGTTGCCCTTTCGTGGGATTTGCGCAGCTAAGAGAGTTTGAAGCTGTCTAATTATGGCGAGTTTAAGCATCGCGTTGGTCAAACTTCCACTGAGCTCAACTAGGCGGTGAGTCATGTGGGAGGCGTCCTGTACGGGAGGACTCGTGTGAGAACAGTTTCCACCCTTACGAAAATGAACAATGCTAACTGACAAAATACTAGGAAAAATGTAATTGCTCAGAAATCGGTTTCATGCTGTTCTGGCTCATGTAAGTGTCAACTTTGTCTCATGTTCTGAAGCGTAACAAGAATAGACGCAAATGAGGCAATTGAGGTACTTGATAATAAAAATAATGTGGGTTGTATAGCTCAGGTGGTCTTGGAAGAACTTGAGTTTAAGTTTATTGTGAAGTCTCTGACTTTATCTTGACAAATCCAGGTAAAGTTTGAGACTTTGTTGAGAACAATTTTCTTTCGCAATCTACTGGAGAAATTGACGAGGCTTTTCTCTAATGCAACAGAAAATTTTAAGGTAGATTCTTATGATAGTTGTCAAATCTACAAAGTGAAAGTGTAGTGACTTGTCATTTAAATATATTATTCGTCATTAAATGAATACAAAATGTATAGTTTTGTAAAATATAATTAAAGAACCAAAAAAAATAAACATTTTGCCATCATTTATTCACCCTCATGGAGTTCAAAATCTGTGACACTTTCTTCTGTGGAACACAAAAGAAGATATTTTGAGAAATGTCCATGCAATGGAAGTCTGGGGTTCAATGTTGTTTAGTTACCAACGTTCTTCAAAATGTCTTCTTTTGTTTTCTGAAGAAGAAAGAAATGAGTTAATGATGACAGAATTTTCATTTTTGTGTAAAAGATTTTACCATGGTAATGTTCTTCAAGGATTAACCTGTACATAAAAATAACAAAGCCTGTTGATGTGATAACATTTCTCTTCCCACAGGCGTTCACAAGACTTCTTCGACTCTGGCCTTCGGTGAAGTGTTTCGAGGTCGTGTGTGAAAGAGACTAACAGAATAAAGTGTAACAGCCTCTTGAAGGGCTCGGCTCCTCTTTACAGACAGATGGACCAGAAAGTGAGAGAGAGGACACCTGCTGGTCCACACTGCTACCCCCCTTCCCGATTCTTCTTTTCTCTTCTCTCTCTCTCTCTCTCTCTCTCTCTCTCTCTCTCTCTCTTTGCATTAGAATTCAGCTTCTCGTCTGACTGAGTGGGTTACTGAAGCGTGTCACAGTAAGAACCGGCGAATGATAATGAACTGAACGTGTGCGAGAGGGTGGGGCCGAGGGTGGAGATTGGAGAGGATTCCGGTAAGCAGCTTCTCGCTGCGAGAGAAAGAGAGCGAGAGACGAGGCTGTCGACTGAATCACCAACACCTCCGCCACTTCACCACCCCTTTCTCTCTCCGCTCGGCACGGGGGAGTGAGTGTGGGTCGGGACGCCCCGCTACGTTCCCTCTCCCCCTTCGCCGTCCTCCACCGGCAGACCCACTTCTCCAAATGAATCCATTCATCATATTCTCTTTTTGTCATTTTCATGTCAGCCTCCCTCTGCTGTATTACGGTTATCATTATTTTATGTTCTCTCTCCCTTGTTCTTTTTTCAAGCTCTCCCACACGCCGCTATCCCACTCGTTTTGTCACGGCCGAGGAAAAGAAAATGATCGGCCGGAGAGCCCGGAGAGGCAAAGACGAACGTTGGAACGAGAAGAGCTGTGTCCGGACGGGGAGCGAAAAAGTAAGAGGCGGCACTGGCAGAAGCCTCTTCGTTGGCCGGTCCCCTCCGTCTGATGGATTATCCCGAGTGGAGAACTCCGAACAGGGACAAAAAGAGAAGAAAAGAGCAGCACTGAAAACACGTTTGGAGAGGGACTTTGTGAAGAATTGATCTTTTTCTTTTCTAAAATATAAAATTCTGATATTTCTCCGTTCAACTTGCTCTCCTGTGTTTTAGTTTCTTCGTTCCGAACGCTCCCCCCGTCTTGTTCGGGACGTTTTGGGTGCTCATTGTGAAGAATTCTCTGGACTGTGTGCTGAAAAGCACTTTTCAATCGAACGAATTCCTTTCTAAACCCCTAAAAGAGCTTTTTTCTTCTTGTGCTCTCTCCTTTTGAGACCAAAATAATTGGAGCTGCAGACTCCACTGTAATCGTGCCATAGGAGCAAGTTGGGCCAATCCGGACGCAACACCTGGAGCCATTTTCTTCCCAAATCACTTCATTATATCGAGGGGGGCACCAACCACCCAAGCCTTGGGTCTTAGTGATCCGGATGTGCTGGAGAGAAAGTAAATAAGAAATGGAGAAAGAGAGACCTCCAAGAAGATGAAAGCAGAGGTGATATTTTCAGAACAGAAATGGGTGAAGAGAAAGTCGGCCATATCTGAGAAGACGTCACAATGAAGGACAGATTGGTTTCTGAAACAATACGCTGAAAAGTTGCAGTGTAGACGCACAACACAGTTAGAATAGATGAATTATCTCTTCTGTTACTGCCAAGTTTTAAGATAAAGCGTTGTGCGTTTTCCACTCACAGAAGAAACTCGGCCAAGTCTGGGATCCTTTTTTTCTCACAGTATTGTACTTTTTCCCAGCCTTTCTCCCCCCATGTTAAGTCATTCACTGGGGTACTTTGCACCCCCCCTCGCTGCTAGCTGAAAGCTGTTGATCGCTAATCCACGGCTATTTCATCAGATCCTCTCACTGATTTCTACATTGATTTGCCGTCTACTTCAGAACCTCTCCGGCTCCCTCCTCTCGCCTTTTCACTTTCCTTCATCCACTTCTCGCTCTCTCTCCCCCTCCCTCTCTCTCTCTCCCTCCCTCCCTCTCTCTCTCTCGCCCTGCCTCATTGTCTCTGTGTGCGGCAACGGTGCCTCTGGAAGCCAGTCTGTTTCACCGCTCGCCCGATAGAGGAAGGAAGAGGTGAGTCCCGTCAAACGCATCCCAATCTCAATCTCTCTGACTGTCAGCATCTATCACCGTCTCCATGTTGATTCATCTCAAAGTCTCCATTGTCCTCCAAAGTGTGATTTTGTGTTTTTGTTCATTGTTTTGTAGGTCTGTGTGTTTGTGAGAGTAAGTATAAGCTGTGCTGGTGTGTGGTTGTTGGGTTCTGGTTTGGGACGGGGGTGTTACACTGGTGTAAGTGTTGCAGGTGGGCAGGTGTTTTTTGGTGGAGGTGCAGTTTTGAGCTTGTTACTGGAGAGTGTGTGTGTGTGTGATCGGGATGCTTTGCAGCGGTTGGAGCGTTGCCGTGGTTGCCTTTTCTCCCGGTTCAGTTTGCAAAGAGCCCTCAGGGTTTAAACTGCTCTGCGGATGAGAATCAGTGACCAGTGCTAAATATGCACCCATGCAGAGCCACACAACTCATGCACATATATCACAACTCATATATACATGTACTTACAGATATATGTGTATATATAAATACATATATATGATCTAGATATTAGGTTCAGGTTATATATAGGTATATATTAGATATGTATATATATATATATATATGAAATAGAAAAAAATTCTGTGTGGGGACACATACCCACACTCACACAAATCTCACGGATGTGCATTTCACGATGGCAAATTTAGGTGTTTCCCCAGGGCTTGACAGAAATAGATCCCAATGCTAAATCAGGACAGGCACCAAGACTCCACAGAAAAAAAGGTGTTACGCGCAGTCAAGCTTCCGTGTAAAATGGAAACGGAATAAATAGACAGGATTCTGCTGGAGACAATGGAAAGATTTAGGTTTAGTAAGACAGGTTTAGAACGTCTTACCATATATTTTTAGTATTGTCCCTCCACTTGTCCCATACATCGGGTGTTGGTTGTTTTATATTTTTCACCTCTTCATCTCTTACTGGGTGCTTGTACACAGTATGTATGAACATACATGTATGCATATTTTGTTTATATATAATATGCATATATGTTTGTGCAAGCTATATATAGATATAGATAAAAATATATAAGAAAAGCTTAACAAACTGCTCTTAATTTTTTTGTATTTGGTCAAATTCTGCCGATTCTCATTTTGTTCATTTATCATATCTGTATGACACCGTGCACCGGTTTTGTTATCTTCTGCTCTTTGTTCCACAGATTGCTATAGACAGAGGTCCTGCGTTGTTGTTTCTCTTTGGTGTTTGGTATGGTTTACGCGTTACGTCTGAGATGGTCAAAGTTTATCTTCATCTGCTGCTCGATCAGACGATAAAAATAACGTGTCATTAGTTTAGCCAGCAACAGCTCATATTAGACAACACGTGTAGCATCAGACAGCAGCGTAGAGTCAAAGCCATCGTCTGCAGAACAGAAAGTGGATTTTTCACAGCTAAACAGGATCCCCTCGGCATTGAGAGTTTCCCTGCTGCTTTGAGATGGGATGTGTGTGTTTGGAGGAGGGGAGGGCACTTAGACACACGCTGCAAGAGACGATTGACACTTGCTAAATTGGTTGAGACACATTACGGTTGGATCCGTCCCCTCTATGCTGCGAGGACGGACACCTACGGGGGGCGATACGAGTTTGTCTCTGAAACAGCAGGTCTGATGAATGTTGTCCTCTCGTGTGAATGCCTGTCCGCCTCGACAAAGGGTGCAAGAGGTTGAGGGATAGTTCTTCTCACCCTACGTGACACAAAATACAGTCCAGAAGTAACAATAGACAGCGAGTAATAAAAAATTGTGATCAGATGGTTAAAAATACAGAGAGTGGCAGAGCGCGAGCTTGGAAGCGACAGGGTCTGGCGCTCTCACAGAAATCCCCGCGTCCGAAGACTGCAATTCTTCCACACCTCCCCGCGCCGATACTTAAGATGACATTGCTGACAGCCTCGCTGTCAGAATGAGACACCGCTGAGAGATTATCGCCCGCCTCAGACAATGTTTCAGAGTCACCTATTGTGCTTTCCACAACTCTGTCTTCGGCTAAAACCCGCTGATTTGCCACGCGGCTCTGAGGACAGGTTTCAAGGAATCGCGCTACTTATAGACATGTAGACTTCAATGAGGTTATTTTTTTCGTTTAATGGCATTATGGTTTTATACATGCAAGCTTTTTGGTCGACATCACTTGGTCAATATTTTTGATGGCTACTAAAGTGCATCACTATTACCAAAAAATGCTTTTAAATTGGCATTTTAGTTCCCATAGGTAATGAAGCATTACGTCATTTCGTAGCATTCTGGTGCCTGTTGCTGTGGGCGTCGCCTTGTGAGATGGGTGCCGTGACTTTTGCCGTTTCCCATCCAATCACGGTTGGCACCTCCTCTGTCCAGCTGCATATTTAGGGCGTGGCACGTTTTCCTTCAGGCTTGTTTCGTTTTGCAAATCTGCTCCGTTGGGGTCGCCAACTTGTGAACTTACGTGCCAAAGAAGTAAAGAATGTATTTCCCAAGTGTCAATAATGAATAAGCAAGGAAATTGGAAATCAAATATGCAATCTGTAAGCCTACATACGCGGTCTGTTTGGCAAATGTTGTCTGTGTTATTTCCATGGAACCAAATGTCATTCTTTACGCATGCAAGAATTTTGTTAAAGGGACAGATCACCCAAAAACACAAATTCTGTCATTTTGTTTACCCTCGTAGTAACCTGTGTATGAGTCTCTGGAACCCAAAGGAAGATGTTTTGAGAAATGTCTCAGTGGCTTGTGTCCATACAATGGAAGTCAGTGGGGTCCAGTGTTGTTTGGTTACTGACATTCTTCAAAATATCTTCTTTTGTGTCCTACAGAAGAAAGTCGGGTTAGAAATGTTCATTTTTGGGTGAACTATGCTTTGGCGCCAATGTCTTAACTTCAGTTCATATGCGACGACATGCGCACACGTTTTCTGGCAGGCAAACGTGGTGTGTTGTCGAGAGAGGAGCGCTGCCGTCTCACGTTTGAATGACGAGAGCCCACCAGCATACAGAAGTGTGGTCATACTGAGGCCCATTCCCTCAAACATTCCCCGACTGTTACTCATTTCAGGGAAGAGGATGTGTACTCCCCCGCCCGCCCTCCCTCACTTTATTTATCTATTCTCTCATTTTCCCGGTAATGACTCTCTCTCTCATCAATTAGTCGAATGCTCGCCGGCGTTCCGGAGGTGAATGAATACACGTTGATGCCCCCCAACTCCCGGGAGGTGCGAAAAAAAATCAGCGTGATCTTGCAGGGGAAGGCATTTGCCAGAGATAAAGCTAATTTAATCCGATGAAATGTGACATTTGGCGGCCGACGCTCCCACTCAGCCGGAGTGCAGGTGCTGCATCAAGATTAATGAATCGCCAACAGCACATCCATTCGCGCCGCCAGATAGAGAGCGAGGGTAGGTGGAGAGAGCGAGAAACAGAGGGCGTGGGGGGGGCAGGGCCGGCGAGATGGAGAAAGAAATAGAGAATGAATCGGAGGACAGCGGTTGGTGGGAGGTCAGGTGCTTTGAAAGGAGGCCGTTGAGCTGCATGCTGTGTTTTGTCACCGGGGACCCGCCGCGAGGGATTGAGAAGGCGGCTGCCTTGATTAGAAGTGAGAGTTCTCGCTCCCTATCTCTCTGTTCTTGTCTTTCGATTCCTCCTCTTCGCTGCGCGAACCCACCGCTGTTCTGTTCTCTCAGAAGCGAGGCCGTGGCTTGTTTTCGTGCGAGCGTGTTTGCTTGCGTAGTTAACGGGGCCCACGGCTGGTGGGAATTTCCTCGCGTGGAGCGCGCCGTTCTGCCAAACCAAGCAGATTGGCACTTTCGACTCGTGCCAGAGCGCTATAAATACAGTCTCTCGTGATTACTCCCACTTCGACTTTCATTACGAGATCAATCCTGTTAACTCTAAAGTGTTCGAGTTGCACGTCGACATCGTGTTTGTGATGCATTTGTTTGCCATTTGCATGCTGAGTGTCATAAAAAGCAAAAAACAGATGTGCTTCACAAGGGTTTTACCATGGTAAAATCAATCCAGTACGTTAAAACTGTAATGTGATCCTTTATTAATAACAATGGAATTGAACAATTCTTCCGCCACGTAATATCGTTCATTAGTCTAACCGTGGGTTATGTACAGCTGGCAAGCAACAAAGCAATCTGGCCTATTATTATCGAATGTGCAGTCACTTGTGGGCTTCATTTCTCATTAAAAGTTCTAAAGCTTTTCACACCTGAACTTGTGGACGGCTGACTTTCTTTGGATTCCTCGTCCGTTGCGTTCTTACATCACCTTGACCTTCCCGTCTCCTAAATTATAGAGGGTGACAGAACGTTCTCATTAGGAGAAAAAAGAGGCCCTTCTTCTGCATTCACCTGGGGACTCGATTTCCATATAAAGTGACAGCATACAAAAACAAAACGATGTAGGAATCTCAACTCGTGACCTTGATTAGACACACTTTACCGTGAACCGGCAACATATTAACTCAATGTTAAGTGATAGCTCCCAGGAGCCATCTGTGGACGACGAGTTTGTAACAAGATGTTTGCAAAAAGAGCATTCGTGTGGAAATGATAAAAGAACAACAGAATTTGTTGGTACCAATGAATCGTACCCCTTGAACCTGAAATGTGTGATAAAAATGCTAGGTTGTATGTTTGTGATCAGTACTAGGGTAGTTAAAAGTAAATCGGTTGAACTAAATTGAAAATTGCTGGCAAAAATTTCTTGACTCCAATGAAAGTCATTGCGCAATTCACACTGAATCTGCTCTCACACCGGATTCATATTACCTCCTGGATGATCTCTGAATCAGAGTGAACTCAATTCCTATTCAAACTCACTTGCTCATACATTACAGACCTCCTTTTATACTCGAGCACCCCCCCCATCCAGTTTCAGCTTCACCAGTTCTGTAGTGAAACTCTTTTGTTCTCGTTTCAATCTGTAGCATCTTTGTAAGAGCACCGTGACCTTTTCATACCTGGTTACGCTGCTTTGCGCTTGAAGATAATCCTGCAGGAGAGAGCAAAAACATCAGCGTTATTTTTCTTTAAGACTGATCGGATCCAACATCTCAGACGGCCTCCGCGGGGGGGCAGAAACTGGCTTACGTCCACAGTTTTCTCATTTCGGGCTCATTCTAGCGGCTGCTCGGTTTACTTCTTCCGAGAGCGTTCTCGGTGAAGAGAGATTTACTGCGTGCCGTATCTTTCCATATGATTAGCGAGACTGATAAATGGGGCTGTATAATTATGTTGTGACTGTTAAGGAGGAACGGTTAAGCTGCTCTATAAGACGTGTGTATGTAATTACGTGTGGTTTTATCAATATGGTCGTGCGGATCTCAAAAGAGCTCACGCAGGAGACCGCTATTCTGTAGTGCCAGGAAAACGCAAGGACTAAATAGAGAGGGTCCCTCGTTCTCCCACACTATCTCTCTTTCATATCCCCGCTCGGCTTAATCCTAGGGAAGATCAATTTGCCATTTCCTGGTGCCACTCAGAAAGGTCTTGCATGGGTTTAGGTTTTTAATTAGGTTTGTGTGATGCTCATGATATATTGCTGTTTTGGGTGTATTTTGACATTGTGAATACTTTACACGCTTTTTTCATTTGGCCATGAAATTACCAGATGATTGTGATGTCAGGTCACACCGTGGGTCATGTGATTTTTAAGTATGAGAGCACAATTTACTCGATTGCAAAAATTTAAACTGGGTGCACAACTATTTTACTGTATTTTCCTTTTGACATTAGAAATGTTGATAACACTTTACAATAAGGTTGTATGTGGTAACATCAGATCTAACAGTCACAACATTAGTTAACCTGACAAATACTAATAAGTTTAATACATGCATTAACAAAAACACGAAAAAGATATAATATAGTACAGTATAATAATATTGATAATACTAATAATAATAATAATTGATAATATAACAACATAACATAACATATGACATAACATAACATAACATATAACAATAACAAATTAATGTAAGTATTAAAATAATAAAAACATAAATATGAAAGATAATATAAAAGAAATAAATTGATTTAAAAAATAAAATTAAATCAATTAAATTAAAAAAAAAAAATGAGACAAGTCAGTGAAATATAAGCTAATGTCTCAAAATGTAATAATAAGTTAAAGAGCATTGAAGTTTGATTTCAGTCATTCATTTCTCTATGATTTTGATCTAACTCGGTCAATATTAATGAAAATGATTCTCACAGAATGTTCTTTACAACGTGTGTATAATGATTTTATGTTAAAAAAATGTTTAAATTGTAAACAAAAATATGACTTCACAGACTGGGTCACATATGTTTAAAAAATAAAAAATATCGTTAGTTCATGTCAGCCAAAGCATTAACCAAAGTTAATTTATAGTGTTAAAACATTATCGCAAAGTGTTACCAACTTTTTAAATCCACTTGTAAAATTGGCTGTTCAGTTTAAGTTTCTTGATTGAAAAAGAAAAGTTATGCAAATACATTTAGATGTAGATGTATTTTCTAAACGCTGCTATAAATAATGAGAAATATAGTTCAGTTACATCACCCAGTACTAGTTGTGACCCAGTTGGGTAATGCGAGAATGTGAAAGTGTTTTTCTGAAGGTGTGCGGTTGCCACAGGAGAGTTATTGCCTTAAATAAGCTTCCTCAAGTGAAACGTGTCTCTAAAATTGCAAGAAACAAAAAACAAAGCCTGAATAATTTCTTTTGGAGAGGTTATGAATTTCAATAGCCTTCCTTAGAGGGAACTGTTGAATCCGGTTATTCTAAAGGAGAATGAAATATAGTTTTGTGCTTTTAAGGTCACATATTTGTATAGAGGACATTGCACCCTGTGGTTTTCTATTTGCCGTCACTCCACTGAGATGGACAGGTAGCGCTGGTTCACGTGAGTTTTGACGTGCAGTGGCCTTCACAAAGAGCCATTTGGTTGGGTTTTATTCCTCAAGAGGGAGGATAAAAAAGAAGGACGAGTAAAAACGGCGCTGTAAGTATCTTGAATGGAGGCTTTGTTACAGGGGGCCGGTCCCAGCGTGAGAGCACCGAGGGCAGAGATGGATAGTAATACCTGCCCCCCTGGTGCCTCAAATGCCTCAGTGAGATACCACTTTCACAAACACTGCCTCTGTCCAGTTTCTCCCTCGCTCTCTCTCTTCGCCTGGCTTTTTGTGTTTGAACAACCAGAGCTTTTTTCCTACCCTCCATCATGCGCGCACACACACACACACGCACACATCTATCCTGAACTTCCATTTTTCTCACAGGGTGGGGGAGCTTGGCCAGATGGCCGTACTCACCTGTGGACGGTGAGTTGTTGTTTTTTTTGGAGTTGGCTGTCTGGAAAAAGGAGACTAGAATAAAAAAGTAAAATTCTCAGTTTCTGTTGTAGTTTGTTGAAGAAAAGGGTCGTGCGACAGACAGAATCGACCAGGAGCACAGATCGCAGCTGAGAGAAAAGGTCTGTTTATGTTTGGTGCATTTAAAAGATCTGTTTTATCAGCACGTAATGCAAAATATTATCTAAAGTGGGTTTGTTAGGGATCAAAATATAAGTGGGTAAACTTGATGTAACCTAATGTAGTCGTGTTGATTCAATCGTAGTAACGAATACTTTTGAAAACAGTTAAAGTTCATCCAATAATAAAAAAATCGGTCATTGTTTATTCATTCCTGTGTATATGTGGATCACAAAAGAAGATATTTTGAGAAATGTCTCGGTAGTTTTGTGTTCATACAATGGAAGTCGATGTATGTTGGTTTACCAACATTTTTCAAAATATCTTCTTTTGTGCTCTGCAGAACAAAGAAATTCATACAGGTTTTAAATGACATGAGGATCAATAAGTGTTGAAGCAATTTTGGGTGAACTATCCCTTGAATGTATTTAGGACCATGAGTTACCTGAAAAACTTTTTTGTGACCAAAATGAATAATGTTCCCTGTTTTTTCATACCGTATTAAATCTATTTTTAGAAAAAAAATTACGTGAATAACATACAAGAACTTTGTTCAGGAGTAAACATGGACATCTTAGCAGCTGTTTGTGAAATGTCCGAGCTATTTCAGGAGAGCAAATTCATTTCGCTGTGAATATAAGCAGCCTGTGGATTTCCCAAATGCTTTTATTCCCGTCTGTTATGTAGAGCAGTGAATTCAAGAGCATGTCCACTGAAGTTTCATCTCTTAACCTTAATACCTACTGAGACGAGGGCTAGAACTTACCACAACAGTGCATCTGCAATCACTGTAGCTTTTCTTCATTACCTCCTTTTGTTTCTCATTTCTTTGAGGTGGGGGAGAGTATGAGTCACCCTTCTCTATCCTTTCCCGCTCTTCCTTTCCTTTCGGTCTCCGCTCTCCGTTTCTGAGTTTTAAGAAAGATTTGCACCACTGATCAATGCCTCACGCTTTCTGGTGTCTCGCCGTGCTTTTTCTGGCTCCCGTCCATTTCATTCCTCACCGGCCAAATAGATCGGTGGAAGGAGGGAGATTGACTTCTTTTTGTTTGCTCGTTCGTTCCCCCTCATTGCGTTGTGAAAGGGCTGACGTACACAAGCCAAAACCGATCAATTGCCCTCTCTGTGGATCTTTTTCGAAACGCCCGATAACCCGATCGAAACGCGATGTCGTTCGTGGCGGAATTTGATCTGTGGCTAGAGAAAGGGTAACAAAATTTATCACGGCCGACAGGTAACTGTATATAACATCATTGTAATGTGCCCTTTTGCCATCGTTCCTGGCAGGACCGGGGCTTGGGGATTAGACGGATAGTTTTAAATTATAGAGGAAGACAGCAGTAATAGGCTTGTGGTCAAACTTTGTTTCTCTGTTGACCGTTAGGATTAGCTGTCGGATTTGGTCCCTCACATCCGCGGCTGGAAAACCACGGCTTATCATTCTGTCTTGCCGGGAAAATAAATAAATAAGCCTGCTGTCTGTTGCCACAGAGATCTTGATAATGGCACAAATCAGCTTAGACTCCCGCTTCTGCACAAACCTATCACCCCCAGGACGTTGAAGGACTTAAACTTGTTTTTTCTCCTCTTCTTTTTATGTTCTGTTTCTGTGGAGCTCAAAAGTCAGAAGGATCCATCCATCCATCCATCCATCCATCCATCCATCCATCTATCTGGTCTGTCTGTGTGAAGCATTTTCTCTGTGCTCTGTAATATTGTTCAACATGAAATCTAATCAGTGTTTGTCGGTCGAGTTGTGGCACCTGTTTTTAAGGTCTTATGTCTAAACCAGGGAGATATATGTTAATATTTATAGATATTTAATATGTTATAATATTTGTAATTTATAAATATAATATTTTTCTTTATATACTGTATATATATATATATATTATACAAACAATACAGTATGTAAAAAACAAATTACAAATGAACTATCTTGGGTTTTACCCATTGTTAGGCCAAATTTAACTCAATTTCATTTTTTACAAATTAATTTCATTTAACCGAACAGCCGGGTTTGTCCCTTATTGGCCCAATACTAGGATGGATGGATGGATAGATAGGTTAGAAAACCTAAAACCAGGGTAGTAATTAAATGATTTTATGGTTGCTGTCAGTACTCTTAAGTTGAATCATTCCAGTTACACTTATTCATATTTCATTGCAAGATTTATAATCCATTATAAGACAAAAAATATTTAATCCCTATAAAACCTTCAAAGGAAGCTACAGTAAGAGAAACAGAAAACATTTACGAAATTTTACAAGGCCAAGCGAAGCCGTGTCCATTCACCAGTCATAAAATATATATAAGTTCCCTCTAAAGAATTGACTTTCAGTGAGCTACTGAATCCCAGTAGTCTTCCTGTCAATGCTTTGGCCTGGGGTCTTATCACACGCTGAAACATCTAGCTAACCCACGCTGGGGTTCCTCTCTGCGGTAGACAGAGCGATGCTGAGGGATTGTGGGACCACTGGTCTGTTCAGCCGCCTTGTCAGAGCCACACAGAGAATGATGGAGAGCCCCTCTGGAGGGCTTCTGAGGTGGGCATGACGTACGACGGAAATGAAGGAAAGATAGCATGGCTGGCCTGTCCCGGCGGTCTCACTTGGTCACTGCTGTGTTTTATGGCTTTCTATTCCTATGTGATTTTCCTCTACCATGTCACATAGGGTTCAAAGCCATTGGGTACAGAGTGGAAACTCAGCTGAAGAGAAGTTACAGGGCCACATGATGGGATTTGAAAGCACCCCACCACTGGGGGCACTCTAAAAAGCTTTGTGGGGTTCTTTTGTTTAACACGCTTCAGCAAATAAGTTTAACATTAAGTTGACATGAAATCTGACTTGGATAGACTTTAAGACTTCAAGTTGATGCTGTCAAATGACAAAAATAGAAACCAGCTTCCCTCTCACTCGTTCTCCAGTGTTTTTATAGATCATTTTGTATTACATTTCATATCTCTGGTCGTACAACAACTGTAGCACGTAAACTGTTGTGAATCCATTTCAGTAATGAATTTAGCATTGAGTTCTGGAGTGCCGCATTGCTTTTGATGGGCTAATTGCATATAGCTGCCAATGAATAGAAACATTTTTGTGTTTCCCCTGACAAGTGTGACATTACACCATTCAGAAAGTGGCAAGCATACACAATTCTGACAATAATCTGTGTCTGTTTCCTTTCACTGTCACATACACACACGTCATGCCCTTGGGCACTGTGTCTGTTTGCTAGCGAGCCCCCCGTCGCACCGTGGCTGGTTTGGTCCCCATGGTTAGCACTTTTAGCAGAGCGTCAAAAAAACAGCGGCAGGCACCTCAAGCGTCTGCTGAGTCAGGCTGTTTTTAACCGAGCCTGCAAAATTTATCACCAGCTTCCCTCTCTTAATTAGACTCATTGGGAGCGGCGCGTGGAAAGCGAAACGTTAATGTTTTATTTCCTCTCAGGCGCGAGATCGCCTCTGCTTGTTATTGCGATCAGGGCAGGGGTGGCAACGCTACCCTGGGGAATAACCGTAAGGAGTGATTGGGACAAATAAAAATCTGTCCGTGAGCTCTGGGAGTTTCTTTTGTTTAGACAGTCCGACAGCAGTTCTCTGTACCGCCAGCTCCTGGAAGACTTGCCTAATTTGTTAAAGTGTGAGAGCTTCTCTGTGAGATAAAAGATGGCGTTCGTTATTTGTTACGGCTTCGTCCGGCTTTGGTGCAGCTACAGAACGGCACCTGACACAAAATAATGGCAGTAATAACAACGCACGCCTGCAAACTCAGCAACCGCCGCTTTTCCTCTCAATTGGCAACGGCTAAGAGTGCCGCTCGAGTGCCGCGTGCACAGATCCTCTCCCAGAAGTCCTGCTGGACTGACCTCGATTTGAAAATAATCACCGACGTGCCACATTTACTTGGATGTTAGCCTTGAACTGAACTCTACGAGGAACGTTCAGCTCTCAGCTCGAAATAACCGAGAACCTTTCTTATTCCGTTTTCGTTTAGATGAGAGACGCATTTAAAATGAGATAGGTGACCAACATAGACATCTCGAAAGAAAAAACTATCAGAAAGATACACACACATCAAGATTTTTGAGATGTTTTTGTTTTCGAGTCATTTGGATTTACATTAAAACCACAGATGCACACTAAAAATGTGCCAATTTCTGTTATACACTTGGGAATGTGCACACCAAACCATTTTTGCATAATTGCACAACAAATGCACTATTTATATATATATAAACATATGTAATATTTATACATTTGTTTTTTAATGTCGATATAATTTGCTTAGCTGCACATTTGCTTTGGCATCACCATGTTGTATCTGATAAATTCATGAGATGTTTGACTAAACCAGGGCCCCTTACAGGCATGAACACGGAGGCTTGTGTTTCTCATCGAGGGTGATGCTTGTGGTTTAGTGGCTTTACGGTGCTTAAACATGTTGTACTCATCACTGGAGTGCCCTCAACCATTAGTGGCAAGTACCCTAATGGTACCGTGGGGACTGTCCACTGTTCCACCAAGTCAAATCCATTCAATGCAGTCCACCCCAGTCGTATTGCTTTCCCATCCATGTCCCTCAGAGCATCTTATAGACTGACACACAAAGTCTAAATCCCCAGCTCCTCTCCCATGCATAAACATGAATCTGTCTACCATACATTGTAGGATATAGTCTGTTATTGAGGGGACCTGTGAACGGACATTTGTGCACACGCCCGGCGCTTGACCTTCCCACTGAAGCCTGGAGATTTCAGACGTCTCAATTCCCAGAGCGAAAGCCGTACTTGAGTTAATTGCAGTCTGCACAGGATATGATAGCTGCTATTTCGCCCGTCCTCTCGCAGGAAGCTCATCAGCGCGTGAGCCGCACAGCTCAGCCAGCCGAGTCCGAAATGCATTCAGCATGTAATCTTCTCTCTGCAGAACACATTCGGACCTACAGCCGAAACAATGCGGAGCAGATAACGCACCAGTCACGCTGAGATGCTGCTTTAGCGCCTTCTGTGTCTGTATTATGGCCCTTCAGAATTACAATGTTGAGCTTCATAATTGAGAGGCTCTTGCGTTTTTGATGCACATGACGCCCAGTGTTTAAGAAATGGGAGATGAATTTAAATTGCGTTTTACGTGTGAGAGACTAAGGGACGGATTTGCTGAACGAATACAAAAGCGTACTACCTACGATGTGAAGCATTGCATGCGTGCAACATGCGATGTTGTAGCTCAAACATGCGTCTTTACTGCTGTATGTACATTATGTATACCATACTATTATATCATTCTTATGTGTACTATTTGCCTGGAGCAATCTGGAAACAGAATTTTTTTTACGATTTTGTGTATATTGTAGGCTACTGAATTTCTGTGCAAACTTATTTTATGGGGGTGTTTGCAATGTTACCTTATTTGCATACTTTGTGCGGCGAATTAGGTGAATAAGGCTCAATTTATTAGACAATCCTTTACTCTCTTTTTTTAAAAGAAATGCCAGTGACATTTCTATACACTACCCAAGGAGTGTCTGAGAATATCAATAATCTAGCGTTTTCAGTGGTGTCTACATTCCTTTTTCTCTCTCTCGGTCTGCAGGTCTGATAGATCATTGGTGGTCCACAGACAGGTAGGCTATGCCTCAGTTCACCTTCGCCTGCTTCTGTGGTCTTCACGGCCTGTGCAGAAGAAAAAAGAAGAAAAAGGAGCAGGAACTACCACCTCAACATCAGGACTATGAAACGGAGGTTTGAGGCGTCTGGACTGGAGGTTCTTTAGGTTTTAGTAGCTTGCAAAGATGAAGACCTCTGTGTCAGGGGTCTGTGAAACCAAGGCGATATCAGGACCTTGTTTATGATTGTAATTTGCATTTGGTTATTTCTAGAATAATATGGTTATTTCACAAGGTAATCTTGGGATGGACAAGCCGAGGTTTAGATGCAGGGATGTACTGTTGCACTTTTAAAACGTCTATTTATACACTACCAGTTTGGACACATCTACGTATTATTTTTCTTAGTAGTATTTTCCATAGTCAAAACTATAAAGTAACACATTTTTGTAAGAAGCATAAGCTTATGAATGGTAGTGATTTTGCTGGTATACATTTCATGTAAGCATATTTCTCGACACACACTCTGTGTTTACTTTTATTTACAGTTAATCAAACACAAGATTTAAGATGCTTTTTAGATTTACTTGGGTGCAATAATATTTAAATGCTGAAAAAGCTGAATACAAACATACGCCTAAAGATTCTATAATGGTTCTTCCCAGCCATGCCATAGAAGAATCATTTTAGTCCTTTTAAGCCCAAAGTTCTTTCTTACCTTTTTATAGCCAATTGAATTTTTGTCTACTATAAAGCACCTTTTGTGTTAAAGATTCTTTAGGGAACCATACAGCCAAAAATTGTTCTTCTATGGCATCATTTAGCGCCTTTATTTTCAACCCTATGGAGCTATTGGGTGCCAAACAAATGTCTCTACATGTTTTTGTGAAATGCAAATGTATTTTTTACAAGTGAAAGTTTGATAATTATTTATGATGGGAACAAATCCAATATGGGAAAGCAAATATCTCTAACAGGGATCTATAGCATCTATGTATGGTGGTTTAATTCATATTTACCAGATTGCTTATTTCTGCCTCCTAGGTAATTAAAGACCCCCCGAGAGATCCAAGTGGTCCTTTTGCAAATGCCAACACGGTAAAGGATAGCTACCATCTGTCATTTCCCAATAACATTTCAGAATCTGGCCCGGGGCAAGTTTCACCTGACGTTCCCTCAATTATTGTGCTGAACCCGGAGGAGATGCACGATGAATTTGAATGAAACGTCTGGGTGTCGTTTGCACGTCCTAGAGAGAAGTCAGCCCGAAGTGTTTACGACACTACATCAAAGCATGTAATCAGCCAGAGAGAGGCTTATTCACGCTGCGAATTGGACCTCACCAATCACACCGCACCAGAACCGACTGGCACCGATGCGATAGTTGCGCCGTGAAACATATTCCAATAAAAAGAGATTTGGCGCAACGTTTCAGGTTGTTTGCTCGATTCTGGACCGTCTCTAAAGACGCGGGTTTTGACAGTGATAAATAGAGCGTTTATTACCAAATACATTTTTTGGACTGGAAATGGCTGTTTGCTTCGGTCGAACGTTGCGGTGGCCAATTCTAAACGCGCACGAATAATTTAACGCATTTTAAGACCAAAAACTGTCCGTAGCCTTTTTCTCTGCCCGTCTGGCCAATGAGCCACAATCGTGGCTATTTTTAGTACATTTATGCCAGTGTACCCCCAAGCCTGTGTGAATAACCATCAGATCCACATTAATATATTCAATTAAAGTGGAATTAAAAAAACTCACCATGGCAACCCGCCGGACCAAAACTTTGGCCTTTGGGTGCGAGGTTTGAATGGGTTTGAAAATAGCAGTGATTGTGGTGGTAAATGGCAGCCCTCATTAGCCGAGGTGATTATGCAGTTCGTGCACGCTCGCATGGGGCGACGCAATTAATCTTTCTCAACAGGAAGCAGTCCAGGATGACGGATGCCCTAAATCTGATGTCACCGAAACAAAAGGGAGGAAAAAAGTCAGAGACTGAAACTTCGCCTAATCGTCTTATACCGAGAGCTTATGAAAACAATTTTAGCTTAGCTTTGTTTTTATTGCGGAGAAAATCTTTAATCGGCTTTCTCCCATATTCACACTTAAGAACTCGGAAGATGTATTTATGTCGGGAATAGCTTACGTTTGCTTTTGTTTGGTTTGACCCCCTAGAGTCGTGCCGAAAAGCTAGCAAGTCGAATTTCACATCAATTAAACCGACATCTCGGATGGATTTCACTGAGGTGAGCGCGTGTTTATGGCGGCAGAAGATCGGCTCTGTCTGTGGGCGGATGTGATTTAATGAGCAAGAGATTCCAATGACCTTTAATTATTATGCGCAGTCAGGCTAATTGGCTGCGTGCTTCTAATCGCTTCGGATACAAACCGTGAGAAGAGTTTCTTCTTGCAAATTTTGTACTTTGCTTTTTATAACCTTGCTTGTGTGAAGTCCCGTCGGCAAGCCAAATTTAATTACGAACAGGTGTGTTATGTTTGGGGGTATTAAATGAGATTAAATCAAAACATGTTGTCATCATTCACTCACCCTCTTGTCATTCTGACCCTGTCTTTTCTTTCTTTAGTGAAACACAAAAGAAGGTGTTCGGAAGATAGTCCAGGGCTCTTAGACTTTTCTGTGCAATGAAATTCAATTTTCAAGTTCCAGTAGAGAGGGAAAAAGCACCAACAAGTAGTTCATCAAGTCAATATTTGGAAAATCTTTTCCTCTCGAATCTAATATGGAGTCACGTTTTTAAAGGTTCATTGAGGTTTAAAGTCAATTTTGGTTTTATTGAATCCATTTTGTAGCTATCTGTAAACTGTGATGGATTTATCAGATTATCAGTAATTACAATTAATGGCTCATATTGACTATATTTATTTTATAGTTCATATCTCTTAAGGTATAATTTGTATTTTTTTCTTTGTGATTTGAGAATAGATGATCAGACATGCCTAAAATCTCCTTTGTTGTTTCATGGACTAATGCAAGATCCAAAAGACAAGAGAATGAGTACATGACAACATTTCCTTTAAGTAGGGCTTTATTCAGCCAGAATCGAGTGATCTATCCGTACTCCATGAAATGTTTCACGCCCCTCCAAAACAGCGATAAAGAGAGAGAGCGAGTGGTCATAGACACCCGTCTGCCGCTTGATGGTGGCCGTCTCTCTCCCCACCCTAATGAAAATTAAAGTGGGTTTCCTCTTCTTAAGCTCCCCTAATTAGCCAATCGTCCGAGAAGACAGGCTGGCGACGGCAGGCGCTGTTGGAGAAGTTGAGCGAGGAAAGTGAGATTGTGTAATTGCGAAGGTAATGGATTTTGTCAGGAGCACCTGTCATGGCCTGGGTGAAAACAGACACTGAAGCCAGGAAAGGGAATTGGAGTCAGGATGCCAGTGAGCAGAGACTCTATCTAAGCCAACCTCACCTGATTGCCAATTTGTGCGAGTCTTCATACATCAAGCGCCCGGACACGTGTGTTGAGGGACCCGGTGGGCGGCCGCTCCACGGGCAAACCATTAAAGAACGTGTCAGAGAAAGTAAGAGGCCAGACCTGCTAGATTGAAAGATAAAACCGAAAGACATTTAATTCCCAATTTAATGTGTGAAAGATGAAAACGGAACGCACCAGTGGTCCCAGCCAACCACCAACATATGAGATGGGGGCTGGACTGCACAAAGTTGACGAAAACTAGACTTGGCAGCCTTATTGGCGAGAGCCGAGTCAGATGAAGAGAAACCAAAGTAAAAATCTCTTAGGGGCCAAATGAACACCCGAGGCCACAGCCGTCTCCCTCATGTGCATGTGGCCGAATAATAGGAAATGGAAATGTATTTTAGATGCTGTTGGCATGTGCTTTAAACATTGGTTTCCAGGCAGCCTTTGGCCTCTGTGCTGTTAGACTCTCCAGAGCCGCCTCCGATGTCAAGTATATAATTCATTCGGTGCAGAGAATCACATCTTCTCTTGAAAACCATTCGTTCTCTGAGATAAACCGACGGCTTAGCTGGACGTGTAATGGTGTTTAACTGATGGGTAAATGAAGAATCAATTTGAAATCTGTCTTTCCGCCGTTGAAGTCTCTGTCTGGGTTTTCGTTCGGGCCGTCAATTGCGGACCATTTGTGAAAATTGCTGTTTTCAAATGTTTGCTTCTAGGCTGGATTTCGCTGTGGATAGTCAGATAAACAGCTAGCAGAATCGATAGCGGTTAAGAGAGTGGCAAAGAAATCACCATTATCATGACACCAGCTATCCTGAATGAAAGTTCACCTTGGTAACCATTTTTTTGGCCAAACAAATCATAGATGCTACAGTTATTGGGAGCACCAGTCAACATGAAATTGACTTTTTTTACCTCCAGGTCTTATTGTAAACAATTATGATTGATAAACATTGTTTTCCAGATACGTAAATTAAAAAATATATGCAAGTGGGTAGTTGACTTATAAACCTTACAGTAAATGCGTCCTTTGACTGCAAACATTTCGGAAAGAAAATAACGAAGATAAATCTCTTTTATGCTCTTTTATATAATAAATATAAATGTTAATATAAAATAATATATTTTTAACTGTTTGTTTTCTAAATTTTTGCTTTGTTACACCATACCAGGGCACATGGTACATTGTGTAACCATCTCCTGAAAAGTGTCAGTTGTGAAGAATAGCGCTCGGTTCGACTCTTCAGAGTCTTTTAATCTGTTGTGGAAAACTATTAAGAAATCATTTGGATGGGAATACAGGAACACATTGGTGAAATGCTATTGGGCAGGTATGAGGTTGTTTTTGGAAGCAGCAAATGTCCATGGACAAACATTTGGAGTGAAGAGAAAAACACGCTGGCTTTCACACTAATCTTAATCAGAATAAATCAATTAAACCCCCCACCCGTCGTTCACCCTTTCCTTTAGAGTGAGACGGGTGCTTGAATGAGCACTGGATCTTTCACTTCATGCACAAAATATGAGACGACGGTTGAGTTTCAAGTACAAACAATAGAAAAAATATTTGTATTATAATTCGCCCTCTGGTTCCCACATTGCCTCTTGCACTGTGTGCATTGATGCACCATCGATCGGTTTGTCGTCGTTTCATATGCGCCCCTCGCGTTTGCTCTTTGCGCATGCAACCCTCATGCATTATGACGCCATTTATATCGTCGCGTTTCGATAAATTTTTCTTGTTCAGTCTCAGACTTTTTGTCCTCCGCATAGAGAGGCATCGGCAAGACTGATGTTTCTCTTTTGTGCGGCTTGACTCGCACGCCCTTTCAGCTGCTTTTGTGTCTTTGGTCTCATTTGGGAGATTCGATGAAGCAGCTTAGCGTTCTTCTTGCTCTGCCGCGCTCTCTCTCTCTTTCTTTCTATCGCTGTCTTTTGCATTATCTTGCCCTGCTCGAATCAGCACCCGTGGCAGGCGCTATGCCGCCGTAAGCTCCTCACTTTGTTCCAGGCACAAAGTTACATTATTCATTTGAGCGAATCGCGCAGGCAGCACGCTGGCATGCTGTCAGGGACGGTGTGAATGGAAAGCGAAACTAGGTGGTACGAGCTGCTCCAGGCTTTCTAGCTCTTTAAATAATACAGATATAACTGAACAGGTAGGACAGGAGGATGCGAAGAAATTACTGCTTTTGTCGGGCGGGTGCTGTTGTATTAACGACGGGCGAGATGACCCTTTCTCCCCTCCGTGTGCTCTTCATCAGACAGATTCCTCTTCTTCGGTGTGTTAATGGCACTTCTCTTATGTGAGCGTCTCGCGTATAGATCTGTTCTAAAGTCTAGTGAGCTTCCATACAGTCTACTGACTTCCAGAAGAAGATGTTTTTGCTCAGACGCTGGTCTTTCATAGCTCAGGATTTTGTTGTTCCATTTAACTTAGTTTCAGGTGTTTCTCCTTAAATTGCTCAGGAGAAATAAAAATAAAAACAAATGAGACAATTGTTCGAATTCACGAAGAATGGAGAAGTCAATGTCGCGTGTAGAGGTAAATAATGTGGATTTGGGTAAATCTGATGAGAAATATTCTATGTTCATATTCAGATCTTCAATAATATTGATTTTGGATTGCAGACTTGACAAATCTGAGCTCAGTTTGAGACGTTGCTGGGATCTCTTCTAAAAACTCTACTGGAGACGTTTTAAGTAATTTCTGGGTCTTTTTCTCTGAAGAAATGCCTGCGATGTATGAAACTTGAGCAAAAGTTTAATCTCATTCTCATTAATATCAGTGAGAAATAATAGAGAGATTAAAGAGATCTCATCTATGATTTTCTTATGATGCCTTTAAAAAAATTATATTTAAGCGTTGAGTGAAATAATAACAAAAATCAGCAACAGTGGCAATATTCTTTAAAAGGGTTAATATTACGTTTTTTTAAATACATTTTTAATTAATTTTGAGCAAAATTCATGTTGCCAAACCTATAAAAAGATGATCTATAATAGCTATACACAGCACACACTATTTTAGGTAAAATAAACTATTTGTAATAAAACCATCAGAAACTTCATAATGAAGTTTTCATTTTTCACTTCGATCTGAGTCCAGCGCAATGCATTCTGGGATTGCTTCACTGTTGCCGCTTTAAAGTTTGGCCAAAACAATGTGTCAGGCAGTATAATGAATTCTGGCAGCTCGCTAGGTTCTGGAAGCCAGCGAATGTTTGCGCAGGGGAAACATCGCAGGTAGAACCTTGTTTGTTTCTCATAATCAGGTTTACCGAGTCGTTCTTTCGCCACGGCTCGCGAAAGACACGCAGGATACCGAGAGAATTCCGTACGCATACTGTGCATCACGCCTCAAGGTTAATGACACTTCAAAGGAGTTAGACGCACGCAGAGACAGAGAGCGAAATATCGTACAAATTCCCCCATTAAGGAAGGGAGAATACCAAAGCATCGGCCCACATCATCTCGGCGTGACACATATGTTGGAGGCCGGGGTTAAGACAGGACCCCTACCCCCGTCTGAATGGCTTTGTGTGTGTTTGCGATGCTGGGCACGTCTTCGTCCGGCGGATCCTTCCTGCCCGGGGAGCCTCATTAGGACAACTCATGCAGCAGCCCTAAATCTAGGATAAGCTTAGCAGGCAGGCGCTGCCGATAAAAGAGTTATGAATCACATTCTTACACAAGCATGACAAAAAAGCCCCCTTATCCAGGTGCCACGCAAGCCTGAACTCCTACGGCGCGCTGCCGGGGACGACTGCGGCGAATCCGTGCAAATTGTTCTTACTCAATCGTCCTCCATTGAGAGGAAACAATAACAAGTTTGAGGAAAAATGGAGCGGATTTAGCCGGGGCTTTTTTTATCGTAATGCACTTTTAACTAGGTTTGTTTCAATGCAATATGTGTTAAGTTGAATCGGCCAAGGCTGTAAGGCATTAATTAAGTCTACGGAGATAATTTGCTTAATTCTCTTTCAAGCCTTGTGCACACACATTATACACCATATTCTGATCATTTATTATTTTTGTTGGCCAAACTCTGTCAAAGACACATTTTCAAAATTAAATATTTTATATTTGCAGTGGATTTAAATTGGGTTTTCTGAATGCTGTAATTTCCTTCCAGACTCTTCGATTAAACTTAATAAAACTCACATGGGGAGGAAAAACAATATACAGTATATCTCGCACTGCGTCCAATGGTACTGTAATGTAAATATATAATTCTGCTGTGGACGTCATTGTATGGGAGTGTTGTGTACTGCCATTTGAGAAGAATTTCCTTTCTATTGTGCACTTACGATCATTTCTGAACATAAAAAGTGAAATGTACTGTGTGCCTTGATCAATATTAATGAGGAGGTAATGAATATGCATTTTCGTTCCGGGAGAGCCATACAGCTAATAAGCCATGATCTGTTGAAATGAGATGCAAATGTTTTTCATTAATAAAATATATTACTGTGAGTGCTTCTTGCGAATGCATCGCTTCAGTACAAAGGACAGTTCACTTGAATCTCACGCGTTTCATTATAAATACTTTCTCTTTTCGTGTGGATGCTTTCCAATGTGGCCTCTCTTCTGTAAGAATAACGATGCGTAATAAAATGCTTGGATTCAGAATTTTTGAATAAAACATATTTTGCACCATCATGACTCCTTTGTGGTTCTTTTACTTATGTTTTTTTCATGCTAACAATAGCCTGTGCTAAATAGCAGCGGAACACTTTGCTGGGTGTGAAATACTCTCTAGGGGTGTTATGGATGTCGCACTAACACCTAGTTATCCTTCGTAATGCAACCTTTACACACACAAACACTTTCACACACTGCCTTTAGCGCTCGTGTTTTGGGCTTCCACTGTTTCAAAGCGGATTGTGGGAGATTTCGGGATTTCTTCAGCATGCTGTAGATAATCCTTGCATGGTCTGATCTCTGGGTAAGTGTCTTCTCACAGCACGGCCGAGTTCCTCGGTGTCTTTCGCTCTGAAAGCGATCGAGGTTCTCCATCAACAAAGACGTAGAAGTCATGTTCTCATTTACAGGGGCAGAAATCATCGGTGTGAAAATCGGTCGGCTCGGTCCCATCGGGTTAGCGCAGCGAAGAAGGGCCAAGACGGCCAAGACTCATCGATTTCTCTCAAGGATCCGGTAACCTAGCAACAAGCTCCGGCCGGCCCCGGTGGACAATCTCTTAATCCTGATCATTTCAGTGGTTGCTGACCAAATGCAGATTTAAAGTTTTTCATTAGATGCAGGTCTACACGGACAGCCCATTTTATCTCTTCTGTGTTGGGCACTTTGTTTAGGAGAACTTAATATTCAGAAACTTGGTTATTAACCTCTAACCAGAACCTGCTGATAAAGGCATGAACACAATTTCATAAAGAGCTGGCCGTGCAAGATTTAAATCGAGTTAGAAGTTCATATCAACCCGATGGTCACACATACACACATACAAATGGAAAAGGCATATAATGTAATGCAATGCACATTGCTTTAGGTAAAAACAATAAAACGGTAACAAAACAACTGTCTTTTTTATGTGGATAAGAAGCACTGTTAATGAAAATGTAAATAAAAACAAATTATAGTGTAACTTGATTTCGGGCAGCAACAAAGCATTCTCTCAGAGGGGTTGAATCGTGTAAAGATTAATATTCCCTATTAATATCTTTTCTGCAAATTGATTTTCTCGGCTGCCAATACACCTTACAATTCTCCAGACTAGGCAAAGCCTGGACTAATAAAGAAATGGATGTTTTGTAATCAATACAGCCACCAGATATAAGGAAAAACCTTCTCGGTTGAACGAGAAGACGTTCATGCTTGAATATGAAATATTAAATGGAAGTCAACAGATGCACTGGGGTCTCCGACAGGTGTTGTGACTGAAGGAGGATGTGGGTATGAAATTGCTTTGGAGGGCTTTCTCACATGAGGAGTCCTCTAGATTAATTCACTTTTTATGATAATTCACAGTAACACTTCGCTTGATGTGTTTATGGCAGCCAAATGAGAATCCATGAATGCCATATTGCACATGCATGCACATTATAAGGATATAACGACGCATAACTGTAAGCGTGATACATTTAAAGAATTCATAGTTCTTTCTTGGTTGCTGTACTTCATGCAATTTTAATGCGAGGTTTCAAGATTCAAGAAAACGTATCGAAAAATAAGTATACGTTCAATTACAGTTTATTTGCACTTTATGGAGCGAGTACTAGAACTAGTATACTTGTACAGTAGCCTAAGTGTACTATTTCACTGCTGCTTGGGACTAAATCAGCGTACTTTTTAGTTGATAAATGTGACAGTGGTTGACTGGAAGTACACAACTATATTTTTGAGATGTACATAAAAAGTAAACTGACGGTTTTAGTTGAAAAGAAGTATACTAAAAGCCCACCCGAGTTAGGATTAGGGTTTTGTGCGCTATATTCCAAGTCTTCTGTCATGCATTGAACTGTTGAAAAACATCTATTAAAGAAAATCTTTTACCATACTGTTTTGCAGCATCTTGGTAAAGTTTTAATATCGGAGTGAATCATTATGTGCCAAAGCAGGGTGGAGTGTGTCCGTGATGTAAAGATGCGTCGATCAAGTCAATTCAAGTCAAGTTGAGCTTTATTGTCATTCCGCTACATGTGGGGACATACAGTGGAACGAAAGCTACAGCTTTCCTGTAACTCAGTGGTTCGAGCATGGCACTAGCAATGCCAAGGTCAAGGGCTCGATCCCAGGGGATTGCACATACTCAGAAACAAATGTATAGTATAATGCAATGTAAGTCGCTTTGGATAAAAGCGTCTGCCAAATGCATGAATGTAAATGACTCACAGGACCACAGTGCTACATAAATACAGACATACAACAGTGGAGTAAAACAAGAATAAACCTACACACAAAGTCACCTACTAATTCACTGGGAGAGTGACTATAAATATACTACAGTCTACATGCAAAATGCTACAAATACAGTTAACACATATGCAAGGAAATACATGCGCTATACTTTGCTTTACTCTCACACCAGGATGAGACGAGAGCAGCAGGTGCTCCTCATAAACTCAATGAGTCTCCAATGGCAATCCGCCCTCACACCGAAAAAGATGTACTGTACGAAGGAAGAGAAACAGAGAGTTTTTCTACTGTCATGGATGTGTATTTTACTGCAGTTGATATAATGACAAGTCCATGCACATTGCTTCAATGCCTTAGCTGAAGATAGCACTAGATTTATTATGGTGTCGTTTTGTACGTCCAAAATTAAGAATGTAAATGAATAGTTATTTCAAAGGCATTTTTTCTTTCAAATCCGGCTTCGAAGCAGCTCCTTGCCTCTCTATTACTTCCTGTCTTGTCTTATATTAAAATGTGTTAAATGTGCATTGACACTTAATTTCAGTGTGATAAAATCTTAATACTCTCCCGTAAGCGAGAAAAGGTAGGATAGAAGACCTCTACATACATCTACATTACAGAAAGTCATTGAACGACCAGTTTCATTTTTACTTTTAAAGGAATAGCTCATTTAAAAATGGAAATGATGTCATCATTTATTCACTCACATGCCATTCCCGTCATCGTCAAAACACCATCATCGATGCCTGTGTGAATGTGAAAAAAGTGTTTTATTTCAACATGAGGATAGCTGTATGACAAACTATGAGTTCACAATGTTAAATCACTGTTCATCTTGACGCTGAAATACAATCGTGGTGTAGTGCAAAGTGCAGTTGGAACATCAAGCATTGTTGATTTCACGTCACATATTGACCGACGGTCGTCTCCGTGTTTGGCCGATGGATGGTCAGTAATTTGGTTGGTGTATGTCAGGTCAGTTCTGAGACTGAGAGAGCTGCTCAGTTCACGTCGCCTTGGCTGAGATCTGCTGGCAGATTTGGGCCGGCTGTGTCCATGAATACCGTAGACCTCATTTCTCTGTTTTATTGCACAGGCCATCAAAACCCGCTTGAAGTTTGTGGTGTACGTGTGTGTCAGAGAGTGAAAATAGGCTAGAGTTTTTAAAGTGAAATACACAGTGTCTAGCCAATGCAAGAGTTGTTTTAGGTGTCACGATCATAGACTGTATAAACATGGACGTAGTGTCCGTGACGTCACCCGAAGGTTTCTGAGGAGCTTTTTTGAAGCCGAAAGTGGGCGGAGCGACCCGGATAATCAAAATGTTGCCACCAAGGTTGCCACTTGGTCACGATTCAGTCTGTTTCCCCTGTTAGTTTGGACTTTTAGTTTGTATTGTATTTCCTGTTCCTGTTTTATGTTGTTGTCTTTTGTAGTCATTTTGTTCGGTGGTTCTTGTTTCTCCCAGGTGTGTCTAGTTATCTTGTTTAGTTCTCATTAGTTTGTCTCAAGAACTAGTGTTTCTCTTGCCAGTTGTCTAATCTTATTTCTATGTTACGGATGTTTCTCGTGTTCTGTTTCCTGTTTCCCTGTTTTTTGGATTATTGCTTGTTTGTATTATTAAACACTATTTGCACTTGGATCCAGCTCTTATTCATCATTCAGCATAATAATAGGCATAATTTAGCTGAAAAATTACACATTTTTGTATGATTGTATGCTGTTATAATTTGCACCAAAAAGGTAGAGATTTGGAGAAATCTTCAAAATGTTTGATCTGTTATTGGTTTCTGTTAAACTCCCAATGGACAAAACCACAAACACACCATAAAAATGTTGATAAGACGAATATTTCAAGTCTTCAGTTGATAGCCTAAACAATGACCAGATTTTTTAAAATATGCTATTCACTGAAAGTTCTGCTCCCCTTAGCAGCCCACATTGATGTGTATAGTTTTATGTATACTTTATGTAGTAAGCATATTAATCGAAATCTCCTAATGTATACTTGTAAGTATACTGTTTTAATACTGCCCACTTTTTAGCTTATAAAATTGTACTTTTAAAGATATTTGAAGTGTAAAAGGAGTGAACTTTGAGTACACAACGAATTTACATCTGTTGTGCAATTGTATTGCAACTACTATATACTACACTTGTACCCTATTTTTAGCTCATGAAAGCACACTTTAAATTATACTCTCATAAAATAGCTTAGCAGTTTTTATACTGCAAGTATACTTTTAAGTTTGTAAGTTGAGTTTCATTATATACTTTGACTTTTCTATCAATTTAAGTCAAGAAAACTTCATATAATTACGTGTATAATAAGATTATATGTGTAATAATGAGACTGAAGTACTGTCTTAGTTTTTAGTTTGAAAGAAGTGTACTAGTAGCACACTTGAATAAACATTTTTCTTAGGGATGCCATAATTTAAACTTGAACGTGGATGTGTTGCATGTTTGTGAACTTTTCAGTTACTTCAGTTACTTCCTGTTTTGGCCATTGTAGTCCGTTGTAGTTTATGTGTCGTGTCAGCCATTTTGTATCTTGCCCTGATTATGTTCACCTGTGTCTTTTTACCCTTATGAGTTTATCCTGTGCATTCTTGTGTTTCCAGTGTGCATTTGTCAGTCGTGGAATGTTGTTTGCTGTTGTATGTTCTATGATCTACCCAGTTTCTTGTCTCTTGTTAATTTTAATAAAGTCTTAACTGCCTGTGGATCCCTAGCCTGCCTGCTCGATCTGTTGCAATCTGAACGACATTGCACATTTCAATATATCTCATTATATTTCACAGTGTAATGCATGGGCCGATGCACAAATGAGTGACATTTTCATACCAGTCAAAAACATGAATAACATAGTATGTTCAATGTAGTCCTGTATGTCTTTTACATGTTTAGAATGACAAATAATGACAGATTGTCATTACTGGATGAACTGCTCTTTATAAAGGCATCAATTGCAGTAGCATTCGAGATAAACTATAGCACTTGTAAACATTATTCATAACGGCCTTGCTGATGTTATCAATTACAAGTGTGTCATGTGCCAGCCATTAGTCGTGCCGGTAGAGTTTGTGTCTATGCAGTGGGTGGGCTGGTTGTTAACTCGTCCTTTTCTACCATTAAATATTCAGTTATCTAATTAGAGCGAAATGTACAGGTTGGATGGCAGCCTTATTTCTCACAGCACGATGGCTTTAGTCAGATTAGGGGCTCCCTGTCGGTTTTTACTTGGATCACGTTGATACCTCGGCATCTGACGAGAGAGGAACGCACCTGACAGGGGTTTCACGTAAGGGACGTGGTGTGCCGGATGGATGTGTGTGTGGGGGGGGTATGTCGGGGGGAGCGGTCGTGCTCCAGTAGGCACACCTTGAATCACATTACATTTCCGCCCACGTCGAAAAGCCACCCGAGAGAACGACCGAAGGCAAGCGTGGAAAAAAACTAGCGCGAGAACAAACGACCGGGTTGTTTAGATCCGGCTGACGGCCTCGACGTATCAGGTTTGCAGCGACTGATCTAAATGCGAAGAAAAATGGAGGGGGCCTCCCGCACGCCGTTATTACTCTGTCACTTACCATTAAACATGAATAAACAGCTCGCCCGCATCACCCAGGCATTTTATTTCACTGGCTTTATAATGAGAGTAAAATTGCATCTATTGCCGAATGTGCCTCTGTAATTTCCAGTACATTAAAACGGGCGAAAACTCACTTTGGATCTGTTTCGCAATGTTCCCCGCACATAGGAATTATTTGATTATGAAAAGTTGAAAGTGCTCAGATGTTTACAGAATAAAATTAGCCCTGCATGGCTTGCTGACGCAGAAAGTTGTCTTTGATCAGTGTGGAGATGTTTGCCGATGGTTCAGCTGGCGTGTATCATCGTCGTGATGCTGCGAGATCCTCTCATCTTGTGGTCGTAATCAAATTATAGTCGACAGAAGGAGGAATTGACATGCTGTGATGTTGTTTGCTGTGTGTCGGCAAATTAAATTAATGTTAAGATGTTTTGGGGAATTTTGAGAACAATACATATTTAAAGGGATAGTTCATCCTAAAATGAAAATTCTGTCATCATTTACTCACGCTCATGTAATTTCATACCTGTATAAATTACTTTGTTTCAAATGAACACAAAGAAAAATATTTGAAAGAATGTTAGTCATTTTCAGTTCCGGGACATCATTGAGTAGGAAGAATTAAATGTGGTGCCCGAGAACTCTTTGTTTTCCTAAATTCTTCAAAATATCTCATTGTGTGGTCAACAGAACCAAAAAATACAATATTTTTTCCTGCTATGGTAGTGGATGATGTCCCAGAACTGAAAATTGCTAACATTCTTCAAAATATCTGGTCACACTTCAGTACAGGGGGCAATTCTCGTAATTAACAAACCATTAACTACGACTTTTTCCTCAATAAACTCTTCATTTGTTGCTTATTAATAGTTAGTAAGGTGGTTGTTAGGTTTAGGTATTGGGTAGGATTAGGGATGTAGAGTATGGTCATGCAGAATATGTGCTTTATAAGTGCTTATAAACAGCCAATATGCCAATAATAGGCATGCTAATAACAACTAGTTAACAGTGAGAATTGCCCCCTATACTGAAGTGTTTCCACATATCTTTCTCTTTGTTCATTGGAACAACGAAATGTATACAGGTTCGAGGGTGAGTAAATGATGACAGATTTTTCATTTTTGGATGAACGGTCCCTTTAAGTAGGCTACACTTCAGGAATCCTTCACACAAAAGAAACTGCTTTATAACATTGCAGTAATTTCAGACGCAGGTGCATTCTGGGTAAAATATGAAAAAGCTGAAAGAAGCAGCTCCTCTCCGAGCTAGTCAACGTGGCTGTGAAACTTTATTTTATGCGTTTTGTTTCAAGTCCTCCATAAGGTAGCAAAGTAAGCACTGTTCAACAGATTGTTTGGATGCTTTATTAAAAACAAATCTCTCCCTATTGACAGACTCTGCCAATAAAACAACACGCTGCGTGGCTTAGCAAAGTAACGCTACAGCATCCGAAAGTGAAGTGAGAGAGCAAACAGAAAAACAAAAGTGACTGTTTGCTTGTGCGTCTAGAAATGCACAATGGATAACTGGTTTAGGATTTGGAATGGACATTTATTATCATCCATTGAGGTATGCGAAGGAGTTACGGGCCTTGAAATGATTTAAAACTGTCATTTTAAAAATATAAAGTGCCAGACAAAAACAAGAAACTTGGCAAGCTAATGGGATGGCGAGGCGGTGTTTGTGTTGAATTTGTGTTTTCTTTTCAGACAAGATTCACACAAGATCAAAGTCAACATGAAATCAAAACTGACCCATGTTTACGTTCTTAACACATGCTGTTGGTATTATTACATGTGTGATTCATCACTATGTGTTATTCTTCATAATATTTCATTATGTATTTCAAGTTAGGGTTATAGTTAATGTAATAAGATAACACCAATACCCATAGATTTCTATTAAAAAATGTTACCATTGAGAACACGTCTTTGTGTTCCTGCGTCATGGCATAATGATATTAAAAATGTATAGATTGCAAGCGCTGTAAACTGCTTTTGATAAACACCACATGCATAGAGTAAATGTAAATGTCTTCAAGATCTACATCCTGGTCAAAAACCTCCAAAAGTGGGCATCATCTGTGTTTCTTTTAAGGGGAGTGCTGTAAACTTGCATTAAGGTTTCACTCCATCCTGGTATGATTCACTCACATTTAACAATGCATCCAACTCCTAAAGGATAAAATCACATCTCGCCCTACATTTGTTCTAAATGGAAATTCAGTTTTACTCTGAAATACCACAGATTATGTAACTAAAATGGGTTGTGAATGTCGTTTTACCTAAACTTGAAATAACGAGGCGAGGAAAATGTAGATGACGTTGCATTATAAAATCTTGTATAGATGCGGATTATATCTCTTGTTTGCTTTTTCTCAATTAGGACAGCGCATGGTTTGCCTCGCACGGATCTGTTAAATCTTTGATGGGGTGCTCCATGTATTGTGTAATATGCAAATCCAACATCCCTGAACTGCTTATGTCGCTTGTTCGTGTTCAAAGATATCAGCCAAATGTTTAGTTACTTCTTAGTTTGCAATCATGCTGGTTTTATCCAAACAGAAACACTTATCTGAGCATCAACATTCAGTCACCCCAGCCAGACAGCCTTCACCACAAATGAGTTTAATTAGTGTGCTAATTATGTCATTTGATCCGTTTAACTTAGCCTGAAACTTTCTGCTTTATTGTGTAACAGTCTATTGTTTCTCTGTGATTTCAAAGTGGTGAGCTAATGTCACGCACAGTACAAGATTCCTTTGTCTGGCATCCCTTCAAACGAAAGCTCTGTCTCATTATGTGTTATCTCAAGACATTAAACAAGCATCTTTCTCAGCTAAAACACAGGCTTGAAGTGAGCAGTAAAACAGTGCCACCTTATGACTAATGTCGGGATTGCAAGCTTTCTTCTGGGTTTCAATGACTGATTTCACACATTCTGTCTCAAAACAAAATGCTTGGCTTCAGATCAACATGGATACAGTGCCAGAAAGGAAATGAGCAGCATTTTCCTCACGGGAAACAAACAATCGGTGCATGAAGATGGGTTCTGTTATAACATTGACTGGCCTCATATGAATAAAAACCCCAAGATGTTAAAAACTCACAGAGGTGTTTGATTGGTTTTCTAAGCCAGATAATCTGCCTGGCCTTTAACTGTGCCAACAACCAGTTTTACGCAGAGGCTTATTGGCACATTCAGGCTTCGACAGAGGTTCACGCTTGATATTTTTATGGTATAATCAGAGCCATTGATAGAGAGAGTCGCGTCAACTTCGTTGACTCCAATGGAACAGTTTTTTCACAGCAATGGAGGCTCTCAATACTTCCCGGAAGTTACTAGTTACACATGGAGCTGCGACTAAACAGACCAACTGAGGTAAACTTTTAACCCATTTAAAGACGAAAGGCATTTAATGAATAAAAAAAATGAAAGAAATAAAGCATTTAAAGAGAAAACATAACTTCCTGGAACTACCTGAAGGCTCCATGAATCACGTGACGCTCCAGAGTTTTGGACTTCCGTTAGCAGAACTCTCTGTCTCAATGGCTCTGGGTATAATGTCCTCGAGATTTCTTCAAGCGCATAAAAGTCTTGAGTGGATGGTGTGAATGGAAAAATGAAGGCACTGATTTGGTATTGATTTGTATTTTTCATCTCAAAACTCCTCTTCCAAGCCTTTTTCAAAGTTTTAATGGATAGCAACATGATACTAATACCATGGAACTTAAATGCCAAATACCAAATAGATGGCGCAGAGAGACAAAAACCAATGCTATTTAATGCAAAATTTACTTCACAATATTCTCGCAACATAAAATATACAAAAGTACTACCGTTTTTTGTCTATCTGAGCACTGATAACAGGTGATGCAATGAAGTTGAGCAGAGTTTAACTTTAAGTGTCAGTGCCAGTGATCAATTATAGCTTTATATAATTGTATAGCCTAGCGTATATACAATTTTTTTACTATAACATTACAGTGTCCAGGAACACCTGATTCATATGTAAATTGTAAAGAAGTCATAAGGATCACCGTGGAGTCCAGCTGCTTGTAATTTCAGCAAATAATTGCGTGTTTAAGTCCCGGTTTGTTTGTTTCTCCTATTCTCTTATTTGCTGGGTGTTTTGCCACCCAGGGGAGCGTGTCCCAGGGCGTGTCCCTACATGTTCACGTGGTAAAGTGACGTCGATGCATACCCTCTATTGCCCAAACTTATCGTTCCCCACCTACAGATACTATTAGTTAGGCTGTAAAATCTGGTTAATTATGCGGAACATTGCGGCCGTAATCTAAAGCGTTACCATATTTATTCTGTCAAAAAAAATAGGGTATTACCCCTTTACCAAAGTTAATTAAAAAAATAAAAGTAATACTCGCGGAGACGCGATGTGACGTAGTTAGCGTACGGCTACGTCAGTCAGGACCGCCCGCTCACAACGAGCATGCGATTACATTACACCGACCTGGCTGGCGATCTCAAGCCATTCAACTGATGTCAGTGAGTGTACAAAACTGTACAAACTGTCGAAATAATATTATTTTAAATAGCCGTTTACACTGCTTTTTGAAATCGTCGGACGACGTGCGCAATCATGAAGCGAGATAACTGACTAGACGACGTTACAGGTGTTCGCGTGCAGAATGAAGTCGGCAAAATTTGCGCTTAAATACATTACCTTTCAGCAGTTTATTACCTTTCCTGGGGAAAAAAACACACTCTAAAGCGTTTTCGTGACAAGTTTACATGATGTTACATATCACGTTCAGGCTATAAATAGTTTAGTGATGCATGCAAATGTGAAGAGGTGATGTTTATCGCTTATAAGTACACAATATTGTCTGTGCATTATTAGTAAAGATCAGTCATTTAGCATTACATCACTCTCTTACAGTGCACATGTGCTCTGAGGGGTGACTTAGTCTGCAGAGGCCCTTCAGCCTTCTATCTCAACCTGGCTGCTTGAATTCAAGTCATCGTTTTCACCTCTTTCTGTAGCCCATGGCATCACTCACACGCCTCTGAATAACCAAGTCTCTCCTCACCTTTATTCATGAGGCGTTTCATCTCTTTGCTTCATGTGTCAGTTACTTCACAGCTGTCTGGACAGGTTTTGTGGAAGTCCGGCGTCTCACAGACAGCTCTGGATGAAGTGTTTCTCTCAGTGTGTTGTTGGGTGCCTTTGGCTGTAATGAATGGTGCCATTCAAAATCAAAACCACATAAAGGGAAAAATATGAGTGCTGTAGAGATAAAATACTGCGCAGGTGACTGATTTGAGAGTGCTTTACCTTTGCAAAAGTTTACCGTGAGTTTCAGCCACAGTGTTTTAAAAGTAGCCTACTGATGACATTGTACTGTTACATTACTGGTTAATGTATCATATTGATTCTGTAGTTGTCTGTTACATTTATATTATGTCACTGATTGATTACCATATTCATGTGCTATGGGATACTTATTGTGAATTTAAAGGGATAGTTCACCTATTAATGAAAATTCGGTCATCATTTACTCACCCTCATGTCATACCTGTATAAATGACTTTGTTCTGATGAACACGGAGAAAGATATTTGGAAGAATGTTAGCAATTTTCAGTTCTGGAACATCATTGACTAGGAAAAATTAAATGGTATAGCCAAAGATGCCCCAAAACTGTATTCCTAAATTCTTCAAAATATCTACTTTTGTGTTTAACAGAACCAAAAAAAGTCTATTATGGTAGTGGGTGATGTCACAGAACTGAAAATTGTTAACATTCTTCCAAATATCTTTTTTTGTGTTCAACAGATCAAAAGAAATGTATACAGATTTGAAACGACCCGAGGGTGAGTAAATGAGGACAGAATTTTCATTTTTGGGTGAACTGTCCTGATTCCCTTTAAATCTATTTTTATAACGAAAGGACAATAGCATTACTAACAGGAACTGTGGTTTCCATGGTTATTTTTTGCAAGGTCTGTTAGGTCTGCATTTTTATTTGTTGACATTTCGTTTAGAGAAACACATGTGACCCTGGATCACAAAACCAGTCTTAAGTAGCACGGGAACATTTTTAGTAAAAGACAAAAATACATTGTGTGGGTCAAGATTATCGATTTTTCTTTTATGCCAAAAATCATTAGGATATTAAGTAAAGATCATGTTCCATGAAGATATTTTGTAAATTTCCTTCCTTAAATATATAAAAACTTTATTTTTGTGAGTGGATGGTCTGCCACAGTGCCCCTGATTAACAACTTCAAAGGCGATTTTCAATATTCAATATTTTGATTTTTTTGCGCTCTCAGATTCCTTAAACGGTTGTATCTCAGCCAGATATTGTCCTATTCTAACAACTCATATATCTATAGAACGTTGACTTGTTCAGATTTCATATTATGTAAAAATCTCAATTTCGAAAAATTGACCCATAAGACTGGTTTTGTCGTCCAGGGTCACATACTTGCTGTCACTTTTCAATCAATACGAGACAAAACGTTGCTTCTGTTCACATATGCTTAAACATTTGTTCAACAGTTTTTTGACACATCCCATATCTCAATGTATAATGTGAGAGGCTGAACATAAATGCAAATAAAAACCATCTATAAAGAATGCATATTAAATACCTTTGGGATTAAATCTGATTTTTTTCGGGATTAACACATTTTTTGCTGCATTACAACACTTAAATCAGGTGCAGGTCTTGTTATTCCGTGTATGTCCCAGTTACGGCAAAATGGCCTATTTGTGTACAGCGATCTCTCACTCGAACAGCCCACTCCTAATGACTGTTTTATTTTAAACAATGCGTCTCGGTCCCTGTGTGTACTATTATCAACAAGAGGAGTCTTCGGGGAACGCTCGACGTGACGGCGCGTGGGAGGCCGACTACTCATCTGTCAGCTCATGAGGGTTTCCATGGGAACCAAAGAGCGCGTAGCAAAGTAATGAGGCAGCCCATAATTGTTCACCGTGACCTTGCTGATCCCATCAAGGTTGTATTCCTCGCCTCGGTGCTGCGTGTCTGCGCAAATATTAGTGCACAACCATCCGAGACGGATGTTGCCCTCCGTTTAGCCATTTGAGTGAGGTTGGACCTAATCGGTTTTCAAATCTATCCGATATGTAGAGTAGAATCCGGGGGATGAATCTTTGCAGTTACATCCGACCTAATCCGATTAACACGGGGACTCGAACGCAGCAATTTCGCAATTACGCATCGACTCGGCAACCCTTCCGAAATTTCCTTTTCCTGCTTGCCTTATTTCAATTCACTCCTCTGATTGGCTTGTTTTCGTCCATGTCCTCTTAAACTGGCATCGGATTGAGGACTTGTCACTTTAGCTGTCTGTATTTACCTGTCTGTCTTGCGATATGATGACAGGTGGTTGAAATGCTCAGCGGGATCTGCCATTTGCTCTCGCTGAACTGTTGTCAACTTAACTCTGTATTGAGTTCGGAAAGTTGATTTAAGGTGAAAGAGAATCAAGAATTACACCGATGTCTGTCAGGTTGCGTATAATACTTTAGCGATTTGTAAAGATTTTATTAATCATGGGGGAAAGTTGTTGGCCATCTCTTCAGATACGGTTCAAATGCTCACATTTTCCGGGCATTTTTACATATTCAGAGATGAGAACGCGGTCGTAGAGTAATTATTTATCTTTCATATTTTCCAAGAGCGGCTGTTCGTCAATAGTGCATGAAATTCCAGCGCTAACCGAATTAGCACTCATTTAAAATGATTGCAGTGTATTTGCCAAGACTTCATACTTGTTTATTCAGAATAATTGGTTCTAATGATGATGTTTCTGCGGTTGTTGAAGCAACTGCACGTTTTTGAGATGTAAATTTACATACAGTATATGAGTCTTGTGGGCTTATGTCTTCAAAAGGCGCATTTTCTGTAAGACAAACAATATCTTCAAAGACTCAGGAATGTGCCTGGTGTTCTGAAACCTTCAATAATGAGATACAAACTGAGTAAAAAACTGTTAAGAGATCTGAGTGAATTTAAACTTGTGAACTTGGATTTAAATGTATAATTTTCCGTTGAAAATGTTTTCACACTAGCATTTACAGAATGCACCATAACAAAGAAAAATCAATAATATCTCAATTGTTTCACTTTATCAGTAATGCAATTGAATGGAGAGCAGACAGAGTTAAATCAGAAATCTCAGTATAAACTCAATTGGCAGATGCTTTTATCCAAAGTGACTTACAGTTCATTCCATACGGAAATGCAATATATGTGCACATATTGAATATCCATATATGAATGACATGTTTTGTATATGCCATATATAATCCATATATGAAACCTATTAGAAAATGGAACAATTGCATATATTGACATATGTCCACCCCATACAAAAATATGTTTATGTATGTATAATACATGTATTGTCATATATGGAATGTATAAAAACATTAATATATGTGAGATATGTGTACTTTTAATTAAGTGTTATATATAAATTAGACATAGCCTATATGTGACATGTTCACTTCTACTGTATATGCAATCTTTGAATTATGAAATATATGGTTTCATATATTTGATCTATTAATACGGGATCTTTGAACTTCAAAAATATCTTTTAATACAGGATGTAGACATGTTTCTACAAAGTTACAGTGTAATGCACATTCCCTACCTTAAACATCAACTGTACAATAAGCTAGGAAAGGTAACACATCTTTATTTAAACAGTCTTTATTTAAATAGAAAAAAAATCTTATTAAGCAGCACAATCAATCAAAACACTAAACAGACATAGGAAACAGAACATTAACCAATTTTAGTGGGTTAGTAGTTTTGTATTCCCACGTCTTGGTAAGTTTTTGGTTTATTGCCATCCTCTATAGGCCCCTGGTGAAGAAACTGGATCACTGCATCTGTAAGAAATCAGTAAAAGTTAGGTTATTATAATATAATTAAAATATATTGATTTATTGGTCCAGAGTTATGTTTAAACTTAAACTTAGATAAAAAATCAAATTGTCTGAAACCCTATATTTCAGAAAGTGTCTAACATTTTAAAGAAACTTTTTAACTTTGATAGTGTTGGGTGGGACAGCAAACTAAACTTGATCTTAGTCGACATGGTGTTAAAATATATTTAATCTGTTTAAGTCTTGCAATCCAACACTGTACCAAAGTATAATTTTGCTTTTAAGTTAGACATGTGCCTAAAGCTTAAAACTACATTTAAGACGTAACTACCTTTATGAGGTAAATATATTGAGTTAGTAAAGATAAAGATTGTTATTAATTATGATATTAATTATGTCGTCAAATGTTCCCATGTACCACTTGATCTGAGCTTCACCTTCCTAAGGACAAGGCAGAACAACAAGCTAGCCTACATGACCATGGCAATGATATGTTTCTACAGACACGAAGAATTATACTTTAGTGACCCAAGTGCTGAGTGACAGAGTTCACAACTGAGGTTATCATTTCATTTGCTATTTAGCATCAATTAAATAAATGGTTGACATTCATAACTAATGATGTTACTGTTTCGGCCTGGAGAAAACTATTAAAAAAGGAAGTTGATTTGTTCACATGTACTGTATATTGCAGAAGCTAGTTTTGGTTGAAATAAAATACGTTACCTTTTCTGGGTATAGATGCACCATCATTCACATCACTGTCATTCACAATCTGCAGGTTCAGTCTCCATTTGTATTTTCTGAGAATTTCTGGACTTGTTTCAACCTTTTCATGGAGTAACTGTGGGACACAAACAGGAATGGCACAATTATCAGCAAAGACATTACTTTTTTCAGACAGCTTCAGTTCATTTTCAAATGTAACTTAACTTAATTGCATTGCTTATCCAGTGAAAATGAGCTTATAGTATCTCTATACAGATGAATGTACCCAAATATATTAACTAATATACTCGAGCTTCGAAAACGTCAATGCAGCTGTAATCATACAAACACTGACAGGGAATATTCGAAACATTCGCTGATATAAAACACACACTTTTGTGCAAAACAATTGAATATGTCACTAACTTTCTAATATTAGCGTATGATAAAGAGTAAATTACCATCCAGTGCTCCACAGGTCTGTCTTTGAGCCCGTCTGTAAAATCATCGTCGTTTAAACTTTATGTGAAGGTGCTGGCACATTTGTTATCGCTCCACTTGCTGAGAAAAACATCTTAAGGCATGACTGTTGAGTCACAGCCATTGCTCTCGCATATGGACAACAATTTAATTCAAGTGTTTTTTCCCCCATACAACTCTACAATACATTCCTTATTCTACAACAAGTAACTTATCCAATAATTGAAATGTTGTCTTGGCGTATTGACATTTTTTTGAACATGTTATTTATTCATCTATAGTTTTACCCCGGGAAAACTGAATTGAAACATTAAAAAATAAGCAAAAAGTAATTTTTATCATTTAATAATTAGGCATATATGGCTATGAAAACATAATACCATATAAATCTTTGATATATATTGTTAACATGGTTATATCATAATACAACATAACATTTGTGTATATTATATGGTCACAACATGCAATACCATATAAAGATTAATCCTATACATACTTTAAATATATGTTCATATATGAATTTAATATGGGCATTTCAAATATGTTATAAACATATATCTACATATATCCAAAAGATGTATATATGTGGCAATAATATATTTTCTTATATGTAACATATATGGCAAGATCACTACTGATATAGGGACATAAATGTCATATATTACATTTCCATATAAGGTCAACACATCCTAACTCCCTACTCGTCACATATTTACGCTCCGTCAGCGCCCTTCAGCGACACTTTTGAACGTGCAGGGTACCCCTTTGGCGTCATTTTTCGACGTGAAGGGAACGTGGATTTTACGTCATTATGAAAATCTATATTAGATATCATTTAAAATGATGATGTTTCGGGGTTTAATTTAAGTTTAATGGCCAGGATAATTGCGTTTACATGACGCTATTCACACAGTTTCACAGTTTTAGCATGTAATGTAACAGTTTATTTATCGTAATATAAAACACATAATACAAGCAGTCACAAAGTCGTTCAAAAATACAGATATTCCAAAGGTACCAACGCGAAACGATCGATTTGTATGAGGAACAGATGCGAAAGTGATTATCGTCCGCCGTAAATCTCAAATCCAGTGAAGAACGACGTTCAAATATTGCCGCCAGAGGAAGTTAAGTCAGCTTCGATACCATTGGCTCTCCCGTGTCTCGTGACCGATCGCGTCATTTCGTTGGCTTTGAACGTGAAATGGTATTGGCTCCCGCGACCGAATGCATCTAGCTGTTCCGGTTTATATGGCTGAGAAGTGGTTAGGGTTAGGTTTAGGGGGAGGTTGGGGTTTGGTGCTACAAAATATTAAAACCATAAATAATTATGAAATGCTAAGAATTGCACGCATCTCTGTCTGGAGCATTTAGCAAACAGCAAAGCAGTTCCCTGTTCGTCGAAAAACGACGCCGTTCAAAAGTGACGCTGTGGGGCGCTGACCGAGCGTAAATATGTGATGAGTCGAGTCAAGGTCGACATCTGAACTTTATTCTCCAGGTTTATTTTTTAGCTCTGTGCTTTTGTGCTGAAGTTTTGAATATGATGTATTTTTATTCCTCTAATTTCACGCCAAATTTAAATGAAATTATAAAATCTAAAGTGTGAGAAAAAATGTGAACCCAAGGCAGCACCCGTAAAGGGATAGTTCACCCAAAAATGAAGATTATGTCATCATTAACTCTCCCTCGTGTCATTCAAAACCTGTATGACTTTCTTTCTTCTGCCGAACACAAAAGAAGATATTTTGAGAAATGTCTCAGTGGTTCTGTGTCCATTCTTTAAACATCATCTTTAATGTCGAGTGTGAATAAATTATGTAATTTTTGGGTGAGCTGTCCCTTTAAACAGTATACCAGCTGTACAAAAAATAATTTCTGACTGTCATTAACAGGTACTGATGAACCCTTTGAGGGTTTTGTCTGAGTAACAAGTTAAACAACAGTTTTTTTCTCCCTGATTTCAATAGAACTGAGAAATCGATTATTTCTCCTGAGCTGTGAAGGAGCGACCCTTGAGCATTGAAATGTTCTTCTAAAGTAAAAATGACTTGACTTTCCTGCAGCTATAAAAGGCAAAGTCTGACAGTGTCATTCTTTGTCCTTCACTTACAAAAGTTGTTCTGTAAAGAACAAGGCATTCTGAATGTCTATCTTTCTTCAAATGCTGGATTAAGAAGCAGGGTTTAATAAACCCTTATACATTCAAGCTACATCAAAGTTCTGAAGAGATGCCTTAGAGTGAAAGAGTGTCAGAAACCGAAGGATTACTTTGTACTTCAAGGAAAGAACAAAGAAACGGAGGGTTCCTGTCAAAGTGTTTTGGGAATCAACTATATTCACCTTCTTTTTATTATGCTGTTGTTCGCTCGTTCACGGTACAAAGAGGCTTGAATTGGTGTGATTGAATGAAACGAGAGATAAATATACGTGATTTTCTGACAATAATGTGTGTGGGGTGATTGTACCATCAAAGTATTATTTCTATTGTTTTATGGTGTGTATCTTAACCTTTACACCTTTAACCTTTTTATTTATTATTCTCAGGTTAGGTAAAGTAAGTCAAATCTGACCTAAATCATAAGCATTTAAATAATACTTACAATTCGGACAGAAGACTCCTCCGTGGTAAGTTCTCACTTAAGTTTTTATTAAACACACAAGTGGTAGACAAAATTCTTAGCAAGTAGTATAATTATATTTATTAAACAAAATATCTTGCAAAACTAAATCAATAACATTATTGTATATAAGTTTCCAACAAAGGTGTACAAAGACAGTATCCGTGCACTTCTCTCATTCCTCTTTTATAGCCAAGGTCTATGGTTGCAGTTAGTTTCTCCTCTGATGTCATCAACTTTGCCAAGGCTTCCACAGTCTTTTTAAGTCATCTTCGATGCGTCTCCCGTTTGCCCTTTGCATGTCTCGTCTCCGCTGTGCTCGTCTTTTTAAGTCTGAAATATATATACTTCATTTGCTACATCACATATTACATTAAAAAAATTTTTACTACTTTCATTTACTTAATAAAACACACACACGGGTTAACAACCATCCATAACAACTTTCCTCAACTTGGGTAAGTGCACACGCATGCTTTCACATTAGTAACCTACATAAAATTGTTACATTCCAGGTGTAAAACAATAAATCATATAGTCTAACTTAACACCTACTGTTAAAGGTAATACACGTGTAAAAGCAAGCAACAATCAATACTTTTGTAAATGTAATATACATGCAAAACAAAAATATTGCATTTTTTTGCATTTATTAACATACTATAAATGAAACATTGATCGTTGTTGTGATGGATTGTTTAGGCGAGATTACTTTATGCCCTGAAGTTTATAATTTTGTCTTGTTCTCAACCTCATGTCATTCCAACAGTTCCAATTTTATCTTTTTTTTGTATAATGACAATGTATAGTACCGGTCAAAAGTTTGGAAATGCTCGACTGAAATGCTTCTAATAATCCTAAAAATCCTTTGTATGCTTAAATAGATCAAATTACTTTTATAGTAATTTTTTATTAGAAAACAACAATTTTATTTTTGAAATGGATGACTTGGACTAAATAATGTAGAGAAAGCAGGCATTAAGATAGATGATAACACTTCTTTAAAAATATTCCCAGTGTGAGACCTCAAATTATAAATGATATAATGCCATCAGAACGTTTTTTTTATTTTAGATGGTAAAATATAACTTTTTTTTGTTGATGTTTTTATTGATGGCGTAATGCACAGTTACAATTGTGCTCTATAGTTTTGATTCGTTAACCATTAAACCATCTAAAATATAAATAAAGTGTTCCCAAAGTTTTGACTGGTATTGTAAACGTGTTTTATATAAAGAATGTTCTCTTTTCATGTCCAGGAAAGTGGACCTTGACCAATAGCTGTTAAGCTCCCAGACTCATGCGTTATATTGCAAGTCTTCTGAAGCTGTCCGATAACGTTGTGTGACGAACAGATTGAAATTCTAATGTAAATCTGGAAATGATGTCCTTTACCATAGCTGTCAAATCTCATTCATGCTTTTGCCTATTCAAACTTGAGAGTACATGATTAGTTGAGGCGCACGGTTGGCGTTTGCCATCATTCACCACAAACCTGGCCTGATGTGACTGTACGAGTCAAGTTTAAATATGCACAAGTGTGATTACGTTTTTTTAGCTGTTTAAGTAAATTACTTATAGATTCATAATGTGTTTTAAAGGGTGAGTGTATTTCTGTATGTCCAAACTATTTTTATATGCTGTATTTATTTATTTATGTATATTTATTAGAGATGCACCGATATATTGGGCAATAATCAGGCAATAGTTTAATCAAAAGAGGAAAGAAAATGTAATGAATTTGTGCTCTGTATTTAGAAAATGTTAAGAAATATCGCCAGTTTGATATTTCAATATTAATAGTCATTATGAACTAGTAACATTCAGAAAGTTAAAGTGATAGTTTACCCAAAAATGAAAATTCAGTTATCATTTACTCACCTTCTTGTCTTTTCAATCCTCTTTGACTTTCTTTCTTCCGCAGAACACAAAAGTAGATATTTTGAAAAATGTTGTTATCTGGACCCCATTGATTTGCATTGGTTTTGTGTCCATACAATAGAAGTGAATGGGTGCCAGCGCTGTTCGGTTACCAACTTTCTTCAAAATATCTTTTTTGTGTGTGTTCTGCAGAAAAAAGACAGCCATACTGGTTTGAAATGACAAGAGGGTGATTACTTGACTGAATTTTCATTTTTGGGTGAGCTATCACTTTAAGAAATATAAATTTAATCATCAGCATCGGCACATATTACTCTGAATAATCTGTATCAGTGGAGATATTTATTATTGGTGCATCTCTAATATTTATTGTTTTGTAAAAGTATCGAAATATACCCAACTGGATATTTTTGCCATTCACCAAATACTTAACATATCCGTCAGTAAGTGTTTTTCTAGGTGCAGGTCTTGGTCAAGTTTTGGTTTGTCAGTGACTCATTCACCTTTCATCAGTATCAGATCAGCGGCTCTGGCTTTATTTGGTTTACGGTGGCTTTTGTCAAGAGGCGTCTAATGAAAATATAAGGCAGGTCAAGGACTGCGCTGTGAAGGAGCCATTTTAAACCATTGACAGCCGCTGTGAGCTCTTCAAATTCACCAAAACACATCCATCACCCCACGTGTCCGTTTCATATCTCTGGTCACAAAGCCGTTACTGGAACGCTGATAACACATTGAATTAAGCCCTAACTGAGTGGATGGAAAGGTTCGCCAGCTGAGTCCAGTTGAAGAGCAAGCAATAAGATGTGAAATGTGCCCCCATACTGCATTAATGTGTAAATTGGGATTTTAGTAAATTAATCTTACCGGCAAAATGATTTTACGAGAAAGGTCAGCGTACCATATTGCTGGCCTGTAGAGGAGGAAGATTATTCATCATAGCGGTCTCTCAAGGATTCTCGCCGGCACGATCTTTCCGCCCCAATTTTCCAGCCTTGGTGTGGGGAGAAAAATGGCAGGCTGTTGTCTTTATCCCCCTAATTGGTACAAATCTCAGCCGCTGCTAGAGAAAGATGAAATGAGACCTGAAAATAGACTCGGGTCTCAAGAGCACTGGCTGTTCTGCTCCCAAGAGTGCAGTGAAACTGATAGATCTGACACTGTACGAGTGTAACATCCATTGTCAAAATCTCCCACAGTGACACAAAGTTGTGATTTGTGCCATGTAAAATGGCCAACCTGAGCAAACCAAGGATACGTTTTAACACTTACTGATGCTGATACTGATGAAATGAGATAAGCGAGAGAGGCAACCGAGAAACATCACAAACTGAAACTAAAATGTCACTCACATGGCTGTAGCATACGGCAAGCTACAACTTTAACAAGCCGTTCGTCACAGTTTGTCATGCTAACCCTGCTGGAAAGGGTTCAGCTTTAGCTGGCTATGTTTTGGTACATGTAGCTGGATCATAAATGATCCAAGCTGGCAGTTCGTGATAGAGCCGAAACAAACCAGCTACCAGATGGTCTTAAGTTGGTCAAGCTGGGTTTTGGAAACGGTCAACCAGCAAATGACCCACTTGAACCAACAAATGACTCGAAAGTGCAATCTTTAAAATAACGGTGCTACAAAATTGACGTAGAAGAATGTTATGGTTCCATAAACAACCGTTACCATCTGCAAAACCTTTCTGTTGCACGAAAGGTTCTTTGTAGTGGAAAAAGGTTCTTTAGAATATAAAAAGGTAAGAAAGAGAAACTATTAAGAACTTTTGACCGAATGGTTCTTTGGGCAACCAAAAAAGGTTCTTCTATGGCATCACTGAGAAGAACCTTTTGAATCTTTATTTTTAAGAGTGTACCATGCAGCAAAATACAGCCACTATAGCATTTCAGTTTTCTTTCAGAATGTTTTTTGGCTTTCCTGTCGTCACTTAGTAATTAGTAGCGTCTTGTAAACCACTATTGATTTTCTGTCTCCACCGATAAAAGGTTGTAATAGTTCACACGCTAAAGCCAGGGGTATACTTGACTTTCCGCGTCCGTGTCCGTCTCGCTTACAAACGCGTCCACACAGCTTCTTGAGCATACTCAATGAACAAGTTCGACACATGCGCAGTACGTCACCGAGTGGACTCGTCTGATTTAACATTTTGTCGCACATGCGCTGTTGAACGCATCCCGTCTGCGCGGTCTCAAAAAATGGGCTGCATGCGGACGACCGCGGACCCTCCTGGTGACGAAAATTACGTCATGCGGGCTGTGCGCGGACGGCCGGACTATACTTTTGCCTTAACTGTATTTCCCAAGATATTTAGTGGTGTTTGCTGAGGAAATATCAGGGTCCCTATTGATGATTTTAAGGGGTTTTTTTCAGTGTGTGATTTTTTTTGGAGGATCTATTGAAAGAAATGTAGTATCTACATAACTATATCTTTAGAGTTGTATAAAGACCTTACATAATGAAGCGTTATGTTTTTGTTACCTTACACCGTGTCTATGGGAAGCAAAGTGACACGACAAAAGACAATAGAATGTGATGCGTCACACAGGTCGCGTCCGGTGACACTGTGTATCTATCTACATACACCGCAGGCCCCCTTATATGAAATTCGCCGTGTTGTTTCTACAGTAGCCCAAAACGGACAAACTGCTCAACAGAGCGAATTTTGTAAATAGGCTATCTCCTTCGGCAAGAAGCAAAAACGTCAGCCACCATAGTGCTTTGAAAGGGAGGGTGAGCGTTGGAGTGAGCCATTGGTTGCAATTGGCAACTTCACCTCTAGATGCCACTAAATTGCATACGCTGGACCTTTAATTAACTCATCATGAACATAAATGACACCTCAAAGGCCCGATTCACATTTTTCTCTTCAAATGACCCGCGGTGCGCGTGCGGCATTCCGAAAGTTGAACTATTTCCATCTCAAAGCGGCGTCGCGACCGCGTCGCCCTCTATTTGGGCGCGCCAGCCGCCCGTCTACATTTAAAATAACAAATATGCACACGGAAAAGCCGAGAAATGTGAATCAGGCCAAGCCATGTAACGTGTTGAAAAATTAGAGGATTTGAAGAACTGATATATTGATGTAATCTTTATATGATAACAATGAGATGGAGTAAGAATCTCATTGACTTAAAATGAAGGAGACGCTCAAGCCATGGAGACTATAATGTCTTATCATTGCCTGCCCAACATCTTTAAATCTTTTTATGAGCAATGTTTTTCTTATTCATATTGTTTACTCTTGGAATTTTTTATCATATTCGTTTACTTTTCATTGTCTTTGTAATTTATTGTTTTTCATGGCCTTCCACCCTGTCTTTCTCAAGAGGAATGAACAAAATGAGAATTTCATTGCGCCAAAGTATAGATCACAATAAAGAAAAATAAATCTTGAATCTTATAGACTTTTGTTTGTCTTGGACTAGCTTTGCAACTGCAGCAACACCCTAGCAGCCATCGCATAACCTATAACAAGCCACACTTACATTTTCTTCATTTATTTTCTGCCTGTTTTCAAGCCAAATGTTAAAAATATGCTCTTGCACAAGTGGGGTTGGATTGCTCATCCGTGCTGATCTCAAGCCAGTATTTTTCAGGTGGTGTGAAGGATCAGTCATGGTCTCTCATCTTCCACTTTCACACTCGAGTTGCACTCTGCCCCAGGCAGCTCCAGCCACGACTGGACGATAAAAGCTTCAAAATTCCAAACATCAGCTAGAATGTTCGGCGGGCCATCTCTATCACCTGATAAAGCCGGACACACAGCAGCGGCATGAGGTGAACTTCTAAAACCAGATGCAAAGTCTCAACTCTGTTGTGGATTTTAGTGCAGTGTAAAATTCATGTACCCTTTCCATTCGATAGTGTGACGATTTCTCTTAAACCTGCATGGAACAGCATTTACACGATCAGCAAGGAGCCAATGCTACACGATCATTTGTATTATATAATATTATATAACCAAACTGATTTTTTTAACTGTCTGTGTCTGTGCATGTTATCTTTGTTATACAGTTCTGTTATTCTGCTTTATAAGATATTTTGAGAGATTGCATTCCAAAACACTTTCATCATCTGAAGAAGCTCATAAATCAGCAGGAGTTTTTATCAAGCGGCCACGGCGAGACGAGAATGAGACAGAAAATGATCACCAGGACGCTGCAGATTCCTCACCCCATGCCCCCTCATTTGCATTTCATCCCATGCATGCTAATTATGTGGTATGTTAATTTTTTGTGATTTTCTAATTGGCAATCAAGCTGTACAAAATGTGTTTTTAGTCTGTACCAAGCACCATCTTTATAATTAACTCACAGTTGTCATTCTCTGTGTGAACTCCTGCCCATGGACAAATATGAACATTTATCGCCGTTTCTGTTGTGAAGAGTGTAAGATGGTCTTATGCCTGATTTGCATTCTTGAATTATTTGAACTCGTCTCATTTTTAGTAATTCTGCTATGTTTTGCATCAGTAAAGCATTTGTATTGATTCTTCTGAAAAGCACAATGACTCTGGCTCTTTTATGTTGATAAGAGCACCCCGACCTGCCCAACAAGGCATCCATTGCTCAGTCAAGGGTCAGTGTGTTTGGATGGGTGGCTTTGACAGTGAGCCCCTGCTGGTAGATGCGGTAACTACACCATTATGTGTCCATTGGTATAGGTAAGCCAAAAATGTTTCTTTCAAGCAAAAATTGAATTAACCGACATGAAAGCTTACTGTACTAGCTATAATGCTGTAATGTTCTAGTAAACTAGTAAAATTCCATTTCAAAATAATGAATTTATTATTTATATGTGTTTATATAGAATGATCTTTTTAAACTACTTACAGTATTTTCCCCCCAAAAAATCTTGTTTCTATTTGCATTTATTTGCAGAAAACGAAAACTGGAGAAACGGGTGAAAATAACAGAAACGATGCTCTGTATTTTTTCAGGCCTGAAATACTGCTAAGAAAACAAGTTCATATTCACTTTTAAGCACCACAACATTCATATCTGTACAAACGTTCAAAAACTATTTTTTATGCGATAACCTGGATTTTGATCAGAGTTTTCATGTGTCTTGTCATGCCGTCACTCTTTCACGTGCTGTTGGATGACTTTGTGTCACTCCTGAGGTTTGATGTAGCTGAATTTCAACAGACCCTGGACTGGAATGACCACAATACATCTAGAAATACAGATTTAATGAAAATTTGGAATGGTCTCTTCATTTTTTCTGCGACTGTATGGTGATTTTGAACTTTACCATATATTAAAGTATTGTGTATTTCTGTGTGTATATACCACAGATTTTCAATTTTAATGAGTTAATGCACAATATTTTACTGCACTATGAACAATTGCTGTAATACACCACAGTAAATATTAAAGAATACTGCAGTATTTTTAATGAGGTGCTATGGTTGAGAAATGACACACTTTCCTTTTAAGCATGGTAAAATGTGTGGTAAAATGGACACTTTGATTGATATCTACACATATATATTCAGTACACACAAGGGTCGGAATGTGCATGACTCGTGCATGCTGCTCGAAATGGAATGTGGAAATATTTCGCTTTTAGTGGTGCCTGATTATAATTTCTTTAAACAACAACATATGAAACTCTATTTAAGGCATATTTTTATTTCTGTGAAATATGAGGCAATGATTTGCATTATCAGCAGACACCAAGTAAACTGGGACATTCAGCTCTGTCTGCATAGTTTATCATCTTTTTGTGTGTGTGTTATTTTGAGAGGGAGCGAATTGCAACGTTCAACCAGTGTTTTGTTGCAGGAAACAACAAGAAGCCATACATCTTCAAAGCCAATCTGGGGATCAAAGAAACTATTGAAACTATAATGAGGTTAACCAGCCTGTTAGCTAACTAGTTTGTCATTCTGATAGAGCAAAACTGATTATTAATACTGTGTAAATATTCTAGAAACCGAAGAATTCAGCTGAAAAGATAAACAGCAGCAGTTATTGTGATGCCCTGGGGAGCAGCATACACTGTCAAGAAAAGCACAGAAAGTCCTCGAGCATGCACAGAGTCGTGTGTGTGTGTGATGGGGGATGTGACACAAATACAGAGCGTTTTAATAAGGTCTCCAATTTGACCCCCATCACCTCGAGCTGTATAATTGCATCCCACACAAATCCCGAGATCAAAGGTTCTTTTTCAAGTTATTGACACCCTACTTACTTCACCAATGAGAGCTTCACTATGAATAAATTGGAACGCACTTTCGGTTCCCAAGCATTCCCGTAACCGACATTGCAATGAGCCGTGATTACAGTTTCTGATTCCTCCTCGTTCATTTCCGTGATCAAAGTTGCAGCGTTTTAAAAAGATGCGAACTTCAGACCCTCCTCCAGGCACCTGTTCTGGACTGCTAATGTTTTCTCCTCAATCCCAGCATGCGTAGGGAAGCATTCTGCAACAAAGTGCAACGGAAAAGTGGCACGTTTTTTCTGCATTATTTATTAGTAACTGCACTTTGTGTGTGTGTGGTGGAGCGTTTTTTATGCTCTAACACAAAGGCGGCCTTAATGTCAGACATCTTGCTGTAATGACTTCTCTCGGGTTATCAGCACTATAGCGGGTCAGGTCTCCAGTGGACTCGACAGGCTACGCTCAAGTCTGGACTAGTGGCGCTGGAAATCTAGGGCATGTTTGTGCTTGATGTTGTGATTGGCATCGCCCGCTTGTAGATAAGACCTGGTGAGCTGCAGAATAGGAATTATTGTGGTGAAAAGGACGTTTGGAGAATGTTTGGAGTTGGAGATAGGATATTTACAGACAGGGGCGGACTGGCCATCTGACTGACCGCTAACGTATGGGGCCAGAACGGACGCGTTTGCCGCTTAGACGGACGTATTATAAATGCGAATGCACGCAGCGCAAATGCAAAGGACACGTATGCATGCACCCCCACCAGCCCTGCTTACAGACTGGGGTAGAACAGGGAAGATGGGGACATGATTAGCATCCATAAATGAGTTTTCAACTGAATGTATTTTTGAGTTTGCACTGGATTTGAATCGAAAACGTGATGCACAATTATTTAAGGGGGCAAAATTAATATGGAATGAAATTTAAAGAAAAGTTTATAGAGGAATTTGGCCAGATTTAAGCACTGGTCCAGAAGCACTTCCGTTTTTGTATTTCACACATATAATTAAAATCTTAAAGATAATCCATTAACATTTTGATTCAGTAACACATGTTTTGTTGGTCGTATTTTGTTCAAACTTTTGTGATGTTACAAAACTGAAACCAGTATTGTTTGTCTCACATACCTTCTCTGGATCGGTTCCACATTTGTGGAATGATCTGCCCGCTGCTACAAGATGAGCAGATTCTGTGGCCATCTTTAAGAACCGTCTGAAAAACATCTCTTCCGTCAGCACCTGACTGTGTCAGTTCTGACTTCTATATCTTTTCTACTCTTTCAAAAAAGAAAAAAAACCTTAGCTCTGTATACTGTGATCGGCTATATGAGACCAGTTTGTTTTTATTGCACTTATGCTTTTTGTTGTCCTTATGTTGTTCCAATTGCTTCCAAAGCGTCTGCTAAATAACTAAATGTAAATCTAAATGTTTGTCTTTGAAATGGCCTATAACCGCTCGAAGTTTAGTTTAGTTTCTAATAATATATTTATTTTTTTCTGCATGAATTTAATATTCACAGTGTTTCTCAGAATACTCAAATTTATTTTTTTGTCTTAATATATTCAACATATTTCAATATTGTGTTGAACATTATAATGCTGTATGATTTATATCTGTTGTGATTGTTTTGCAGTACTGATCTTAGATAAATGTCCAGATATGAGAGAATAAATAGGTGTAATTATCTATTATTAATGATCTCCCGTGTTTGTGTTTTGTTAGGCCTCGTTAAATTGTTTCATTGAACTAGAATAAGATTTTAGAGATATCTTCTTGTTTGAATTCAAACTTCGATTCAACGTCCTGTGGGGTGTGGCTAATTCAGATCAAATTTCACCTTTTAGAAATCCACATCAGTTCTTAATTTTTTTATTTCGATTCTCTCCTTGGATGGTGACAAAGAACACCACGACAAAAGGTTTACTCCTGCAACTTCATTGCATTACAGACAACGTAACGTGCTTAGATGCAACAATGAGATGGACTTATGTAGGTTATCAGTGGAGCCCCCTTGAGCATTTCTGAAATTAATGTCAGGATGACGAATATGATAAGGGGCTGCGATGAATATTTCATACATGACCCATATGAGGCAAAGAGAGGGAGCGCGTGCGATGCTGCGCTGGATGCGGCGGATGCTGAGGATGCTGTGGCGGTGCTGATGCTGGTAGAGGGAGTGTCTATTCCACGCGTGGATTATTATTGCTTCGCGATCGCGCTCCGTCCATAAGGGAAGCGCCCGAGGAGAATCGGAAGAAACCGAAGCCCACACCGAAAAGTAAGTGATTCATTTCTAAACCTCTGAGCTTTGATGTGTGCAATAACTTCAGGCAGGGAGAGACGAGGGCTGTCTGGAGTGTTTTTAAACGAGCGCCTTGTTGAGTTTGACGTTAAGTCACAGTGTTCTGGATAGCGTTTGTTAACTGAGTAGAGAGTGATAGTATTGGACAATTTAGTGTTCATTTGCTTGTGAATTGTGTCTATAGCGGCGAAATAGCAATGCAGCACAGTTTTGGCAATGAATTCCATCTTAAACTGACTTCAAACTTTGTTTTGTACATTTAGCCTTTAGATTTTTTTATAAACATAAGACTTTTGAAGACATTCAACCTTTTATTGACTGAGATGAGGCTATTGTGACTTAATCATTTTTTACTTAATTATTCACTCAATGTTATGTGGGTTTACACATGCACACATAGGCCTGAGCACCGTCAAAATGTTTGGTCAGGTTATAAAGGCTAACATGTGCTTCATATGACACCATCATGTTTTTTTATTAGTGGTTGTCTCGTATAATAGGTTTAGAGTATATTACAAAAGTCGTTTCAAAGGATCAGATCAAGCAGGAATAGCTCCTTAAAGTCAGCATACAACCTATCTTTTTTTTCATCCATAACGTGACATGTTCAGAGGAAAACTGTTTCACAAAACAAACATGTAGGGTGGGTCGCAGGACTTTTGTTTTTATCCATGTTAAAGGGGTCATATGACACGGCTAAAACGAATATTATCAGGGTTTTTTTTCGATGTAATGCAATGTGTATATACACGATTTAAGGTTCAAAAACGATGTATTTTCCACATACCGTGCATGTTTGTATCTCCTCTTTGCCTCTTTTTTTTTAAAAACTCATTGCTCTGAAAAGCGAGGTGTGCTATGATTGGCCAGTTAACCAGTGCGTAGTGATTGGTCGAATACTGCAAGCGTGTGAGGGAAATGTGACGCCTCTTACCATATTTGGAACATCAGGTTCCTCTTCAATTGTACTGACGGGTACGCCCACCTTACTTGCGTATACATTTGGGCGGTCTTAGTCAAATCAGACCACCAACTGACGTGGGGGTGTGGTTACACGAGGTATTTCAGGCAGGTCTGGGTGAGCATTCGCTTTTAGATTGAATACATCTTTTGCTCCGACACTTTAATTTTTGCAATTTTACGTGTCTAATACATGCATGGGCAACTTATAACACACCAAAGACACAGAAAAACACGCCATATGACCCCTTTAAAAAGTTTGGCTGGAGAAGAGAAGTTGACGTCAGTCAGATGGTTCTTTTTAATGCAAAGCATTTTTTTATTTTTATAAAAACATACACAGTTGAATCATTTTTAATAAGACAAGGAACATTTTAAAATGTAACGATGAGGTTTAGAGTTAATGTAACATTTTGATTTCATTTTGACTTTAGGATAACTTTTACAGTGTACAGTGCTTGTACAGTAAATGTCAGAAGGACTACTGTAATTGTTCAAATGGAGCGTTGGTGTTGATGTTGACAGTCTGAAGAAGTAAAATCGTTTTTGCTACTGGTCTAGCTGAAGATTTATTTCCCTTTGGTAAAAATGTCACATCTTTAACGAAAACAAGGGCAGAATGGATTGCGTTAATCTACCTGAAAGGTCACTGCATTTTCAGACAGACAGTCAAGCTTTTCATTTAAA